>NW_022111324.1:68580355-68586529 GCF_000313985.2 Echinops telfairi
GGGGAGGGAGGGGGAAAAGATGAGGAGCTGGCACCAAGGGCTCAGGTGAAAAGCAGGTGTTGTGAGAATGATGAAGTCAACATATGTACTAGTGTGCTGGACACAAATGAGGTATGTATGGATTGTGATGAGTTGTGTGAGCCCCTAAAAAAAAAAAAAAAGCAAATCTTTTGAGAATGATGATGGCAACAAATGTACAAATGTGCTTGACACAATGGATGTATGTATGGATTGTGATAAGAATTGTATGAGCCCTAATAAAATGATAAAAAAATCAATTGTGCTTAATATAATTGATGTATGGATTGTTACAAGAGCTATAAGAGCCACCAATAAAATGATTTATTGGGAAA
This sequence comes from Echinops telfairi, assembly GCF_000313985.2. Taxonomy (NCBI): domain Eukaryota; kingdom Metazoa; phylum Chordata; class Mammalia; order Afrosoricida; family Tenrecidae; genus Echinops; species Echinops telfairi. The sequence continues at coordinate 68,580,709 of NW_022111324.1, forward strand.
AAAAGAACAAAAAAAAACAAAACAAAACGAGCAAACTGTATGAACAGGCTATTCCTAGAAGAAAAAAGCAATAGCCAATGAGAGAAATACAAATTTAAAAAATACATAATGTTCAGTTGCAAGACTAGCACGGACATAAAGAGAGTGTTCCCAATTATTTCCTGCAAGAACATGTCTCTGCGTATTGTTAGAAAGGATATAAACTGGCAGTGCTTCTTAGGAGGGTAATTTTAAAACTTTATTAAGCATACAATATATGCATCTTTTGAAACAGCAATTTTATTTCCAGAAACTCCTAAATAAATCTGTAGGCCTACAATTACATATGTATGAGAATCTTTGCTGCAATAATAGCAGAAACCTGGACCTAAGTTTAATGTCCATGATTAAATAATAGATGGGACATTCACAAGTGAACACTATGTATCTTTTAAAAATAAAGATAAAATATTTACATATGCTTATATAGAAAGATCACCAATGTTTACTAAGTTAAAAGTAAATAAAAAGAAACCCTAAGTATTTCCATGTGGGGAACAAAAGGACACAGTGAGCCCTCTTATCCGCAGGTTCTGCATGCTTAGATTTAACCAAACTCAGATGGACAGTATAAAGTGCTATTTATGTAGCTTTTACATTGTATGAGGTATCATAAGTAATCTAGAGGTGATTTAAAGTATACAGGAGGATGTGCATAGGTTACATGCAAATACTATTCAATTTTATGTAAGGGACATGAGCATCTGATGATTTTGGGATTCTTGGAGGCCCTTGACAAATCAATTCCCAAGGGATTCCAACAGATGGCTGTACATATAGATACTTATGTATGGTGAGAAAGTATCAGGAAGCACATCAAACAATTGCTAACTATGACAACATGCATGCAGTAAAAAGGAAAACATATTTTGAAAATTTTATAATAATATTTCCCTTCACATTATTTGAATAGTTTATCATATGAATTTTATAATTACTGTTAATTTTACAATTACTGTAAAATTGATAGCTTAATATATAGGATATGAATAACACGTAAACCAATGATAAGGAATACAATCATAATGGCCTAATGGGAAGTCACTATCTCTTCCTAACAGTGCTGTTTCTGAATGATCAACAGAGTTAAGAACTTCCAAAATTTGAATAAAAATCTTACCATCCTAGTTTACTTACCTAGTAAAACGACATAGAGGGATGTAACTGAAAGTGTTCATCAAGGCTGTTGCCTTTCAAATTGTAAAAGCTCCCTTTCCCTTAAAAGTTTGCAAATAGTGAAAGCCTGCTTGTTCAGGGCATTCATAGAGGAAGAGAGAGAGTAAATAATTACTATCCAAATAACGAAGGCGCTTCAGTGTTGTAGCGGGTTAGGACTTGGGCTGCTGACAGCAGGATGAGCACTTAGAAACCACCTGCTGCCCCGCGGGAGAAAGACGGGGCCTCTGCTCCTCTATAGTTATAGTCTCAGAAACACAAAAGGGCAGCTCTGGCCTGTCTGCAAGGGTCACTATGAGTGGAAATCAACTCCGTGGCAGTGAGGGCTTGTGTTTCTGTTTTGAATGATATCATCCAAATGTCAAAGACGTTCTGACACTGTAATCAAAGTTTGAAAATCACAATTTTTTTCTTTTTAATATTAGCTTAATTCCTTTATCCTGCCAAAGGCCCCTGGAGAATCTGACTTCAGTCACTACAACACCACAAAATAATTCATCTCCTATTTGATTTCATCTTTGATACTATTAATAGTGTAATTTAAATTGAGAAGTGCATACCTACAAACGAGTCATTCCATTCGTGTTGTACACACATCGACTAAAACAACAAAACAAGAACGCCAGAGACTTAGGGAAAGCACTTGCTAACTTAATTAAATTTAATTTTAGGCGTAAGACAGCCTCTAGATTTGGGTACACTACCTAACATAATGCCTAGGTTTGCCTTCATCCTAAAATAAGTTAGCCACACAAGAGCCGAAGCATGAAAATAAAAGGCCAGAGAAACACAATTAAAATGCTGACACAGCCTCTGGAGTTTACCGTAATGAAATATCTGGGGAGGCAATCCGATTCACGTCAACTTGTGAATAAACATACATTTCTTAAACTGCTCGTCCGTGAAAGTGTTGGAATTAGGAGACCAATACACTACTCAGATCTGCCCAAGGCCCTAGCCTTTACTGGCAGGGGAAAAACTTACCGTGACAAACGGGGTGTAACAAATCAGGACCAAAGACACTTCAGCGAGGAACGAAAAACGCGTTATCAAGCAACAGCTCCCTGGAGGCGTCCGGTGCTGCGCGAGCGCACTCAGCGGTTCATTTGGGTTGGAGGCAGCCGCCCTCGGTTACTGAGCATGCGCAGAATTGGGCGCAGGCGCAGAAGAGCTAACTCCTGCCCGCTCCGGAATCCCAACCGGCCAGAACACTCCACTCCTCCGTGTTTTCTCCCAACGCTACTAAGTCACTGTTGGTTAAGTGGAAAACCCGCTGCCGGGCGTTGAAGTCCTGTCTACGCGACTCCACGCGGACGCGGTGGACCTGCCCGGGCACTGACCGGGACTGTAACTCTGCAAGCCCGCCGCCCTCCGCTGGTGTTTGAGACTGCTCGCCGGGGGTCGCAGCCCCGCGCGGGACCACCGGGCCCCCAAGGGAGCCTCGTTCCAGTGAAACGTGTGTCCGCCTGGAAAGACGCACCCTGGTTGGGGGTGTCTGCCGTCCGCCTTTGTACCGCTTACCCTTCCCTGTAAATGTTCGCTGGGTGACCGACATTGCCAGACCGCGTCTGTCGAACACCGAACCGCTGCGAGCCCGTGGAATTAGTCCCCACTCCACCCCCGCGTAGATTTAAAAAACAGTTTTATTGCCACATAATTCACAGATTATTCAATATTTCCATCACATCCGGAAGAGTTGTACAATCATCGAGACAATCAGTTCTAGAACCATGGACAGTCTGAAGGAGGCCTGAGACCACTCTCCATACCGGAGCAGGAAACAAAACAACTTAATGCAGAATTATGTTAATGGAGCATCCCTTCTAAATTAAAAAAAAAACTATTTAAGATTTCATCTGATGCTTAAAAGTGTGAGTGTGACCCAGAAAAGGAGTTCTGGGATGGCACAAACTATTAGAGGAATCTACTCAGACGGAGCCCCTGAGAAAAGTGAAATGTCCGTGTATGAACACACTGTGGAGGAAATACTGTTTTGTTGAAATCATCTTATGTAATATCAACCACAGTGAACGATCGTGTTTGAACATTTCACATAGATCATGGGGTCATCCTGGGACACACACACTTCTAATGGTCATCCAGTGGATTGCAACTCATCCTGGGACACACACACACACACACACACACACACTTCTAATGGTCATCCAGTGGATTGCAACTCATCCTGGGACACACACAAACACACACGTGGGGGCATCCTGGGACACACACACACACACACACACACACACCCCACACCCCAATGGTCATCCAGTGGATTGCAACTCCACAGCAACTCCTGACTTTGGACTCCAAAGGCTCAGGCCGCACTGCTGCGGCGCCTTGCGTTTGCCTGGGTTTAGTCCAGGCCAGTGTCTCTGCTCCTGGACAGGCGTGGCGTGTATTCATTGTTCATGGGTTTTCGAGGACTGGAGTAAACCTTTGAATTTCGATTTTTTTTTCTCAAAACGAAGAAATAAACCGTTCATTCCCTGAAAAATTCAGCGCATGTTGAAGGACCGTTCTTTTCCAGCCGGATCGTGTTTGTGTGTGCGCGTAGTAGTGGGGAGACAGTCCCCACGAAAAGGTAACAATTTGTTTTTTCAATATTAAAACTCAGGACACAGTGAATGGAACGTAAGCCCCGCCCCCGGGAGCAAGCCCCGCCCGGTGAGGCTGAGGCGACGACGCGGAGTGGATCGCCCACCGCCGCCCGGGAGGCGGAGTTCGCGCCCCTTTCCCGCCCCATCCCCGCCCCTTCCGTCCTCCGCGCGCGCGTGCGCACTCCCTCCCAGTTCGCAGAGACTCTCTGGGATTCCCTGTGCCCTAGGGTTGGGCAGGAAACCAAGGGCTCGGCGCTCGCGAGGAAATCGGGGACACACTGCCATGCGTTGGGGGCTGCTCCCTCGTGGGCCGGGGGCGGCGGCCCTGGCCCGGAATTTATATGGCTTGCCCCGCTTTCCTTGTCGCCTAGTGTGGCGAGGAACGACGTGGAGGCTTCTGGTGCGGTCAGTGACCGGGACCAGTCACCAGCTACCGAACCCGAATAGCGGCAAATACCGGGACACGGTGTTGCTGCCGCAAACCAACTTCCCCATGAAACTGCCGGGCCGCCAGCAGCCCGACAAGGAGCTGGAGATCCAGCAGGTTCGGGCCCCACCTTGGCGCGTCGGGGCGGTGGCTGGGAGCTGGGCTCGGAAGGGAGGCCCCACTTGGTCGGGGTGGAGAAGGACCTGGCTTCCTGGGGCACCTCAGCGGGGGGAGGTGCGGGGTGGGCTGGGCTCAGGGGCCAGGTCCCTTCAGTTGGTGTTTTGTCCAGATCTATGTAACTCAGGAGCTTTCCACGAATTTCCTTTGCAGAAAATTAGTGAAGAAATCTCCAGTTAACCCGCGCCCACCCCCGACACCCGCCCCCTAGTGATAGCAAGATATTAAGGGAGAAATGAACAGTGCTGAAGTACCGACCTAATAGGTAGTCCCATTGAGAACTTAAGCAAAACAAGTCGAATTACAACATTTTTTTCCGGTGGCTTGTAAAAAGTTCATTAACATATGTATACATAAGTAAGAATGCAATGAGAAAGAAGGATGGAAAATTGAAGTCCACCTTTGTTGGCTTTGAGCCCACCTGGTTGGGATTGCACCTGTTTTCGAAGAGGAGCTACTTTCTCTGAGCCCCGTTCTTTGTGCTTTTTGTCGCTCCTGTTCGAGCTTTCCAAGGTCAGTTTCTCTCGGTGTAATTTTAGAGCCCTTTAAAAAAATGATATTTTAGGAATATCGGCTGCATAACTGTGCAGCTTAAATATTCTTGTAACAATGACCAGAGTTCAGATGCATAAAACTGTTTGGGCCACCTAATTTTCAAAACACTCGTTTGGTTCCTTCTGTATGCTAAGGAATCTTTTAAAATGATTTCTTATATAATTTTCATACTAGCCCTACGAGTTGGATTTTAATAATTTCATTTTTTTTTTAACCTGATGAGACAGGCCTGTAAGGGCAGTAGGTCACACAGTGGGGCAATGAGGGTAGGGGAGTGGGTTAACAGTGAGTGTTCCAGACTAGGGAATAGTGGAGGCCAAAGGTTAGCAAGAATAAAATAGGAGTGAAGGAGCCCTGAAACCCTGTTCAGGGTCACTAAAACCTACTCACTGGCTTTCTGTTTTTTATTGTGTGAGGTCCTTCAGTATGACTGGTCAGAATATTTGGAGACTTAGCTAGAATTTAGTGGCACAATCTGCAACATCCAGATGGCAACCTTGCCTGCGAAAAAATGAAAATCACTTGAACGGCTTAATGATGAAGGTCAAACGCCTTCGTATGGATTACATCTGAATGTGAACAAATTGAAAATCCTCACCACTGGACAGATAGGAAACACGGTGCTAAATGATGAAGCTACTGAAGTTGTCAAGGACTTCATTCCGCATGAACCAACAATCAATGTCCTTGGAAACAGCAGTGAAAAATTGCAGTGTAAATCTGAAGCTTCTTTTACATTTTCAAAAGCTAAGATGCCATTTTGATGAGTAAGGTGTCTGAGTTAGTTAGTTTATTGTGCCAACCTGGCCTATAAACACATGTGGGATTAATTGAAGGGCGGAGG
>NW_022111324.1:68588163-68589557 GCF_000313985.2 Echinops telfairi
GCAGCCGTGTGGAGCCCCCTGCTAGTGCTGAGATGCTTATTCGTTCACTGACTCAGCTTTCCTCCTGCAGTCGGCATCATTGCCTCTGTTTTGTGAGATGGAGGGCTTTGTGGATCTGTTTCTCTAACGTACCCAGACTAATACAGTGTCCTTGACCCAAGCCATGATCTTTTCTGTCAGCTCATATGCATGCATATCTGGACCATGATAAAGGAAGACTGAAGAAGTAATGTATTTACACAGTTGTGTAGATGAAGAATATTGACTGTACCATGGACTGCCAGAGGAGCAAACAAATCAGTCTTAAATATTTGTGTGTGTATACACACACAGAGAAACATATATAACCAGAGTGCTACTCATTTATCATGATGTTGTCTGTCTGTCCAGTGGTGAGAATTTGGTAAAGTAGACTTAAAAAAATCACTGCCATCATGTTGATTCCTACTCATAATGACCCGATAGCCCAGGGTAGAATGACCCCTGTGTGTCCTAGACTAACTCTTTAAGAGAGTAGAATGCCTCATCTCTCTCCCAAGGAATGGCTGCTGGTTTCAAACTAGCATCCTTGTGGTTGATGGATGAGGGCTTCTTGGTAGAGGGTTAGTGAAAACGAGAGAGCCCCTCAGTGAGGTGGATATACGACGGTAGACTCTCATAGTAAGAGTGTGAACATGTTCTGGGACTGGGCAATGTTTTGTTTTATACAAAAAGTCACCAAGCATAGGAGTCAATATGATAACTAACAACAGAAATGACAAAAAATCTTGTCAGGTCCTGTAGACCTCATAAAGTTTGACTCATTATTCTGAAGGTAATGGTGGAAATGAAAGGTTTTGAGAGAAGTGTATTCAGCTAGGCATTTTAAAAGCCTTACTATTGATTTTCAGAATCGAGTAGATCGGAATGTGAGTTTTAAAAGTAAGCAAGTACTGGCTGTTATTTATGGTGACATTGGGAGTATATATGATACTCAGTCGTTGCTTTTTGTTCCTTTTACACAGAAATGTGGATTTTCAGAACTGTATTCTTGGCAAAGAGAAAGAAAAGCAAAGACAGAATTTTGTCTTCACGATGGACCTCCCTATGCAAATGGGGATGTTCATGTTGGGCACGCTTTAAATAAGGTAATTGTATTTCAGTCTGGTTATAAGAGCAAGGGACTGTCTTTATAGATTACTCTTTACATAAGAGTGTATGCCGATTATGTGTAGCTTGCCTTGGCACGTAAAACTCGACTCAATGGAAGTAGAAAGCAACAAACAGTTTTTAAGTATTGAGTGAAACGGGGGAGGAGGAGAGACTGGAGCACATCCTGACCCACTAGGCCAAACAGAGCAGCCAGTCCACAGAGAGGACCACATGGCCAACCCCACTATGAGACGAGATGCTCC
>NW_022111324.1:68591289-68648689 GCF_000313985.2 Echinops telfairi
AAACGATGTACAAATGCGCTTTACACAATTGATGTGTGTATGGATTGGGATAACAGTTGTATGAGCCCCTAATAAAATGTTAAAAAAATAAAGTATAAAAAAAAAAAGTATTGAGTGAAAAATAGCATCGCTGATACTTGCATTGATATTATTCTTTTACATTAGTAAATATCTCATTCAGTAATAATTCTTGTGCTATGTGTCAGGTATTGTTTTCAGTCCTAAGTGTAAACTCAAAACTCAAACTCTCTGCCATTGAGTAAATTCTGGCTTACAATGACCTTAGAACTGGCCCTGTGACTTTCCGAGACTCTTAACTCTTCATGGGAGTAGAAGGCCTCATCTTTCTCATATGCAATGGCTGGTGGTTTTGAACTGCTGACCTTCCAGTTAGCTGTCCAAAATGTAACCCACTATACCACCAGGGCTTTTCATTTCTGGGTTTAGTTGTGAACAGAAATCTTTTTCTTATGAATGCAGGTTATGCTTTAGCGGCAGAAGACAAATGAAAATAGGTAGTATGCTAGTTAGTAGTAAACAAACTCATAGCCGTCAAGTGGATACCAAATCAGAGCGACCGTATAGCATAAGGCAGAACTGTTATCCCCACCCCCACCCCCATTGGGTTTCCAATGCTGTAAGTCTTCATAGAAGAGGACTGCCCAATCTTCCCCCTGCAGAGTGGCTGGTGGCTTTGAACTACTGTTTTTTTTGTTTAACAATTCAGTGCTTCAACCACTGAACTCTAGGCACAGAGTTCTTAGTGATTACGTCGTGTTGTAGGGGGAAGAGGTGGGAAGAGGAAAAGGCAAGGTCAGTTGGGGAAACTGAAATTTTTGTAGTTAATCTAGGAAGTCCTCCCTCGCTGAAAAGGTGACATTCGTGTGAAGTGCTCAAGAAAGCAAGGATGTCTGGGGAAGAATAGCAAGTGCAAAGATCTTCAAATGAGAGTTTCTCTGCTGCGTTTGAATGACAGTAAGGAAGCCAGTGTCGCTTCTCTGAAGGGCAGGGGCAATGGGGTTTCAATGCGGCTAGAGAGGTGGTTGGAGCCCTGGTGGGTTAGTGGGTTACCTGTGAACTGCGTGGTCAGCAGTTGGAACCCACGAGTAGCTCCACCAGAAAAAGATGTGGTCTTTTGCTCCAGTAAAGATGTATCGCCTTGGACACCTAAAAGGACAGTTCTTCCCTGTCCTTCCGGGCCGTGACTGGCATGGTGACAATGAGTTTGGTTTTTGTTTTACGGAAAGAGGTAGCAGAAGCCAGGTCTTTTAGCTCACTCGAAGTGTGCTGGGGAGCCTTTGGAGAATTTGGAACAAATGCATTTGTCGTCTGCCTTTGGATTCCCTCGGGTCACTTTGTCAACTATGTTGACAATAGGGAGTATAGAAACAGGGGGAATGGTCCGGGAGCTATTACAGAGATTCAGAAGAAAGGTGATGACAACTTGCACCGGGGTGAAACCTTAAGTAGTATGAGAAATAGTCATTTAATGGGATCCCTGTGAGACAGAATCAACAGCATGCAAAACCAACTGGTTTTTAGGTTAAAAATATTTCCTATATCAGAACAAAAATCATACCAATTGAATGGGGTGGGGGGTGGGGGTGTGATGCGGAATGGAAACCCAAAGCCCATCTGTAGACAATTGAACATCCCCTCACAGAAGAGTCACAAGAAAGAGACGAGCCAGTCACGGGGCAGCATAGCACCAATGAAACATACAACTTTCCTCAAGTTCTTTAATGCTTCCTCCTCCAACTATCCTGATCTCAGGTCTACCTTACAAATCTGACTAGACCAGAACATGTGCACTGCTACAGATAAGAGCACTTAACACAGTGAATCCAGGGCAGATAAACCCATCAGAGCCAACAATGAGAATAGAGATACCAGGAGGATAAGGGGAAGTTGGGGGGAGAAAGGGGGAATCGATCACAACAATTGACATTTAACCCCCTCCCAGGGGGATGAACAACAGAAAAGTGGGTGAAGGGAGACACAGATCATGTAAGATAATGAAAATAATAATTTATAATTTATCAAGGGTACATGGGAAAGGGAGGGAAAAATGAGTTAATATGGGCTCAAGTAGAAAGAAAATACTTTGAAAATGATGATGGCAACAAATGTACAAATGTGCTTGACACAATGGATGGACGTATGGATTGTGATAAGAGTTGTATGAGCTCCCAATAAAATTATTTGGTAATTAAAAAAAATTCCTATAAAGGTAGAATAGGATGCTTATTTGCATATGAACATTATAAACAAATTAGTAATTCTGGCCATAATCGGTTCCATTTTGAAATCTCACCTGGTGTTGGGCAAGAAAAGGACAATAGCATTAAGAAAATCAGATAACTGTTAGTCCTATATTAGTACTGGTTTTAATAGATTATTTTATATTGACCTTTTTAAAGATTGGACTTTTTACATGTTTCAAAATGGTGTTAAATGAAGAACAGAATTTAAATTGTGGGCTACATGTTTTATGATGTGGGCTACAATTTATAAATTGTGGGATGCAGGCTTTATGATGCTTGTCATTTAACCTTTGCAGATTTTGAAAGACATAGCCAACCGATACCATATGATGCGAGGTTCCAAAGTACATTTCGTGCCGGGCTGGGATTGCCATGGGTTACCCATTGAGATAAAAGTGCTGTCGGAACTTGGTGGGAAAGCTCAGAATTGTTCAGCTATGGAAATTCGAGGGAAAGGTTAGTGATTTTCTTTCTGTTTTAAAATCGTTGCGAGCACTTACTGGTCCCTTGGAAAAGTCAGAGCTTTTTTCTTTTTCAATCATGAGATTTGTTGGAAACTACATTGTGGCACAGAGAATTCACATTTGTTGAATTTGGTGAGAAAATAATGTTTACAAGACGGAAGGAAGGATTTTATAAGCATTTCTAAGTATATTTTACATTTCTATTTCCTTCACTTTCATATTTTGTGAAATTATTGTTTTGGTCAATGTTTTTATTTACTTTCCTGACTAGAACATTTGATCAATTTGAGTGCTAAATAAAAAGTAAATTCTAAAACGCACTTATTTTCCATTAATATTCTATTTGACTCTTTCCTTTAGCAAATGGGGTCAAGTAGAGAACTCCTTATTTCATATTCAGATATGTTTATGAAGGTATTTTACTTCCTTGTGAAACACATATTATTGGCTTAATTATATCAAATACACGAATTAATTTTCAGCGTTTATACTGAAATGAAATTGTTCTGTGACTTTTTCTTTCTTTTTTTTTTAACCCCCCCCACCCCGACTTTTTCTTAAATTGAGAAATGCACACTTAAAAAATATTTTTCTAAGTGTGTCATCTTATTAAATCTGGAAAATGTAGGAAACAATATTTTAACTGCTGAAATTCCAGTTAATTTCTGAATTTGTTGTATCTTGTGAACATCTTTAATTTTCAAAGTAATCTTCCTGTTAAAAATTTTTAGTCTTAACTGTAAAACTCATTCATTTAGAGGGATACATACTAACTCCTAAGAATTTGAGTTAGATGCTTTTTTTTAACCTGCTACAAAATCACAGAAACCTCAGTTAAAATTATAAAAATATCAAGTCAAAACCAACAAAAATCAAGCCATTTTTTTTCTCCACAGATAATACTGCTGCAGGCTGTTTTTCCGTCTCTTCAATCCTTCTCCATATAATTCTCTGGGTTTTCATTAATTTGCATCGTATCAAAATGACACTTTGGGCATGCTCAGGAACTCAGGTCTTGTTCCTTTAAAGTGTGCTTAGGTTTTGAGAACAATGAGAACTTCGAAGGGGCCAGATGAGGCCAGGTTTCCCATAGAGTTGTTGTAGGCTAGCCCTGGCTAACCGCGAAGTGAGCAAGAACATGGCTGTGACAGAAAACCATTCTTCAGCACACCTTTCCCAATTAGTTGGTTTTCATAGGCAATTGTTTTTTATTTTTTCAGCCCGAGCATTTGCTAAAGCAGCCATTGAAAAACAGAAATCAGCGTTTGTTCGTTGGGGAATAATGGCTGATTGGAATAATTGCTACTATACATTCGATGAAAAATATGAAGCCCAACAGTTGAGAATTTTCTATGAAATGCATGAAAAGGTACTCTACAGGTCCCCTCCCCCTTCAGTATGTTAAATGATGTGGTACAGAATTCCAGCTTAAACATAATATGTTTACCCATTTTAGGGGTTGGTCCATCGATCTTACAAGCCCGTGTTTTGGTCTCCTTCATCAAGGTATAGTATGTGTATCTGGTAATTAAAGAGGGAGAAAGTTTTGGGGCTTCCAGATATTTATATGTAATGCTTAAACCTTAGGACTGCATTGGCTGAAGCGGAACTGGAATACAATCCTGAGCATGTCAGTCGGTCTATATATGTAAAATTCCCTATCTTGAAACCACCTCCCGTGTTGGCTTCTCTTATAGGTAAGATTTATTCGGTGTTGGCATCTCTTTTGGGTAAGATCTGTTCATTGCTGCATTTTATTAAAGTTAGTGAATTGCACCATTTACTAACATATTTTAACACTTTGTTTTTACAGATGACTCATCTCCTGTTAGTGTCTTGGTCTGGACCACACAGCCTTGGACAATTCCAGCCAACCAGGCTATTTGCTTTATGCAAGAGGCAAAGTAGGTGTAGAATTTCATGTTTTAAAATCTGCTGATCAGATTTATTCCATCATTAGAGTACTTTTGAAATTTTTTTATTCTTGTTGTCTTTAAAAGGTGGTGCATCATAATTTAGATGTTCGGTTCATGAAGACTTTATTAACTCTCAGATGACTTTCAGTGCCTTATTTCCAGCTTTACCCGACTCTTAGGGAAAGCTGACCAGAAATGTGCTATCGGGAGAGCATTCAACTGCCAACCACAAAATCAGTGGTTCAAACACATCAGCTCAGCTGCTCGTCAGGCAAACGATGAGGCTCTGCTCCCGTTATATATTTATAGCCTTGGAAACTACGTAGGGTCACTAGGAGTCAGAACTGACTTGATGGCAGTGGAGCTTTGTTTGTTTAAACAAATGGACAGTGTGAAGTTCTTTTAAAATAATCATATTTTCACAATAGGTCATTTTAGTTTTAAACTTGAGGTTCGTATTTTAAGGTAACGGAGAAAATGAAAATGCTATGGCTGTTTTTTTTCATTGTTAATGGTAATCTAAAATTGTATTTTAGGTATGCTGTTGTGAAATGTGCCACTTCTGATGACATCTACATTTTGGCAGCCGATAAAGTAACAGCTGTTGCTTCTGCCTTGGAAACAAAATTTGAGGTTATTTCAACATTTTTAGGTGAAGATTTATAGATATTTTGATCCTTCCAGTCATCAGAATATTGGGTTGATTTGCATTCACTTCTTTTCTGAACTTTGTGAATTAGATATAGGTGTTACCTTTCTAGATTTTAATTACACTGAAGGAGAATATGCATTAACTATATTAAGAGTATAGAGTGAAGTCAATATTGACTAAAGCACAACAGTTAAGAATACATAGTTCCAGCAAGTATTCATGTTACTTTGCAACATTTTATGAAAATCAAATTGATTAAGGAATCGGAGTCTGAAGAACTATGCATATGAGTTTAATAAATTGAGTAGATTTAAAAATTAATTCAAAAACAATTCTGATAAGCTATATTTGGGGACTTCTAAAATAGTGACACTTAAAAAACTATTTTGTTAATTGAGTAAAAGTTTACAGAACAGATCATCGATAATTCATACAGATAGTTTAACATCTTGTTCATTGCCATTCCCTCAGTGTGACCTCCCTTATCCCACTTCCCTGTGCCCATTCCTCCTCTTCTCCTGACCCTTCTGAGCTTTTCCGTGTGTAAATGCTGCCCTTCTGATCTCACAAGGTTGGTTATTCTCAGGTAGACGTACCTTACTGGTGTTATTGTTTCCTTTATAGACCTTTCTGTTGTTTGGCTGAAAATTGAGTCATGTGGGTGAGTTCAGTTCCAGATCCGAAGGGTGACAAAGGACCGTAGTTTCGGGGTTCAGTCCCTATCTGACCAGTAAGCCTGGTCTCTTGTATGATTTGGGTTTTGTTCCACTTTTTCCTCCCACTCCATTCAGCGCTTAAACACTAGCAAACAGTTAGCTAATAGTGAAATACTAAGCCAACCAAGTTGAGTAGCAAGAAGAGCATGTTACTTTTTTGAGGAGAAAGTTTGTCCTCAATTATAAGGGAATGTCAGTTTTCCTCAAGTCCTGTGCTGTTGCAACAAAAAGGAGGTCAGCCGTAGGGTGGTTATGAAGCCAAAATTTAAATATTTGCATTGTTCTTCTGTTGTTACTAGATGCTGTAGTTAGTATTGCTATAAAGCTAGAAAAAGTATGATAGGAATGGAAGGTTCTCAATGAAGGTTGGATTTTTGAAAGTTAAAATGATTTAGTTTTGAGAGAAGAAGAAATACTTAGGCAGTTAGATGGTAATTGACTTTTCTGTAATTACTAAAGAGGAGGTGAGGTTAACATTGACGTGTTCATTACACCACGGTAAGTTGGATTGGTAGCTTCAGATCAACTTTTTAAATGTTAAAAGATTTTAGTTTTAGAACATATAAAAGAAAGATTAACACAGAACTCCACTCAAGGGACAAGAAAATTGGGAACCAATAATGTCATAGAAAAATTAATAACAACAAACAACAACCAAGAAACCCAAAGCAGATCCACGGACACTGAGTTGATTCCAATTCACAGCAGGCTTATGTAGAGCACAGTGGAACTACCGCATACAGTTTCTGAGGCTACAGCTCCTAATGGGAACAGACTGCCTTATCCTCCCAAGTTGTGTTGGTTTGGACCCCTAACGTTTGGCTTAGCTGCTCAATGCTGAACCTGCCACACCACTAACACCGTAAAATAAGAATAGTAAGTATTAAAGGGAGTTAGGGCCAAATGGAACATTACATTTGGAATATCAGACTTAATTTTGGATTGAGCCATTTTCTAAGTGAGTGACCTCATACAAATTTCTTTAAATTTTTTGAGTTCTGTCTCATCATTTGCTAAGTTATAGATAATAAAATCAATTTTATAGTTTTATTATGAAGATGAGAAGAATTTTCATTGAGTCTGGTACATGAAGGATACCCGTTATTTATCACCATTTATCTTTTTAGGGTAACAACAAGTTCCCACAGAGATAGTATTAGAACCTACTAGTTTTTGGCCCTCTGATCTAGAATTTCTTTGTCCTCGTATTCTAAACAACACATTGCTGCTAGTTGCCATCTACTTCCCTTTCTAATCTCGTGTTACAGAGTCACAGTGAATTACACAGGGTGTTCCTAACTATAAATAAACTACACCCTCTGCTACCAAATAGGTTCCAACTCACGGCCTTACACAGGTTTCAGAGACTAAGTATTTACAAGAGCACATAGCCTCAGTTTCTCCCATAGAAGGACATGCTGTTGTTAGGTGTAGCCACATCAACTCCAACTATGGTGACCCTGTTTACAGCAAAGTGAAACACTGTCCAGTCCTGCCAGCTCACAATTCTTTGGATGCTTGAGCCCATTATTGCAGCCACTGGGTCAGTCCTTCTTCCTGAGGGCATTCCTTTTTTGCTGCCCCTTTGCCAGGTCTGATGTCCATTTTCAGAGACTGGCCTGTCCTGATAACATGAGTTCAAAGTTCACCATCCTTATTTCTAAAGAGCCTTCTGGCTGTACTTCCTCCAACACAGACTTGTTTGTTCTTCTGTCGGCTCGTGGTATTTTGAATATTCCTCACCGACACCATGAATTCATGATTCAACTGCATGAATCCTTCTTGCTCCTCTTTATTCATTGTATGACTTCCGGGTGAGTATGAGGCGATTGAAACTGTCGTGGCATGAGTCAGGTGCACCTTGGTCCGCAGAATGACATCTCTGCGCCTTAACACTTTAAAAGAAGTCTTGTGCAGCAGATTTGCCCAATGAAATAGGTTTTGTTTTTAATCATTTTATTGGGGGCTCGTACAACTCTTTTAACATTGCATCCATTGTGTCAAGCACATTTGTACATTTGTTGCCATCATCTTTTTCAAAACATTTTCTTTCTACTTTGAACCCTTGGTATCAGCTTCTCATCCCCCCGCCCCTCATTATAATTGATAATTTATAAATTATTATTATTTTCATATCTTACCCTGACCACTCGCAGTATGTTGTTTTATTTGCTGTTTCCATGAGCATTGATTATAGATTCAAGTAAAATGAAATCCTTGACAATGCCAGTCTTTTTTCTTTTACTATAATGTTGTGTAATGGCCCAGTTATAAGGAGCAAAGCTAACTTTGTAGTTAGCCCAACGCTTGCCTCCCACAGTGTCTCCAGAGCAGTGTACAAAATGGGAAAATTTGAGTTATTTGCCCACTCAGTTGGACTAATCGCTAATGTTTTTATGCAATTACTGTGTGACAAGTTTTATTTTAAGTGTCCCAAACCCTTAAAATACATTAACTTATTTTACTTTTATGGTATCCCTTGGAGAAAGGACCCATAATTGTCACCATATGACAGATTCTTGAAAGTGGCCTTGATGGCGTAGTGGATTATGCCTTGCGCTTCGGTAACTGCAGGGTCAGCAGCTGTGTTCTGCCAGCTGCTCTGAGGGGAAAAGGCCGGGCTATCTCTTCCTAGATCAACTGTCCCAGACACCTTAGGGAGCAGGGTTACTCCGTCCTCTCGGGTTGCGATGAGTCAGAACAGGGGTTTTAGTTGTTGAGTATGGGTCTTGGCACGTAAAAAGAGAAGTCAAAGTTTGAGCCCGCTTTAGAGCCTGTACTCCTAACCTGTCTATTCCTACCCTTAAAGAGGTGAGAACAATTGTCTTATAAAAGGGTTCTAAAGAGTGTTTTTTCTCTCTCCATAGGTGCGGATTTAGAAAATAGTACTTGTACTCATCCTGTTTATCCTGATAGAGTTTCTCCTCTTTTACCTGCAAGTCATGTGACCATGACAAAGGGAACTGGCCTGGTTCACACAGCCCCAGCTCATGGTATGGAAGATTACAGTGTAGCTTCACAGCACAACCTGTCAATGGTACTCGTCCTCTTTTTTCCTTTAATTACGGGTTTTGTGAATCAAAGTGACAAAGTCGAATGAACATCTTTATTTTTTGTGTAACAATCATTTTTGTCCTAGTAATGAAATGGTCAATTTTCAGTTTTATACCACACCTCAAAGCCTCATTAATTTATACTAATTGAGAAAAGTTCCCAGAATTAGCACAAGATCAACACAAAGTTAGAACTGAAGAATAGATATTCAATGGGCAGTTTTTTTTCCCCCCCAGTATATTATGTGATACAGACAAATCACTTTCAGTTACTGAAAAATTGCAAATAGTAAAATAGATTTTACCAATTAGTTGAAGAACTTTTGAGTTTGCTTTTAAACTAGATATTTTGCTTTAAATGTATTTCACACACTTCTGTTACTTGGCTTATTTTCCATTATAGCTAAAGGCTTATCTCAACATCATCATTTGTTGTTACTCCAGATCTGTGAATTAACAGAAACTAAGACAAAGTTGTTTTAGACCATTTTATTACACTCCACTGTTAAATTTTAACTACCTTAAATGCTTCACAGGGTTTTGTCTCTGGGGATTTACATGTATGAAATTGACAGATTTCTCCTGACTGAATAACAAGTACCCGTTTTCCAGGTGAAGAAAGACTAGGCTGCTCTGAGATTTTTCTGTAGGTTGTCTTGCCAGACAATGCCACAAAAATCTACGTTTATTATTTTAATTATTCAAAATGATACTTTGCAGGAGTGCTTAGTGAATGAAGATGGCGTTTTCACAGATGTTGCAGGTCCTGAACTTCAAAATAAGGCTGTCCTTGAAGAGGGAACTGATACAGGTGAGTGTTGCATCTGTTGTAATCATGAACGTGTGTGTTTGCTTGAAAGACATCCTTTGCTAGCTATTTCTCCCATTTAGAAGAGAAACAGGCTAAAATGAAGACTATTTTGCTGTGTTGTTCAAAATGGAATTTGGGGTTTTTTCTTCAAGTGGCTGTAGTTTGTGTGAGCAAATCAGGGTGGTCAGTAAGAGAATGTTACTGTTTTCGGGCCCACAGAGGCAATACTCTGCTCCTCTTTTGGGAGATGAAATTAATCTTGGGACTAGATGGACCAGTGCTTCCCAAAGTGGGTAATACTTTTCTGGAGTGGTAGTTGGGGGGCGACGGAGCGCTGCAATTTATCCTTGGATTATGAGTTACAGGATAAGAGGTTTGTTTTATTGTTTTTTTCCTGAAAGAAGGTGGTAGGCAAATGTTTCGGAACCTACTGCCCTGGACCTTTCCAAGTGCTGTTGTAACCGCTCTAATTCACTGACCTCTCCGGTCCGGTTGGGCACTGTGGGTGATCTTTGGTCTTGCAGCTTTGAATTCTTCTTCTGTTTTCTTTGTGGATTCAGGGATCATGTCATGAAACGCTTTTTGTCCACAGTAGAACCAAAGCGAATTAGTCTTTCTGGGCTGTAAGCATAAGGCCATCAATTCAAAACCACCAGCCTCTTCATGGGAAAGAGGAGGCTTTCTGTTCCCATAAAGAGTAACAGTCTCACAAACCCATAGAGCAGTTCTCCAGGGGCAGTGTGGGTGGGCCTCGACGGGACAGCAGGAGTTTGGGGGTGTTAATTTCCCAGTACTACTATAACTGGTTACCATAAAATTGGTGATTTAAGATTGCAGACATTTATTCTTTTACAGTTCTAGTAGTTTAAAATCCTGCTGAAAGCTGTGGGGCTAGCTTCTGGTGGCTCCAGGACGTTTACAGTGCCTCTTGCCTGGTAGCTGTGCCATTCCAGTCTCGACTTCTCTTGTCACATGGTCTTCATTGGTCTGGTGTGTCTCTGTCTTTTCCTCGATAAAGACCCACTTAGTGAATTTAAAGCCCATCCTAATCGAGTAGGACTTTATTGTAACTTGACTACATTTCAAAAACCCGATTTCTAAATAGCATCACAAAAGTGATGTAACCAGGAGCAAGGACTTGAACTTTTTTTTTGCACACAGTTCAACCCACTGTATCTGGTTTCTTCAGGGCTACCTACAGACAATTTGAAGATGCATATTTTGAAAGATTATAGCTGCATTTCCAATCTAGAATTCTAGAGCGATCCTAATCATCTGTCCTTTGAAATGAAGAGCCTTAGGAATGGCATAATTGAAGTCTGACCATGTTTTACAGGTCTGGCTTTTTCTGTCTGGAGATTCCCAGATATACTTTTGATACATGGGAAGTGGCTGGTCTTGATTTAGTACTCCCTGAAAGTTTACAGCATTACTTTTTGTTCCCACATTCCTTTAAAAATGGTGTCCAATATAAATTGTTATTAATGTTTTTAAGTTATAAAGATGCTTCAGGCTACCAAGAATTTGTTGAAAGAGGAAGAATTGGTGCACAGCTACCCCTACGACTGGAGGACTAAGAAGCCAGTGGTGATTCGTGCCAGCAAACAGTGGTTTGTGAATATCATGGATATTAAGCCCACGGCCAAGGTAGTAAAGGCGTCCTTTGATAGGGTGTGGGAAGTTAAAGGGTTTGCTGCTGTTATTATTTGCTTTCATGAAGTTGAAGGATTTTAGATCAAAACAGTGGTTACTCCATGTCTTCATTTTGTACATAATGGAAAATGAGAGCTTCCTTGACTTGTCCAAAGTTACACAGTTAATAAGTAGACTTTTCTGTCTAGTGTATTTAAGGTAGAAATTGGACAGAACTGAGTTTAGAAAGTTGTTTAACTTCCTAGAATCTCCATTTCCCCAACTCTATCAGCATGGTAGCTAAGTGAATAAAAATGCTTGGAGTAGCATCTGGCACTTAGTTGGCATGCTGTAAGACGTAAAACCTATTTCCCTTCTTAAGGTCATATTGTAATCCATTCGAAAAGGTAAATAACCTATTATACTAAATATGTAATACATTTTTGAGCTCTTTCATTACATACATACATGTGTGTGTGTGATTTATATCTCACAGACCACTTGATTTTGTTGAGTGAACTCAAATCTAAGTGGTCAGATATGTACATATTTGTTAACCAGGCTGACTACACAGATATTTTCCTTTATTAGCTTCTTTATTTATTGGCTTGGCAATTTAGGGCCCTTTCCAAAGCAATTTACATTTTAAACTTTTCCAGTATGGACAGTGAACCCTTTGTAGGCGTAGTGGAGTACACTTTAGGTTACTAACCACGAGAGAGACCTTTTGCTCCCATAAAGATTTATAGTCTTGGAAACCACCTGGGGCAGTTCTGCACTGTCCAGTAGACTGTGAGTCGAATTGACTTGATGGTAATGAGATTTTAAGTTGGCTAATGCATATTTAATGTATGGACGATGGTGTGTTGATTACTTTTTCTTTATGTTTGTGTATCTGTTTCTTTTACATTCCTATCAGACTCTCGTTCCTTACCTGTAAATGTACCTTGTGTAACTGCCAACTTTGCCCAGAGTTGTGATGGGGGAAACACTTGTCAGTCTGATGCAATTGGCTTAAGCCAAGTTAAAAAAATTTTTCTTTTTTTAACTTAATGATTCTTCACGGAAGTTGAGAGACTAGGATAATGTGCTACCATGTTTTCATCACCCACTTTAAAGGATAATCACCTTTTACCGAATCTTGTTTTTATATACACTTTTTCTGGCCATCTGCCTTTCACCTACTACCCACTGAATTATTTTTTCTATAAACATTTCAGCATGTGGGGTAAGCATTGAGCTGCTGACCGCAAGATCGGCAGTTCCATCCCCCGTCAGGCCACAGGAGAAAGGTGAGGGCACTTGTTCCTGTCAAGTTCAGGACTTGGGGACCCCATGGAGCAGTTCGACTTTGCCCTAGGAGTCGGACTTGAGTCCAGGACACAGGGTCTGTTGTCTGGATAGCTGAAAGATAAAAAGTTTAAGAAAGATAACTCCTGTGATACTATCACCTTGAAGAAAATAATAATTACTCCTTAGCCAAGCAGCATCACGTATCTGGTCAATATTTATATGTTCCGGATTTTTAAACCAAGTTTTAATGAAATTGAATTGTAGAGATATTGCCATTTTGCCAGTAAGTGGTGCTACACACTATTTTGTGTGGATGGATTTCTAATAGTTCAGGTAAGTGAGGAACAATTTAAAACCTCTGAAAATATAAAAGTACCTTTATTAAGGGATAGAGAGCTTTTAAAATGAGGTTAACAAATTCTAGTGGTTTGGGACAGTAGGAGCAAATGTATTGGCAGTACATTTCATGTTTTGATAATTGACCAATGGAATGAAATGAAAATGAAATCAAATAGTAGTTTACACTTTGGGGAGAACAGTAAGGAAAAATTCTTGAGAGGTAGCAAGGAAATAACTTATTTTAGGATTTTTTTTCTGTTTTATAAACTACATGATGTAAATCAGTACATGTTAAAATTCTTTATTATCATTGACTGGTAGCTTATTTCATTAAGCATTTAAAAAATGATTGAAATCAAGGTTCAGTTGATTTTAGCTATAGTTTAATGCAGTCTAATGCTTCTGGACTGGTTATTGCCAGCTTGATGTGAAGTTCTTAGATTCTGGTGGGGTAAAGTAGCTCAATCACATCCTCCAAACTGAAGTCTGCTCCTGATGTTATTTACTCGGTCCTCCGTGGCCCCATTTTTACTTTATCTCATTTGTTCTGAAATTGCTTTTTTAGGGTTATTTTGGTAGGAGTTGGTGGCTGGAAGGGAGCATAGAAAATGACTATAGATAATCTGAAATAAAAGGAACCGCAGTAGGAAAAATGACGGTTCTAGGAAATGTGTTCTCCTTTCTCTTACTAGATAGTGACTTGTGACTCAATTGCAGGAATTGCTGAAAAAGGTGAAGTTTATTCCTGGATCAGCACTGAATGCCATGGTTGAAATGATAGACAGGCGACCCTACTGGTGTATATCAAGACAAAGAGTGTGGGGTGTTCCGATTCCTGTTTTTCACCATAAGACAAAAGATGAATTCTTAATCAACAGGTAAAACTCTTCTTAAAATTTTTCAGCATTTTACAGTGAGTTTTGTTTTCTTCAGTAATGGAAAAATATTGATAAGTTAGGTGTATTAAGCAGGATATTTGAGATTGATTTTTTTTTTTAGGGAAAGTGTGAGACTGGGGAATTTACTTATTTTCCTTGAGTCTCAGTTTGTACTTCAGGAAAATAAGATAAAGAGTGCTTGTCAGAGGATTATTATGAATACTGCATAATAAATGTGAAAATCCTGGAGTAGAACACAGTTCCACAAATGGTAGGTGCTATCCGTTTGTTCATTGGGGAAACACCATTAGACCCTTGCTGAATGCTAGTGTTGGGCACTACGTATAACTGCAGTAAACAAGACATATGGTTTTAGTCCTTAATGTGATGATAGTCTAACTTAGTGAGGCTTGGATCTGTTCATGTTATTAAAATAAAGCAGAATATTAATCATTCTCTCTAGGACTACATTCTAGGTTTTCACTTTATTTCAGTAACTTTGTTTTAATTTGGTAAATGGAATTTTTACTAAATTGCACCACAGCATAAGTACCGAATTGAGAGCTGTTGGTAAGTATTCATACTTTGATCCAGTGAGGAGTCAATAATGAATTGGAGGACATGGAAGATAGCAAGTCGAGGGGTTCAAGAGTCTGTTGACTTGAATGCTACTCCTCCCCCCAACACACACTATTTTGGGGTTTTTCAACATTTTTCTGAAAAGGGTGTACTTTTTCTTTGTCAACATTATCAGTACTACTGTAAGTGATACTTTTCTGCGTTACATATATTAATACTTTTTTAAAATGTTGATTTTAAAATATTGTGTATTTTTTTCTTTTTAAAATTACCTATGCCACCACATTTAGGTGGTTCTTGGTCCCCTTTGAATGAAAGTTCCCTTCCTTTGAAGTATACGTTGTTTCACTCCTAGTGACTGATGCCTTCCAACAGCCTGGCTCAGAGGGAGGAACTAACTAGAGTGTCTGCCTTAGTAACGGTCATCCCCCAGAGCAGCCTGTTTGCTTTATTCTTAGAGGGCATGGTGCTTGAGTCAAGTCCTAGCGAGGAAGTAGAAATTAGCAAAATGGAGGAAATGGTTTCCAAGTTTAAGGACTAACAAGAGCTGGAGGCCTAGACATGGAAAGTATAGCATACCTATAGAAAGAGTTGAGTGCCTAGGTTGGTGCAAATGGTTAATGTGCTTGTTAGCTAATTAAAAGGCGGAAGGTTCAAATTTATCCCTAGGCACCTTAGAAGACAGGCCTGGCAATCTATCTTCAGAAAAATAAGTCTTTGAAAACTCAAGGAAGCACAGTTCTACACACTGGGTCCGCCATGAGTTGTGGTCCACTTGATGGCAACTGGTAGAAGAACTAACTTTGTCTATCTAGTGTGTGGTGGGAATAGAAAAGGTTGTTTGGGAAAAATTATAGGAAGTTTTGAATACTAGGATAAGAAATATGAGCTTCTCACTTAAGTATAAGAATGTACCTTAAGAAAAGAAACTAGAGACCAGAAAGTCATTGAAAGGCTATTGTGGTTTCATGACAGTTTAGAACTTGGATGGCACTCTTTGGTTTAAATATTGTTGATTATGCTGTTCTTGTAATTTCGAGCTTGGTGACCTGTAAACTAATGTCTTAATACCTGTATTGAGAATTTGAGTGATTATAGTTGTGCTAAATTTGCACAAGTATTATTTGTTGTTCCACAGCGGAAAT
Organism: Echinops telfairi; assembly: GCF_000313985.2. Classification (NCBI taxonomy): domain Eukaryota; kingdom Metazoa; phylum Chordata; class Mammalia; order Afrosoricida; family Tenrecidae; genus Echinops; species Echinops telfairi. Next base: position 68,607,032 of record NW_022111324.1, read on the forward strand.
TTTTCTTCTAAAGAAACGTTTAAAAGCCACCAATATAAATGTGTCTCATTCTTTTCAGTCATTAGATAATTTTTTTCAGGGAATTTCCTTGAAGTGATTAAGGCAGACTGTATACTTAACTAACTAGAGTAGACTCATTTCATTGGCTCTTACTTCATTATGGCATCAAATAGTACATAGGTCAATTGACTAGCAAGTTAGGTGAAATAAAGGTGAACTTTATCAGAAAAGCAAAGCAAATTTTCATCACATATCATTTATGCTTTATTTACAGTCAATATATTTACATGGTGTGTTACAGATCTTTTTCTGCGTAGCAGCGGTGTTGCTTATATGATGACATTGATTGCATTCTGATTTTGAAGTAGCAGAGACATACAGAATATTGGCCTACAGAAATGACAGACAAGCTTGGCCATATTGTCTGTCAATTCATAGGTCATTTTCCTGTGCGCTGTTTCTTGATGATGCGCTTACTCCTCTTCCGTTGTTGAGTGATGTGGCATATCCCTTGGATTCAGGCAAATTGATATTCTTTTTTGTCAGAATGAAAGATTGAAATGAAAGATTACCTTTTTTCTTCCTTAACCAAAGGGGAATTAAGTAACTGTAATTTCAAAAAATATATTTCTTTATTATTTCTTTATATTGTAGCAAGTTGGTAAGCATCAAAAGTAACAGCATCTCCACTGGAAATTAGACACAGTCCACATGGAGTTGCTGTTACATTTGATGATCGCCATCAAGTCCATCATAAGTGCATATTGCTTTTCCTATAAAAAGTCTATAAATTACCTCTGCGTGTGCTGGTTTCACAGAAGATCTTGACTCATTCGTGTTCTCAATACGTCTAGGGACTGGTAGATGCGAAATTCTTGTTTAATTTTGTTCTTGTTTACATTGTATAGTCACATTTGTATTTTCTCAAGAAATGAATTTTTTCTTACTTTAAGATTAGCCATTTTCTCAATCTGTATTATAATGCCATTACAATTTAAGTAGAAATCTGTTGCTAGTTAATAAAAAATCATTTTTAACATAAAGAAGGTAAAATTACAAACATTGGTACCCTGTGAAACAAAAGAAAAATGTTGATTTGAATACATGTCAGATGATTATAATCAATCGAATGCTATTTATGTAATAATTGACAGACATTTAGGAAATTTGGCGCTTGATTTCTGAAAATTAGATCAAAGTTACTAAAAACAGGCAATGCATTTCCAGTTTGTTGACTGTAACTATCTCAATTTTTTCTTATGCTAATAATAATAGCCTTTGTTGGAAAATCACTGGTATTGCTCATTAAGTAAATAAAAAGTTCTCCAAAATTCTTATTACCTTTAAAATACAAGTTACAGATTTAATTAAACATAGATTTCCGGCCCCCACGGAATCTTATTCTGTTCTAGAGTTTAGCACATAAAATAGGAAGCACGTTTAACTGCTTACCGCCCTCTTATTTCAGTAACATGTAGAGGAAGAGTGTACTCGTTGTCCTTAATAATTTGGTATAGAGACGGACGGAGGCCACAGTGGGTTGACAGCAGCAGTGTCTTTGTTCCCTTGTAGTCTAAGTGCTGCTGAGTTTCCTGTAACACGTTAAATAAGCTTTGAGCCCAGTTGATACCAAAGTTCAGATGATTGGTTAGTGTTCAGTTGATCAAACTGCTTAGTGACATTTTACTGATTGAAACCTGGGAAGGGACATGTAATACATGTGTTTAGATAAGCCCTGTGAGTAAAGTACAGAGTTTTATGATGGGTTTATTGCTTTATGAAGTATGGCATTAAAACGAAAGCATATAGATTATATAGTGATAAGTTGGTTTCACCCACTTTTATCAACAGTAATTCCCAATGATCTTTAGGTTATAAGTCCACCCTGTGTTACATATACATTATTTTTAGCAAAGTAAAGTGGAAAATTCTAAACTTTTTCTCTGAAGAATATTTCAGCTATTGTTGAGTTTTAGAATGTCACAGGGAATTGCTTACAAAATTGGTTGTTGTTTTTTTTCCTATACCATGATCACAGTTTTGTTGTAAAAAAAATTCTGCCTTTAACATCCTAATAAGAGATCACTTTAGTCAGTTATGGACAGTTAACTCTGAATTTTTTAAAATAGTAGTTTAACACTTTTTGCCTAGGTCTTATGTCTGAAAATCAAGTGAATATAGCCATTCCCAGCATTTAGGACTGTTGCTCTCGCTCGCTCTCTGTGTTTTTTTATAACAGTGAGCATCTTCTGAGCACTTGTACAGCATTTAGTACTTCTATTTTTTCTGCCAATTCTTATATTTTTAGATTTTGTTTGAACATTATCTTTGTGTTTAAAATCTAATATAATAAACACTTCTATCTTAAAGGTTATGTTTCTTTATTTTTATTGTAAATTTTGTTTTTAAAACTCTACCACACCTCTACGTAAATCTTAACTCAGTACAAGAACACTTTATTCTAATAATGTGACAATGTATGATACCTTCCGGACATGATTGCAGAAGAAAAAATGGCTGTATAAGCAAATGTAATGAAGAAAGCTGATGGTGCCTGGCAATGAAAAGATACAGTGTATGGAGTTTAAAAGCGTTAGGTTAAAAAAGTAGCCATCTAGCAGGTAAGCAATAAAGCCCACATGGAAGAAGTGCACCAGCCTGTGTGATCATGAGGTGTCAACGGGAATATAGGTATCAGAAATTCAAAAACAAGCAGTCAAATTGACGTGACGGTAGTGGACAAAGTGGAGACCCAAAACCCACCTGTAAGATAATTGGACAGTCCCTCACAGAAGGGCCACATGGAAGGGACGATATATCCAGGGTGCAGTATAGCAATGATGAAACAAATAACTAACCTCTAGTTCTTTAGGATTTCCTCCCCTTACTATTATGGTCTTAGTTTTACCTTATTAAGCTTGTTAGACCTGTGCATATGTTCATTTGTATAATTAAGATCATTCGATGCATGAAGTCCAAGATAGATAAATCCTTCAGAAATAGTAATGGAAGTAACGATTCCCTAAGGGTAGGAAAGAAAAGGGATGGGGAAGGGGCGGAAGTGGGAACTGATAGTGATGACTGTATAGCCCCACGCAAGGGGAAAGAATGACAGAATTGTAGGTGAATGGATATATTGGGTGGTGTAAGATAAGGCATATGTATATATTTATAAAATAAGGGTTCCTGGGGGAAGAAAGGAGATAAAGGGGAGCTCATATCAAAGAGTTCAAGAAGAAAGAAAATGTTTTGAAAATTATGGTGGCAGAAATTGTACAACTACTATGCTTTAATTGAATTATGGATAGTTAAAATATCAGTAAGGACTCCCAATAAAATGATAAAAACAACAAAACCTTGCCACAAAGTTTTAGGATCATTCAGAATGTCAGCTTTCAAATTAAGGGAATGTTTTTCTCTGTGGTGTCAGTTCTGTGCATTTAAGTTTTGATTTGTTTGGGTTGTTAGGATGTTTTTGTCCTTGAAATATTCATTTTTACTTGTCATAATTTCATTTTTTCAAACCTATCTCCTGAGCCGTTTTTTACTCTACTGCTTTAAAAATATAAGTAGTATGTTATTGAAGGTTTCAAAGTACAACCGGATTGTGGAACATATGCTTATTAAAGTACATTTAATATGTTGTGCTTAGTATATAACCACTGTCATCGAGTCGATGCTGAGGCGAGGCTGTGAATCTTTACAGCAGCAGACAGCTTCATCCCAAAGCACAGCTGGTGGGTTTGAACCCCTAACTTTTTGGGTAGCAGTACAATACTTAAATATTTCATAGTTCTTGATATATTGTAGGTAAGTTAGTCCTGTGCTCAGTATTAGTGAGTCATGCTCTACTAATGAGATGGAGCTTCTCATCTGTTCTACTTTAAAATGTTTCATATTCCTTTAGGGTGGGGCAGTGGGGGGGGGGCGCAGATTTAGAATTAAGTAAAAGGCTCTGTGGTGATCTGTCATGTAGGCATTGGCCTGCAAAATGCAAGGTTGGTGGTTCAAAGCCACCGCTGCTTTGCAGGAGAAAGAGGAGGCTGGGTGCACCTGTACGATTTTTCGGCCGACGTGGTTTGCATCAGAATTGGCATGAGCTGGAAATGACTCGATGACAGTGAGTTTGGGGTTTATATTGAAGAAAATATTGGGGCATTTTCTCAGTACTATGCTGTTTTATTTATGTTGCTGTTTTTGAAATTGGAATTTAAAAAATTGAAACCTGCAGGATTGTTTGTTCTTCAGTGGTGTAAATGACATTGTCTTGTTATATTATTTTTTTTTAGTAAGAAATATTTGAATAAACCAAGAGAATATAAAGTCAGAGGAACATTTTTCCTCACCCGAATAAGGTCTTTTTTATTAAAAACAAAAACAATTGTGTGTGTTTGCAAGTAAAGTATATAAAAAATGAGAGACTGAATTTATTTTTATACTAAATCATATTGTATAGATTACTGGTATGTTTCATAAGGAAAGTAGAAATGAAAATTGAATTTTAGAGGTTTTTGACTTGACAGCATTTTTACAGTTGCTTTAACTGTCAACAGCAAAACTGGGAATCTTTGGTACTTTTAGTTGTAGATTCAGTAACAATTTAGTATAGCTAAGTAGTGCTGAAAACAGAATTTTTAAAAATTAATTGAATCATTTCATGCATAAGGGTAAAAGACAACATATTCTTAATAGGATTGAATTCAGAACTCTAAAATGATGTGTTACTATCATCTATGGGTCTAATTTTACTGAATATAGCAATTGGATTTTCTCTTTCTGTAAGAACTTTATTTCACATAGCCTTTCTTTATCAAAGCTTTTCCCGGTATTCATAGAAACTGAAGCTCAGGAAAATAATGTGAATTATTCTTATCACTGTCTAAATAAGTCAAGGCAGAGTCTGGTCTTTGGACTTAGTGCTGAGCTCTGTCAACACACTAATCTCCTGCCAGTCTCCAGCTATCCAGCTTCATCTCTGGTGTGTGGTTTTAATTATGATGTAAGTCATAAGACTCTTTGCCCTTCTTCAACAGACCACAGACAATAGGACTGTCAGTTCACAAGTACTAGGGTGGCCTTCTAGATAAGTCACGCACAGTAAGGAAACAAACATGGCATTGGACATGATGTTTGAAGACATAGTTTTCAAGGCCTGGTTATAATTCTGTAACACGCTCATGGTCTTGTTTTAAGGGACTGAGGCACAGGTATGCATCAAGAGCTACTAATGTGTCTATATACACCTGTGAATCCAGTTAGAAAAGTATACTGTGTGCTTTTATTATATAATTGCTTTTATTTTGATTAGTAATAACATTAGTCCTAATATATTTTATTTTCTGAATAAATGTGAGATCTTTAACTACTTGCTTTTGTTTTCCTGATATTTTATGTTTGTTTTCAGTACACTTGAGTTTAAGTCTTCTAGTTTCACTATACTACTTACCTAAAATTGCTGATCTAATGAGAACATTGTGAAAAAATAAAAACAAAATGATCGCTGTTTTTACAGTTAGTGTTTTTGATGGAAATTTCGTTATTGGACTGAAGATTGTGGTCATAGTAATTGTGTATGTATAAAAACTTTACTAGCATGATGGCTTCAAAAAGTTTGTGGGCAAGTGGAGATAAAGCATTATTAAATTTCCTTTGCACTTTTAAAAGCCCTTTGTATAGTTCTCTCTTTAAAAATTTGTCATTTGTGGATAATAAAACATTACATTTATTCAGCATTTTCTATTGTAGTGATTTCATATTTCTTAACTGATAAAATGTTCTATAAAAAGTAATATTTAACTAAATGCGGCCATATGAGTAGATAATGATTGCACAGCTTTTATGGTTTTATATCACATAAATTTATCTTTACTGCTAAAGTTCATCTAAAATGAATAGCTGTCTTAGAAATACAGACTTGTGTTCATTTTACATTATTTTAAATTTCTTCAGAGTGGAAGCTAGTAACATCATACTTTTTCACTGTCATAATATGCCAACTTTGTGTTATCTTGCTTTAAAAATCTTAATTTGGAGCACAGTTTTTTATTAACCATTTGATATTGCTTCCCCTACTTTTAAAAATCAGACCAGAGAAGTGAAACGATTTGCCCTCCATGCTGATGATGACAAGAAGCAGGTCCAGACGAAGACCTTACTCCCTTCTAGCATTCTCTCTATTTCCTTGGTGCTCGTGGATCCAGAGTTAATGCTTAGTCTCTTGAATTAATACAAGAAGCAGGTCCAGACGAAGACCTTACTCCCTTCTAGCATTCTCTCTATTTCCTTGGTGCTCGTGGATCCAGAGTTAATGCTTAGTCTCTTGAATTAATAGGGTGTGGTGAAAATGAGACAATTCAAAATTTCATTGCTACTTGATAACGGTAATTTTGCTACTGTTAGGAACTGGGCGACCCCTGTGAAGGTGTAGTTCAACCCCCAAAGGGGTTGCGACCCACAGGTTGAGAACCGCTGAACTAGACAAAGTTGTCAGAACATCTCTGATTAAATAGTATAATAAATTAAAAGTGTGAGAAACTTTATTGTAAATTTATCTTGAGTTTAATTTCAAAATCATATAAAGTTATATCTTCCCAAAAGAATATGACCAATTTCAGTATTCATTTGATATGTATTTATTGGACTTCTTCAGAAGCCCTGGTGGTACAGTGGTTATGCAATGGGTACTAGCCGCAAAGACAGCAGTTCGAAACCACCAACTACTCTTGCGGAGATAGATGAGGTTTTCTACTCCATTTAGAATTACTGTCTGCTGTCCTCCTACAAAGGCGTGTCTGTGGTTCCTTGTCCTTGGACACGTAAGAATTGGAGGCAAAGAAATGTGGATTTGGAGAAGTTTGGGACCAGCTTGCTCCTTGCAGGCTCCAGCGCCCCCATCCCACACTGAAAAAGAAAAAAAACAAGAATTACACTCTTTCCTTTTACTTTCCTCTTGTCCCACTGTCATGTTTAGCCTTCAGGGCATTTATAGAGGTCTAAATACAGGCATCTACGTATGTATATGTAAATATATTTATGTATGATGATGGGGAAACAGACCTATGTACATGTATTTAAAGGTTTAGTGTTAAGGTAGCAGATGGACATTGGGCTGCCACTCAAGTTCTCCCTCAATGCAAGAATACTTTGTTCTATTAACCGGGCATTCCATGATGCTCACCTTCCCAACACAATCGCTGAAGACAAAGTGTGTGCATAAGCAAATGTGAAGAAAGTTGATGGTGCCCTGCTATTCTAGAGGTCTGTTCTAGAGGACTCGTTTCAGTTGATTCATACAATATTTGTATTTTTGTGTCTGGTTTACTTCACTTTAGCATAATGTTTTTTCAAACTTCATTTATGTCATAGCATGTATCAGAACTTCAGTTTTCTTACCAGCTGAATGATATTCTATTGTATATACTATGTTTTGTGAATCTGCTTATCTACTGATGCACTGTTAAGTTTTCCACCTCAGGTCATTGGGAATAATGCTGCTTTGAACAGTGGTGTGGAAGTGTCTGGATTTTAGCTCTTTTGCATGTATAACTAGGAATGGATTTGCTGGGTACTATAGTAATTTTGTTTCAAATTTTGAGGAATGCCTAACTGTTTTCAACTCACATTATTTCATACTCCAGCTATATACAGGGTTCCAGTTCGTCTTCTGTTTTGGTGTGTGTATACGAGAAGGGCTTTCCTCGTGGTTGTGAAGTGATACCTTCTTGGGGTTTGGACTTGTATCTCCCTACTGACTAACAGGTTTTAGCATCTTCTCATGTCCTTATTGGTCATCTGGATAACTTTTGGGGAGCAATGTTTGCTCAATTCATTTGCATAATTTTAGTTGGTTTAGCTTGTTGACTTTTAGGGGTTCTTTATATATTTTGGATTTTAAATTCTTATCAGATAAAGAATTTTCATATGTACAAATATGCTTGGTACAGTTGATGTATGTACTGTTGTAAGAGTTGTAACAGCCCCCAATCAAATGATCTTAAATATATATATGTGATTTTTAAATATTTTCTCTCATTCTGTATGTTGTATTAGTACTTTTTAAAAGACTAAATATTGCTGCATATTTTCAGTTTTTTTAAACCATTTCTTGGGGAGCTAATACAGATATCATAGCATTCACATCAAGCAGTATTGCACAAATGTTACCACAGTCTGTTTCAAAATGTTCTCTTCTTGAACACCATTATACCAGCACCCCTTTATTTCCACCACCCCCTTACCCCCTCCGGCCACCTTCCTCCACTGTGTCCCCTGGGAACCTGGACTCTGCTTGCTGTCTCTGGGTTCATCAGTCCTGGGTTTCATCTACCAGAAAAACATGTAACAAAATTCAAGATGGCCACCCCAATGACATCAGCACTAAAGCCTAATATGAAACAAACAAAAACCAGATCAATTCCAGCATGATCAGAGGGGGAGCAACTGTCAAGGTTTTCACTGTTCAAGTCTGGTTTATCATTTTGATCTCCTACAGGCATCTCTCCATAACAAATTTATTCCCATCCCTCCATTACGGAGAGAGGGAAATCACCGGATAGACTTACTTCCTGAGTAGATCTCACAAACATGTCTCGGGCTCTCACTGTCGTCCGTTGTATTCTGTAAGCCAGAATCTCACAACTTGGGCTCTGGTACTATTCCTACCGTTGGCTACAGGTTACATGATTTACAATCCTTCAGTTCATTGATGTTGACGTGCTTCGTCCATGTGGACTTAGTTGACATCAGGTGGCGACTCTCTGTACTTTTGATAATACCCTATGAGTCACAAATGTCAAAACATTTAGATGAAGTTCGATGTATCAAGGGTTTTTTTGCTTGTACTTCTGGGTTGTTTTTTTTTACTTCTGGTTTTTTTAATCTAAGAATCTATTGCCAATCCAAGGTCATGGAAACTTATTTGTGTTTCCTTCTAAGAGTTTGAATGGTTTTAGTTGGTTGATCTGTTTTGAGTTTTGAGTTTATTTTTGTATGTAGTATGAAGTCAGGGGTCCAACTTCATTATTTTGCATATAGAAATCCGGCTGCCCTATAATCATTTGTTGAAGAGACTATTTTTCCTCTATTGAGTGGACTTGATACCCCTGCTCAAAATATTACTGCTATTTCATAATTTTAAAAATATCACTATTAGTCACAATAATTTAATAACACATTTCTACCTTTACTGTCTCCCAAACAGCCAAACCATTGAGCATATTATTAAGCTAGTGGAACAACATGGCAGCGATATCTGGTGGACTCTTCCCCCTGAGCAGCTTCTTCCAAGTGAAGTCTTATCTCAGGTAGATTTTTGTTTGTGTTTATTCACCTGGGTGTGTGAAATGACTTAATGACTATCGGCAAGATGCTTGGGGTTGAAAGGAATTATTATTGTGTGAAGTTAGTGGATCTAGTACATAAGCCCTACTAGTACTACAGCAAGGACTTTGTGGGGTCTGAATAAGAGCTAACGGGTTGCATCACACACAAGAAATTCAAATAGGAAGTTTAAGAAAATAAAAGCCAGTTCATACTTTTACCAGTAAATGTGTAATTATTAACTGATCGCAAATGGAGGCAGCTGTACTTAACTGTGAAATGTTTTCAATTTCACTTAAAAACTTGAATGTTATGGTTGGAATTTATTTTCTTAAGACTGTTTTGGTGTTTCCTGTGTGTATGCTGATTGGGGGATTGCCAATGCTGTTACGTTATCTGATTAGGTTGGTGGTCCTGATGCCTTGGAATACGTGCCAGGTCAGGATATTCTGGACATCTGGTTTGATAGTGGAACTTCATGGGCTCATGTTCTCCCAGGTAAGTGTCTAATACAGTATGCTGCAGGTTATGAAAACCTATAACATTTACTTAAAAGAGATATAATTCGTTGCTCATGTTTTGGCCTTATTTGTACAATGATTTCCTGCTATAATTTTGAACATGGAAGGACCCTTGCAGACTATCTAGTCTAGGAATTTTTTAAGCTTTTTCTAGGTAATATTTTATGTAGAACTGCAATATGTGAGATAGCTACAAATGGAGTTTTCTTTCTTCTTAACCAGTTCATTCTCTTGTCCCACTTATTAGTTCCTAAGGTATCCAGTATTATGAAACTGTCTGAAAATAACTGAAATAACTTGACCCCATAATTTTCTGAAAAATCTTTCAGAAAAGGAAATGGGATTGCCTGAGAGCCAAATTAGGTGATGGCCACGCAGTTTAGTGAGTCTCAGACTAAGCATGTGATGGTTGGAGCATCATGAAAGTCAACTAGTTACAAAGGGATACTTTAGTAGAGGAGGAAGAAAAGTAGGCTACAGATGTCGCAATACCGATGCTGAGACACAATGTTCTTTTTGCCTAGGCATTGTATTTTATATTGTCTGACTTTCTGGACTATACAGACTAGTTTAAACCCTGTGTTTTCTTCTTGGTAGCACCGATCACAATTAACTATTTAACAGTTAACAATTTATTTAACTCTCCCCACCCCCACCCCCATGTTAGGTTTAAGAGAGCAGTTGACAGGTTTCTTAATTTTTCCCAGTGTCTAGCATAGTGCACACAGTCTAGTACATTTTCAGTATTCTTGACTGAATTGCTCTTCCATGGGTTTAATCAGTTGTTTTAATTTTGTCTTTGTTCAACTCCACTTAGATTATCTTTCTCACATAAGGATTATCACATTGAATTCTTTTTTTTTCTTAAACTGTTTTATTTACATATAATCCACACATCATACATACATTTCAATAGTTCAGTCATATTCAAAAGAGTTGTGTAATCATCACACAATCAATTTAAGAATATTTCTTCTTCCTTGTACTCATGGTTAGTTCCCTGTTAGCCAGTAACCTCCCCTGCCATGACCTTAGGAAACTATTAGTCCAGTTGTTGTCTATAGATTTAACTCTTTTAGGTTTCATATATAGAAAAATATACAAAGTTAAGGTTAAAAAACCAAAAATCACAACCCAACAATGACAGAAAAACCACAATTAAAAGGAAAGCAGAAAATATTAGAAACTGGAGTACATATATATTGGATCAAAAAGGCAATCAAGATGACAAGGTGTCACAGCTTAATCTAACTGTCGTACTCCATCCCACAACGCACTCTGTCTGATAACAAGGTCATTCATCATCATAGGGATTCCTGGTCCATCATCATAGGGAATGCACCAGAGGTTTAATCCATATAGAGGATCCTGCAAATGCATTTTGGACTTTTACTGCCATTCATAGCCTTCTACAAATCAGAGGTTCAGAATTTAAGCTCTCTAATACTGTTCACACCTCCAGATTTTGATTTTACTGTTTACAGTCCTTAGATCACACAGCTGGTGTTCTTCTTCCACGTGGACTTAGCTGCTGGTTCATTTATATGGCTGCTTGGTGTTTTTCTTTTCTTTTTCATTTTTTTTGCTGCTTGTTTTAAGACAAGCCTTCCAGACCCTAGATGCTATCCTTTCGGATAGCCAGGCACCGTCTGCTTTCTTCCCCATCTTTTTCTTGCCTCCTCATACTTTGTTGTAGCACTATATCTTTAGTGATCTCTTCAGAAGGGCAAATATTGAGCAGGGCTATGACATAAGAATGAATTGTTCTTAAGTTATGGCTATGACTAAATTGCACTGAATTCTTATATTAGGACATAAGGACAAATATTTTATAAATAAAAGGGATATGGATGCTTCTTAAAATTGTGTTTTAGATTTAAAATGTTTCCCAAAGAACTTTTATTGGGGATTTTTTTTAATATGGTTAGACAGACTTACAGAAAAGTCTCAAAGTAGTATAAAGAATGCCCACTACATTTCCCAAATGTTTTCGTATTTACTGGTTTTTCCTTTATCCTTTGAGAGTAAGTTGTAGATATGATGCCCTTTACCCTTAAATACTTCATTGTGTATTTCTTAATGTGGACCAACCAAACCAAACTAGGTAATTGCCATTAGGTTGATCTTGACTCATGGCAAACCCAATTAGGATAGAGTAGAACTGCCCTTGTGGATTTCCAAGGTTATAAATATTTACAGAAGCAAAAAGTTCTCTCTAATATATATTCTTTTACATAGCAAGCAGAAATACCAAAATCAGAAAGTGAACATTGATTCCATGCTCATGTCTGAGGTGGTTAGTTTATTGTGTCATCCTGGCCAATAAACACATGTGGGGTTAATTGAAGGGCGGAGGGATAAATGGCTCAATGAGCCTCACCTTTCCAGTTTTCCGGTCTTTTGCTTTCTGATGATTGGACCAGGGTGCAGCTGCCTTAGCCACTTCCCTGCTTTAGCTGGCAAGACTCTCTTCCTGCAAGACATCCCTGAGGAGAAGCCACATGGACCTACCCCAATGCAGCCCTGAGTGCTGGAGCAGCCATGTGGAGACCCCTGCCAGCGCTGAGATACTTACACATTCACTGATTAAGTTTCTTCCTGCAGTCGGCATCATTGCGTCTGTTTTGTGAGATGGAGGAGGACTTTGTGGATTGGTGTCGGACATATGGGTTAATGTTGGACTTGTGGGCCTGGGCAGACTGGGATAGGATGTTTTCTTGATGCACACTTAACCTTTATATAAAACTCTCTCTTTAAAAAAACAAAAAACTCTCTCTTATACATGAGTTTCTGCGGATTTGTTTCTTTAAAGTATCCAGACTAACACAATGTCTGTCTATAGATGTTACTCAGCTTTCACTAATTGTCCCACTAGTATATGTTACAAGCACTAAAAAGTCCAGGACTAATCTAGGATCACATGATGAATAGAGTCGTCAGATCACTGTAGTCTACTCTTTGTCTTTTAAGACCTTGACATTTGTGATGGCACAGTAGTTTATTCTGTAAATTGTTCCTCGTTTTATGTTTGTGTTCTCAGTCCTCGTGACTAGATTCTGTTTATACCCTTTTTGTGTATGGGGGGGGGCATTAGAGAAATTATATTGCTCCTATTTTAGTGCTGCCATCAGCAAGCACATAATGTCTGTTTGTGCCATTGGGTCTGAACTTTGATCACATGCCTAGGTGGTTCTGCCAGTTTTCATTATTTTAAAGTCGTTCCTTCTGCTTTTCTGCTTGCTCTCCTCAGCCCAGGAAGGTCTTGTAACAAGATTCATCAGGTATTTCAAACGCTATTTGAAACACCATTTTCTCATTGTGGTAACAATTTCTTGCATGAAAATTAGCACATGAATGGTTCCAAGAAGGTGGAGGTTAAATATATTCCCAAAGTCTCACCTTTCCACACCGCTGAGCTTTCCATCCCTTCTGACGTCGACCACCCCCTTCTCTTAGTCTGCGCATGACATCCCAGGGTGCTCCAATGGCCACTCAGAGTGTACAACATAAAGAAAGGGGGTCACATCATGTGGGTGCTAGCAAGCCCCAGGTCAACATTCAGAGGTCTGGCTGGAGGATCCTCCTTAATCCCCAAGGCGGTGGCAGCTGGTGGAATCTGGTCCAAGAACGAGATGTGGGATCCAAAGGATGTGCTCCACCGGGGCTCTCCCTGGTCCTGAGGTCCCTTCTCCTGCTTCTCAGAGGACTCACTTTATACACAGCAGGATGGCCATTAGAATGCATCCTGCTCGCAGTTACTTACAGGGGAATCGTCCTCTGCCTTCTTATCCAAGCCCGTGCAGGGAAAGGTCGTTTGCTGGGAGTTAAACAGAGGCTTTGGCTAGAAGAGCCGCATTAAATAATTCACTGCCCCATGCTCATGAAACTTCCTCCGGTAGTTTACCACTCCTTGGATAAGCCCTGGTGCGGTAGGCAAGCACTCTGCTGCTAGCCAAGAGCTTTGCGCCCACCAGCTACTTCACAGGAAAAACCGAGGCAACTGGCATCTATAAAGATTACAGCCTAGGAACCCTAGGCCAGCGGTTCGCAACCTGTGGGTCGCGACCCCTTTGGGGGTCGAATGACCCTTTCACAGGGGTTGCCCGATTCAAACAGTAGCAAAATTACAGTTATGAGGTAGCAACGAAAATAATTTTATGGTTGGGGTCACCACCACATGAGGACCTGTATGAAAGGGTCACGGCATGAGGAAGGCTGAGAACCACTGCCCTGGGCTGTAATGTGTGGTAGCTGTGAGATCGAATTGAGCCAACGGTTTTGGTTTCTAACATTCCTTGTTTAACAACTTTTTAGTGTCATAAGTAATTTGTTATTTTAAGTGTGCACTTCAGTGACATGAATTAACGTTAGCAGCATCATTATCCATTTCCAAAATTTTACATGGCCTCAAATGGAAACTCAGTAGCCTTTCGGTGATAGCTCATTCTCTTCTCACCTATCCCATGGTGGTCCCTAATAAGTGTTTTCCTGTTCATATGCTTGCTTACCTTCAGTATTTCATATTAATGGAATCATGTAATATTTATCTCTTTTTCTGACAGGTTACACATGACATCATGTTTTTAAGGTGTATTCATATTGTAGAATCTATGAGAACTGTATTCCTTTTAGTGGCTGAATAATATGCCGTTTTATGTCTGTCCGTCCCACAATTTGTTTACTGCCCATCTGTTGATGGACATTTAGGTCCTTTCCTTCCACCTTGTAGCTATTGTGAAAACTGGACATTGGTGTGTACGTGAGTTCCTGCTCTCACGTCTTTTGTGTACATAGATAGCCTGGCTGCAGAATTACTGTGTTACATGGTAACTCTGTATTTGATATTTAGCGGATCCTCAAGTTGTTTCCGTAGTGGCAGCACCATTTTACATTCCCATCAGTGCTGCCTGAGTCTCCAGTTTTCCCACCTACTCATTACCACTTGCTGTTTTCAGCCATCCTAGAGAGTGCGAAGGTGAGAGCTCATTGTGACTTTGTTTTACATTTTCTTGATGACTTAGACATCTTTTCATGTGCTTATTGGCTTATTTATACATTTCTTTTGAGAAGCATCTATTCAAGTCCTTTGCCCATGTTTTGGTTGGTTTGTTGGCCATAGGTATGGTTGAGTTAAAGGAATCCTTTATGTGTCCTGGGTATTAAACCCTTGGTTAGATATTCCGTTCCCAAATATTAACTAGCACTCTTTAGGGTATCTCTTTATACTTGATGATTTTTGCCTGAAATAATTGTTACTTTTGTTGTTTGTCTAATGATGCTGTTGGACTGCAGATTGCAAGTCAGCAGTTCAAACTCACCAACTGTTCTGTGGGAGAATGATGAGGCTTTCTGCTTCCCTAAATATTTACAGCCTCACACACCCACGGAGGCAGTTCTCCACCCTGCAGGGTTCTCTGACTCGATGGCAGTGAGTTTGGTCTTGAGTTTGAGGTGTTTATCTGATGGGACCATTGGCTCAGATAATAGTGAACTGTTGAATGCTAATGTGTTCCCATCTTTGCTGCATCTAAGGCATTTGAGACTAAAGACCTTGGCACATTGTACACACCTTTGGACTGATTATTTAATTAAGAAAATCAAGTACATACAGACAGCAAAACTTCTTTGTTAAGCTTTGTCTAGGTTCAACGCTAAGCTGAATTGCTTGCTATATGTGTCACCTTGGATTATAATCTGTCCCCTTGCTAAATTCTACAAAAGCATTAGTCTGTTTTCTAGGAAAATTTAACTGGAGATACTGATATGTATTATGAATCAGTTCCTAACTTAAATAATAGTTACCCATTATTTGGGAGCTTATCCTCCCCAGATTTGTCCCCCTTTGTCTTGAATAATAAAGTAACATTGGGGATAATAATTCACATTAATGTATCTGTGCCATTGGTAATAGCATGACAATAAATAAATAGAATGCATATTTTTTTAATTTGAATGCTTTTTCTGTTTTAATTAACTTAAATCGCTGCATTAAAATTTTTTAATCTAACTTTTATTTTTGAGGCACTGACCCAAGAGCAGATCTGTACCTGGAAGGGAAAGACCAGCTTGGGGGCTGGTTTCAGTCTTCTTTGCTAACAAGTGTGGCAACAAGGAAAAGGGCGCCCTATAAGTAAGTCTGTTTTACCTTCGCTAGATCTGCCAGCTTACTTTTGTAGAGAACTTGCCAGGGTGTGAAACATTATGCTGAATAATACATAAATATTCCCAGTAATTAACTTACAGTCTTATCAGAGAAATAGGAATGAGAGTTTGAGATGAAATAATACAAAGAAGTGTGAGTTCACTGAACTAAAAGTCATGAAACCACATAATTCCTGTAAGATGTGTGATCAGCATTGACTATTGGAGAAATGTATGTAGAGCTAGAATTTGAAGTACATTAAGACTTGACCTGGAGGAATTTCAAGGACAGTCCAGGTTGAGCGGTTAGTCTGAGCTTAGGTGCCCTTAAGGTTATAGTATTCCCAAGTGACTAATGAGCAGAACATTTCTTTGGTGAATTTACAGAGCTAGGGGTCCCTATTTAGTTACAATTATTTGCTTTGTCTTCATAAATGTGTGGTAAGCATCCTCATGAGAAAGTTCTGAAATAACATGATTTGGGATATCTCTAGATGACAACCCTCCCTAGAACAATTTACATGCTCATATTTCTTGTGTGACATGATTTTTAAAACCAACAAATCAGCAGATACTATTTTTCTTTTTAAAAATTTTTCTCAAATTATATTTCTGAACATTATTTTGAGACAAAACCAGGCTTTTCTAACTATTTTTAATGATCAAAGCAGTATGTAATAGTGCTCTGCAATGAAGGCCGAACATGACAGTGGGCAAGAGAGAAGTGAAAAGGAAATAGAGGAAAGAACCAGGAGGCAAAGGACATTTATTGAGGCCTAAATACAGGCATGTGAATATGTATGTATGTATATATATATAATGAGAGGGGAATAGAAATATGTACTCATATCTACATGTTAAGAATTAAGGTTGCAGATAGACGTTGGGCCTTGACTCAAATACTCCCCTAACACAAGGACACCTTGTTCTAACCGGCATTCTGTGATGCTCACCTTCCCTACACGATCGCTAAAGACAAAATGGGTGCATAAGTAAATGTGAAGAAAACTGATGGTGCCAGCTATCAAAAGATACAGTGTTTGGGGTCTTAAAGGCTTGAAGCTAAACAAGTGGCTATCTAGCTTAGAAGCAACAAAGCCCACATGGAAGAAGCCCATCAGCCTGTGTGATCACCAGGTGTCCATGGGTTCAGGGATCAGGCATCCAAGACCCAGAACAAAACCATACCCAAGGTGAATGGGGTGGGGCATGGAGTGGAGACCCAGTGCCCATCATAGACAATTCAACATCCCCTCACAGAGGGTTCATAGGGAAGAGATGAGACAGGGTTCAGTATAGCACCGATGAAACACACAACTTTCCTCTAGTTCTTTGGTGCTTCCTTCACCCCACTATCATGACCTCAGTTCTGCCTTACAAATCAGATTAGACCAGAGCATGCACACGGCTACAGATAAGAGCCCACAACACAGGGAATCCAGGATAGATAAACCCCTCAGGGCCAACAATGAGAATAGAAAAACCAGGAGGATTAGAGGAGGGTGTGGGGAGAAAGGGGGAACCGATCACAAGGATTAACCTAGAACCCCCTTTCGGGGACAAATAATGGAAAGTGGGCAAGGGGCGACAGAGGACGATGTAAGACACAGAAAAAATAATCTATAATGTATCAAGGGCTCGTGAGGGAGGGCGGGTGGGGGAGGGAGGGAGGGAGAAGAAATGGGGAGCGGATATCGGGCTCAAGTGGGAAGATAATGCTTTGAAAATGATGATGGGGCATATGTGAAAATGTGCTTGACACACTGGAGGAATGTATGGATTGTGATAAGACATGTAAGAGCCCCAAATAAAAGTATTTAAAAAAATAGTGTTCAGCGAAAATTCGTTCAGTGAAGGGGACATCTTCAGGTTCTTTGTGTAGTGGAGCGCTTACTATTTAACCTTCCTGACATGTCATCTGCTGAGACTGACTTTCATGAAAAGCTTTCACATGTAATCTGTCAAGAAAAGTCCCATTTTGGGTTAAACCAAGATCGTTTAAATTTTTTCTTTTGTTAGTTGAGAGACTAGAGTTTATTAGTGTTACCATGGAAATGGGGAAGGGGCTGTTGCACTGAGCTTTGGTTTAGGGTAAAGGAAAATTCACATTGATTAGGGGTAGGGTTGCACAGTTGATTCATATAATTGCCTGTCCATCAGTTGCATACCTGGAAAAAGTTGGCATTGGCAAAAGATGCGTGACATAAAAAACAAGAATGGAAAGAACATCTGAGGCTCTTTCATATAACCAGACGATTGATTGGGTTTCGAGGTTTAGGCTCATTCATGGTTTCGGGACATCCCGGTTAAATAGCCTACTACCATGTGTTCTGTTGTACTTCCTCCTTCATTGTACTAGTGCTTGGGGTTTTAAAAGCTTGCAAGCAGCCATTCAAACTATAAGTCATCTTCAAAGAGATCGCTGTTGACAGTGGTTGCTTGTTTTCAGTGGTTAATTTGTCTTTTCAGGGCAGTGGTTGTTCACGGCTTTACCCTTGGAGAAAAGGGAGAGAAGATGTCCAAGTCTCTTGGGAATGTTATTAATCCTGACGTTGTCATCAATGGAGGACAAGTCGGTATTCTCTAAAAAGCCTTCTCATTTAAGGCGCTTAGTGTGCAGCCATTACCACAATAACACAGACACTCAGCAAGTTTTCAACCTGGACTCGTGAAGTCATAGGATTTTAATGGAAAAGGGACAGAGTGTGATAATGACTCAGGTCTGATTGTAGTGGGGTCCTGACCCATGCTGTTTCATTTTTAATATTCTGAACCTTAAAAGTTTATAAACTGTATTTACCTGTTAGGTCAAAACAGCATAAGAAAAAAAATGAAATTTTAGCATGAGAGTACACATTTCATGTTTATTTTCTTGGCAATAGATAAACTTTTATTTATTTTAAAACAAGTCTTTCCAAAGAAACAAAATCCAAGCCCACTGCCATCCACTTGATTCTGACTCATAGCAACTCTGTGTAAGGTTTCAGAGTCTGTAAAAATCTTCACGGGACTAGATAGCATCAACTTTCTTTCAAGGAGTGGCTGGTGGGTTTGAACCACTGACCTTGTGGCTGGCAGTCTAATGCTTACCCTACAGTGCCACCAGGGTCCCTTACTAAAAACCCACTGCTATTACATTGATTCCAACTCATAGTGACCCTATACATAGGGTTTCCGAGGCTGCAAAGCTTTATAGTAGGCAGACTCAAATTCCACAGAGACTTTGAGCCGCCACCATGCCAACCCTTCCCTGTCAGCACCACTAGGGCCCTTTAGCAACTTTTCAGTGGATACCAAACCTGGGCTGCGCTGCTTTGTTTTATTTTAGAGTAGCTTTTGTAAAAGAAATCAGATGTCTGTTCTTTTACTCCTTTATCTCTTTACTGCTCTCCTTGTGACTGGGTCCCTCCCCTCCACTGTCAGCTAGAAATCAGGTCACAATCACTGTGTGGTCGGCAACAGCTGTGATAGACGCACACAGACAACAGGGCAGAGGTCACATAGGCACATCTGGGCCTTGAACAGGATTGCAGCGGAGATAGACAGTCCTCTTTGCCAGTCTGCTGATTTCACATGCAGCCTGACTGCTGGCATCGTTAGGCTTTGTCTCATAATGCACGTACATTCTAAACTTCCATTTTGAGTTCACACATTGCCTAAAGCATTTTTTCAACTACTGGAATTGACAACTTTCTGTTGGTAATGGTTTTTTTTTTGTTTTTTTTCAACGACAAGGATCAAAGCAATGAACCACCTTATGGTGCTGATGTCCTTCGCTGGTGGGTAGCTGAGTCTAATGTCTTTACCGAAGTGACCATTGGTCCGTCTGCACTGAATGCTGCCAGAGATGATATTCACAAGGTCAGTCATTCTGGTGAATGAAGCATACCCACCACCCCACTGTGAAGCCAACAAAACCTGCTCACGTTTTGACACCGAAAAACTGAGTGGACATATGTTGTGAGCATTAACAATGCCCTGTGTTGACTGATTTAACAACAGGATAAGCCTTTGGGAAGTCTGATGAATTGTCTACGTTGTTGATTGCAGAAATGATCTGATATGTAAAACCCCCACCTAATTCGCAATCAAGGTTTTTTGGGTTTTTTTTTGGGGGGGGGGGCGTTTTAAAAGATGTATTAGAAATGAAAGCTGTTTTTTTTTTTTAAAGAAAAAGGTAATACATTTTTAAATGAAAAAAAAAAAAAAAGAAAGCACTGGTAGAATAAACTTAAATTTTATATGCTGCCTTGCACTTTGTATGTATTCATTGATCTGTCTCATTTATTCCATTTACCTTACCTTCACCTGGGAAGTTGGTGAAAATTGCATTATTCTCACCTGGACAAATGAATAAACAACCACAGAAGGAAAATTTCACCTAATCTATAAGATACCAGGAGAATTCACTCTAGGTGATTAGAATGAGTAGTTTGTCTTTTTCATTGAGTCTTACTGAAGAGAGACTTACTGGTACCGTACCCCATTCAGAACGGGAAATGAGTTGAGTGAACTTTAGTTAAAGAGTAGTACAACTTTTCAGCGAGAATACAAGACCTGACATTTTAAATTTATTGTATACTTTTCTTTTCTGTCAATATGAACAGCTTAGGAATACACTCCGCTTTCTTTTGGGAAATGTGTCTGGTTTCAACCCCAAAACAGATTGTGTTCCTGCTGCAGATATGTATGTCATAGACCAGTACATGCTACACTTACTGCAGGATTTTGCAAATAAGGTAAGTGTGAATTAATAAGTTACTAGAAATAAAACCACTACTATATGTTAGATACTTAGTTTCATGAGAGTGGAACAAACCTGCAGAAAGGCTAATAACATAGCAATGAGAAATGTTACCACTTGGCTAGGTTGTTGTAGACATAAGAGATTGAAGTGAAACATCTTTTTGGTAGGTTCTCAAAAGATCCGACAAACAGTGGAAACAGTAGGCTTGGGCTTTCCTTCTCTCAAGATCAGCTTTATCTAATTTTCCATGGGAAGAAGCAAAGTAGTTATCTTTCATTTATCAATCCCTGTGCCCCTTGTAATAATGCATAGAAATAAATGGATTGTGCATATTTCTGGGAAGATACTGGCTTATTTTAACATAAACACAAAGAATCCATGTTTGCTCAGAATTGAAACTGGGGCTTCCTTAGTATACACTTTAAGTCAGTGGAGCACACACCCCGTTCTGCCTCTGTGACCTTTCAGGCAGTAGGTGAGGAAGCATTCGTGGATTGTTTGCAACCCACACTCTGGAGTTTTAAAATGTGATCTCATCATTCAAAACCCGCTTGCTTTCTTTGATGAGGATTGTTTTGTAGTTGCTAGAGTAATCTTTTCCAAGTAGTCCAATTAGTGACCAGAAATTCCTTTAGAAGATCCTCAAGATTATCTGCCTTTGAAGCACCTTCCTACAAGAACTTAATTTGCTCATGATGGCTTGCATTTCAGTCTTATCTTGGCTTCCTAATGTATTTTGTCATTGTTCCTAGACCACTGAGGCATATAAACAATACGATTTTGGAAAAGTTGTTCGACTGTTACAAGCATTTTATGCTAGAGAACTCTCTAGCTTTTATTTCAGCATCATCAAAGATAGGTATGTACACTGAATAGTGAAATAATGATAACTTCTTGAGTATGGGCTATGTTCTTGGGATACTGGGGACACAGGGTGAGCCGGGTGGGCAGCACAGTGACCATATTATCAAGTTAGCTTTTAGACTCAAACTTGATTTTGAACTTTTGTCCTGCAGCTTACTAAGTATATGATTTGGGGAAACTTACCCAATAATCTCTTTTCTTCTATAAAAAAGGGATGATAATACCTACCTCATGTGGTTAGGAGACTTAAAAGAGATAATGTAAGTGATGTGCTTAATGCTCTGTCTGACAAGTTGCTCAAAAAGTAATAGCTACTAATCTGAGGTATCGAACATTGTACTTGCTACTAATCAGAGGTATCGAACATTGTACTTGCTCTCAGGAGTATACAAATATTGAAGAGCAAGAGCACAGGCAATTATTATGTGAATAACATCATATCACATTAGTAATAGCCTTTTAAATGAGGGCTTGTTGCTAAGTCTCCATTTATTGCTCCTGTGTACAAGTGATGGTGCTACCGTTCTACCGACCAGTGTCACGTCAGAAACCAGCCCTGAGCTGGGCCGGCCACCAAGGACTTCCACAGATGGAGTCTCACTCGACTCCTTCCCTTAAAGCACTGTGGGGATGAGCGTCACGGTTTAAATATCAAAAGCGAATGTGTTAATTATATTTTAACACGGTCGAGAGTCCAGGCAATAGCTGTCTGAATAACAGGATTGGATACAGCATAGACATTTTTCAGAGGCGTGTGGATAACTGGAGAGGGTAAAGTGAAATGGAAATAAGGTATCAAGATATTAATAACTGCTCAGTGGGTACAGGGTTTCCTTTTAGGGGTGAGAAAATGTCCTAGACTCATGATGATAGACGCATACAACACTGAATATACTAAATATTACTTTATTGTATGCCTTAACAGGGTTATTTTTATGTCTTACAAGTTTTGCCTCAGTGAAAAAATTTACATTAAAATAAATGTATGTATACATATGTGATAGGGTATTTTATTATCTAATTATAAGATATTGTTAATTATAAGGAGCCTGAGGCCGAGCCTGCTGTGGTGATCATAATACCCAGAGTGGGGTTGACTATTGACTAAGCTCTTCTTGTCCAGGCTTTACTGTGAAAACGAACATGATCCTAAACGTCGCTCCTGCCAAACTGCGTTAGCGGAGATCTTGGACGTGGTGGTGCGCTCTTTTGCTCCCATTCTGCCTCACTTGGCTGAAGAGGTCTTCCAACACCTCCCTTATGCTGACGGTGAGACATGTTTACTTCTCGAAATAAAGAAGAAATCCGCAAGAGGTACACCTTTAGTTGTATGTGCTTCAGAGACAGCCCCGTGTGTCTCAGCCATTGGGTAATCTCTGCACTTAATCGTAGAGGAGGCAGGCACCTTCCAGTTGGTCTCCCCACTGTGTCCACACCTTTCTGCAGCGTATTAGCAGCTTTATAATATGGAGAAATCACATGCTCTTAAAAAGTTTCTTCTAAGTATTCAGAAATATAGTTTAGGTTTTATGTAAACCAAGAATAGTGACTTTTTGTAGCTTTTTATGTCATTTTTCGACTCCCCTACGTGGATTAAGCTTATAGAAAATTAGGAGCTGTAGACGTTTAGAAAGAAAATGAGAGCAAGATCATTCATAATCTTACTTCTCACGACAACTCATATTGGGATTGTTCTGTTTTTACTTCTTCCATGTATTTTCTCCATTTGAGATGTTACCAAAAAAAACCCCACTGCCATCGAGTCAGTGCCGACGCATAGCATCCCTCTGGACAGGTAGAGCTGTTGTCGTCAAGACTGCGACTGTCACAGGACTAGAAAGCCAGCTAGGGGGCTGGTGGGTTTGAACTGCCTGTCCTGCAGATTGCAGCCCAGCATGTACCCGCTGCACCACGAGGGCCTCTTAGGAGATTTTACATTTTGTTGCTGTTGTTTAAATGTAACATAATTGTATCTTAATGTTGACGTAAATATTTATGGTAAACGTTTTTAGTGGTTCCATAATATTTCTACAATAAATAATAACTCTTCATATTCTAATAGTAAATGTCTAAAGGTCGAGAGTTCTACATATAGTTTAGGATGCATGTGAATCCTTTTAAATTTCTGTTTCCCCCAGAACCAAAGAGTGTTTTCCGTACTGGGTGGATGAACATCAGTTCCATTTGGAAGAAGCCTGGCCTGGAGGAGGCAGTGGAGAGCGCATGTGCAATGAGAGACTCATTTCTTGGAAGCATCCCTGGCAAAAATGCAGCAGAGTACCAGGTTGTCATAGTGATAGAGCCGGGACTGCTTTTTGAGATCATGGAGGTAGGCAGCAAGATAAACTTTTTGAAATGGCATTCAGTATCTCACGGACTCTCCTGAAATTTGTGATATTTTAAAACTTTTATTTTGAAAATTAGAGTTTTTGTCTTCTGGTTCTGAAACTGTCCCCCTGGTTCATGACAGGATTTTGTTGAACAGGAAACTCCCAGACCTATCTAGAAGGCAGGTGCCATCAATCTGAGACAGTGGTGTTAGAGTACAGCTTCATGAGTTTCCCTCCCACTAAGGGTCTGCTCTGAGAATTTTCTATCCAGTCCGAATCAGATTCAAAAGGAATCTAAAAATAAGATTTTCATCTTTGCCTCAGGAGATCTACAGAAACTCATTTGCTTCAGAAAATTGTCACGTGTCTCACAAATATTCAAATTATTTTTATTTCTAAAAGGACCTTAAAGCTTTATTGACTACATTGACTTTAACATGACTCAAGATTTAGTTGTAATTCTTTTTTTTTAAATCATTTTATTGGGGGCTCATACAACTCTTATCACAATCAATACATACATCAGTTGTATAAGGCACATGTGTACATCGTTACCCTCATCATTCTCAAAACATTTGCTCTCCACTTAAGCCCCTGGAATCAGCTCATTTTCCCCCCTCCCTCCCCGCTCACCCTCCCTCATGAACCCTTGATAATTTATAAATTATTATTTTGTCATCTTACACTGTCCGACGTCTCCCTTCACTCACTTCTCTGTTGCCTGTCCCCCAGGAAGGAGGTTATATGTAGATCCTTGTAATTGGTTCCCCCTTTCCAACCCACCCTCCCATCACCTCCCAAGTATTGCCACTCTCACCACTGGTCCTGAAGGGATCATCCACCCTGGATTCCCTGTGTTTCCAGTTCCTATCTGTACCAGTGTACATCCTCTGGTCTGGCCAGATTTGTAAGGTAGAACTGGGATCATGATAGTGGGTGGGGAGGAAGCATTTAGCAACTAGAGGAAAGTTAATATGTTTCATCGTTGCTACACGATTTAGTCGTAATTCTGAAGAAGAGAACTAGAATGACTACTTTGTTAAAAAAAAAGTTTTATTAGTATCATTAAAAACAAAAAACCACCCAAACCCACTGCTATGGCATTGACTTAAGACTCCTCTGAAAAAACCCCACCAAACTCGCTGCCATTGAGCCACTTCCAACTCATAGTGACCCTATAGGATGGAGGAGGTGGGTTTCTGAAGGAGTAGATCCTTATCTTTCTCCTGTGGGATGGCTGATGGCTTTAACTGTGGACCTTGTGGCCTAGCATGCCACCTTTTACCCCACCAGAGCTCTTTAGCTAGTGACCCACTCTGTAGGGTATCTGAAATGGTGAGCGCCTCAGTTTTCTCCTGAGGAGTGGCTGGTGTGTTTGAACTGCAAACGTTGCAGTTAGCACCCCAGCACCTAATCTGCAGTGCTAAAAATTCGCCACCACATTTCGGTTGATAAACGTCTGAGTTTTATTACTGTACTTTTAAGTTACCAGAGAAATTAAGCAAAGTACGTTTCCAAAGGCCAAATACTTATTCTCTCTACCCATAGTTTCTCTCTCACCTTGCATAAATGTAGGACATTTGCTACAATTGATGAATCAATACTGATCCATTACTGTTAAAGCCCATAGTTTGTGTTGTACAGTTCTGTGGGTTGTGACAATTATAAAAGGTCAGGTATCTGACATTATAGTATCCTGCACACTAGCTTAACTGCCCTAAAAAAATCCCATGTTCCACCTCTTCATCTTTTGCCCCCCATCCAGCTTTTAGAACTACTGATCTTTTTGTCTGTGATTTTGCTTCCAAAAATGACATATAATTGGACCCATAGTTTGTATTCTTTTCAACCTAGCTTTTTTCACGTAAAATATGTTTAAGAATTCCTAAACTATGCCTTTTCATGATATCACTGAATAAATAATACTTTACTATATAGATATACAAGAATTTGTTTATTGGCATTCCGATTTTTGATAATTATGAACTATTACAAACATTCACGGGCAGATTTTGTGTGGACCGCTAAGTTTTCAGTTCACTTGGGTGAATGTGATTCTGTAGTTTTATAAAAAATCTGTCTTTCAGAGTAGCTGTATTATTTTGCATTCTCATTAGCATTCTCATCAGGGAAAAGATGAAATCGCATGTTCTTCTAAAGATTAAAAGCCCCAAAAACCCAGAGGGGCAATTTTACTCTGACCTGTAGACCTGCTGTGAGTTGGAATATACGCGATGGCAGTGAGGTTTTATTTTTTGGAATAGTGTATGTGTGGTGGTGAATCCATTGGTTTTCATTTGAAGTTCCCTGAAGACAAGTGGTGCTGCGCATCTTCCCTGTGCCTACTTGTACAGGCAGCTCTTCCCCAGGGGGTGTCAGTTCAGACCTTTGGCCATTCTTTAAGAGGCCTCTTTGTTTCTTGATGAGTTTTAGGAGTTGATATGTTTAGATAGGAGTCTGTGATCAGGGACAGTCTATTATTTTTCCCAGTCTGTGTCTTGCCTTTTCACTCTGAACAGTGAAGTCCAACTCACTGCTTTTTCTTTGCTGTATTGTATTTACTGTTCATCTAAAAACTCTAAGCCCAAGGTCACCTAACTTAGTACCTGTTGTATTCAGTTTCATAGTTTTGCGTTTAGGTCTATGACCCATTTTAAATTAACTTTGTAAAAGATGTATGGTCTGTGCCTAGGTGAGTTTTATATTGCATGTGACTTCCCAGTTCCTTTAGCAGTATTTTTGGAAAACTGCCCTTTCTCCATTTAATACTGTATCAGTATACTCCATTATCTTTTGACTCCCTTTTACTGTGAACTTTTCGAAGTCCTCTCGTCTTTGTGTGGCTTTCCATTTGGGCTTTCTGTTTTGTTCCATGTATCTATTTGTCCAATTTTTCCAGTACCACACTCTCCATCACTCTAGCTTTATAGTGAGTCTTGAAGTCTGTGGTGTCAGTCCTCTTATTGTTGATCTCGCATCTCTATTCCGTGGCTATTTGAAGCAGACATCAATAAAGTAACTTGCTGGAATTTTCTTTGAGATTCTGTTGAATTTGAAGATCAAATTGGAAATAACGACATTTTAATGAGTCTTGAAACCCATGGAAATAAGAGTATCTCTAAAAAGGTCATTGATTTCTTTCACTTGTTTTGTGGTTTCCCTAAGATTGGTCCTATATATATTATGTAGTAAGTATATAAACAAATATTTCAGAGTTACTTGATGGGCAGTACATTTAAGTTTTCTTGGCTCTTAGAGTGGTTGCTTTGGATGTCTGTATAAATGTTGTGTTTTCAATATCAAATTCTAATTGTTGATTGCTTTGGTATACAGGAAAGAATTGGTTTTAATATACAAGGGGACTTTAAAAGCTTGTGGAAAATGGAATTAAAAGATAATAGAATTGGAATTTTTCCATAAACTTTTTGAAGCCTCCTCATTCTTAATCTTTTTACTAACTTTGCTATATTTGTTTATTAGTTCCAGGTGTTTTTAAATAGTTCTTCGATATTTTCCAAGGAGACAATCCTATATTTTTTGAAAAAAGACGGGAGTTTTTCCTTTTCAATATGTATGCTTTTCACTGCCTTTCTTGTGTTATTGCATTAGCTTAGACTTTCAGTAGTGTTTAATGAGTGCTGGAAGTTTCTCTAGTGATCACAGTATATATTTACAATTCATTTAAGTCTAGGCAGCATAATTACCTTAAACTTTCCTGATTCCTTTCCCCTTCCTTTATTACATTGGTGTTTTACATTTCACTTATCCATAAACCATTATCACTCATACATTACAGTTTTCACAAATTATTAAACATTTAAGAAAACTAAAGCTATTTTACTTTCATTTATTCCTTCAAATGCTCCTTTCTATATGTAAATCCATTCTTCTGACTTATGAAAATTTTCTTTCCTCTGAAGTGTTTCAATATTTCTTGCAAGGCAAGACTTCTGTTGATAAATTCCCTGAGATTGTTTGCCTGAAAATATTTCTCTTTTGAAAGATAATTTCTCTAAAGAATTTTAGGCTGGTAACTTTTGTTTTAACTTTAAATATTTCATTCCACCATGTTCAGTTGATTGTAAAAGCAATCTATCTGTTTAAAGTATTATCGAGCATCTAAATTCACTGTACTTGTGAAGGGTTCTGTGTTTTGTTTTCCTGGTTGCCACGATTGGTCCACATTGCTAATCACAGATCTGTGTTTACATGGCATCTCAATTCCTCTTCTGCGGGTGTTGAGGCTAATAGACTGGGCTTGAACTCCAACTCCAACACTTAGCGGTTAAGAAACTTGGGGAAGTTTCCTCATTTGTAACACGAATACAATAAACACTGTGTGTGCTTTTTATAAAGGAGCCCTGGTGGTGTAGTGGATAGGAGTTGGGTTAATAACCACAGGTCAACAGTTCGAAGTTGCTCCCTGTAGGAAAAGGCTTTCTACTCCTGTAAAGAGCTTCAGTCTTGGAAACTCCCAGGGGAAGTTCTAGTCTGTCCTATAGGGTCACAATGAATTGGAATAAACTTGATGCCAGTGTGTGTGTGTTTGGCATGCATCTAGCAAAGTGCCTACAAAACAGCATTTCAATAGTACTGTTGATTGGAAATTTTAAAATAAAATTTCCCTTTAGTAAGAAATGAGTAAGACCCAAGAGTTTCCTCACAAAGAATTTTACATTATTTTTATAACTTGTTAGTTTATCCCTGATAATTTTCACCTGCTTACCACCAGATGCTCCAAGCTGAAGAGACTTCTAGCACCTCGCAGTTGAATGAATTACTGATGGCTTCACAGACAACCTTACTCTCTCAGGAGCCAATAGAGATAACTGCAGATGCAATCGAACTTACAGGAACATTCCTAATCAATTTAGAAGGTAAGGAGGTTGTGAGAGTAACAAATGGTAATTATAGGTCATCTTGAACCTGATTATCGAGTTCCTTTCGCAAGTGTGTCTTTAATTCAGTTTTGTATTTGTTGGAACACTGGTATTGTTCAAGTTACGGTTTGTATCTAGTGTCAGTTAGTTACAATGTTTGCCTTAGTATGTATGTCATAGTGAACCTCTCTTGGCATAAAGATTATTAAAGAAACACTTCTAGATACAGTAAAACATCTTCAATATAGCAATTTTTTATTTATATTGCTAGGCAGGAAACAGAGTACCTTGTGCCTTGAATTTTTAATATAACAGGTTCTATGGGATAAGTTTTTAACTCCTGGTATTTTGACGATCGTAATGGCAACAGCCTGCATGAGTGGGTGCTTGAAATACACCTTTCTGTGCAAATAATGTACAGTGGGACCAAGTTTCGAAGCTGGCTTTCAAAAGCTCTACCCTGGGATCTTAAGAACAGAGCTAGGGAGAGGAGGAGTTTTTTCCCTCGGTTTGAATCAATAACCCTTAATCCACATCAGTTTGATTCACTTCTGGTAGTGCTCAGCCTGGCCAACTTTCCTCGGTATGGACTCGAATTGGTCCCCTGTAGACCACAGTAATAAAAATCATTTATGGAGCCTTCCTTACTAGTAAGGAGTTAATGGTTTTGCATGAGGCTATGGATGACAGTGGATGCCCCAGACCCATTTTCAGGGTCCCCACATGGATTTAGCCTCCATAGGTCAGGAATGTGAGTAGCCTTGCTATTGGAGGACAATAAAGTCAATTGTGCCAGATGTAGTAGTCAGGTTAAAATGTAATACTTTATAATTTGATCTCCCTTTTGACCCATTTGTTTGTTTTTACTATTTGCTGCTTTCTTTTTGATTGAGGTTTTGTTTTGTCTAGTCATTTTTTAAAAATCATTTTATTGGGGGCTCATAAAATTCTTATCACAATCCATACATACATCAGTTGTGTAAAGCACATATGTGTATTTGTTGCCCTCATCATTCTCAAAACATTTGCTCTCCACATAAGCTCTTGGCATCAGCTCATTTTGCCCCCTCCCTCCCGGCTCCCTCCTTTTATGAACCCCTCATAATTTATAAATTATTTTGTCATATACATTGTCCAACATCTCCCTTCACCCACTTTTCTGTTGTCTGTCCCCCAGGGAGGAGGTCACTATAGATCCTTGCAATTGGTTCCCCCATTCTAGCCCACCCTTCCTATACCCTCCCGATATCGCCACGCACACTACTGGTCCTGAAGGGATCATCTGTCCTGGATTCCCTGTTTCTGGTTCCTATCTGTACCAGTGTACATCCTCCGGTCAAGCCAGATTTGTAAGGTAGACTTGGGATCATGATAGTGGGTGGGGAGGAAGCATTTAGGAACTAGAGGAAAGTTGTTTCATCATTGCACTGACTTGACTCTTCTCCCTGCGACCCTTCTGTAAGGTGATATCCAATTGCTTACAGATGGGCTTTGGCACTCCCCCTCATTCACAATGATATGATTTTTTGTTCTTTGATGCCTTTGGCACCCTGTGATCACACAGGCTGGTGTGCTTCCATGTGGGCTTAGTTGCTTATCAGCTAGATGGCTGCTTGTTTACCTTCAAGTCTTTAAGACCCTAGACGCTGTTATCTTTTGATAGCTGGGCTCCATCAGGTTTCTTCACATTTGCTTATGCACCTTTGTCTTCAGTGATTGTGTCGGGAAGGTGAGCATCATGGAATGCCAGTGTAATAGAACAAAGTATTCTTGCATTGAGGGAGTACTTGAGTGGAGGCCCAATGTCCATCTGCTACCTTAATACTAACTCTATACATATATGCACATAGATCTATTTCCCCATCCTCATATATTTACATGTGGACATCTTTATTTAGACCTCTATAAATGCCCTTTGCCTCCTAGCTATTTCCTCTATTTCCTTTTACGTTCCTCTTGTCCCACTATCATGCTGAGGGATATGGGGGAGCTAACAATGGGCAATGAACACGAGGAAAATCTTTTGAAATTGTGGTGATAACTGCACAACTCTTTAATGGTTTGATATGTCAAGAAAATGATTTTTTTAAAGGGCGTGGGTAAAGACGACATTCTATTATACTCATTCCAGCAGTGATACTACACAATGAAGTATTTTGTGGATAGTTCTGTTTTTATTTAAAGGGAATCAGTTCCCACTGATGTAAACAGAAGCTGAGATAACAGATAAACAGAAAAGCAGGGAGATATTTTGGGAACTGCAAAGTTGTATTCAGGACCAGCAGGAAGTGGGAGACAGGTTTATAGGGGTCACTTTGCGCTTGGCAGCATTCAGCATGGATTTGGTTCAACTTGTTTTTTCAAACTGCTAATATACATGTTTTGCCTAAAGATAGAAAACAATTTACTTTCCTGATTATATTTTATCTGAGATCTAATAGTGCGGAAAGTTTGATGGGGACACGTGTTCATCCATTTGTTTTTGTCCATCAGGTGAGAGCTGGGCACCTGCTCTCTGCCCAAGCAGACTTAACGTCACAGACCTCAGTTCCTCACCTCCGTTCATTTGTCTCAGAAAAAGCCCTTATCAACTCTTCATTCTATTTTCCCATGAACTTTTGAAGTACCTTTTAACCTATGTAATAAGCAGCTAAGTACCTAACAGGCTTTACCAAGGCAGGAAGGAGAGAGAGCGGAGACAGGCGCACCTGCTATGCCATTCAAGAATAATGAGAGGTACTGGTTAAATGGCCTTTCTGAATGCTCTGCATG
This sequence comes from Echinops telfairi, assembly GCF_000313985.2. Lineage (NCBI taxonomy): Eukaryota > Metazoa > Chordata > Mammalia > Afrosoricida > Tenrecidae > Echinops > Echinops telfairi. The sequence goes on from NW_022111324.1 coordinate 68,638,605, forward strand.
CACTTTCTTTCATAGGTGGTGATATTCGGGAAGAGTCCTCATACAAAGTAATTGTCATGCCAAGTACTAAAGAAAAATGCCCTCGTTGTTGGAAGTATACAGCGGAGTCTTCAGATACACTCTGCCCTCGATGTGCAGAGGTTGTTGGTGGAAAGTAGGACCTCACTTTTGTGTTAATTCTGAGCAAGACCCGACAATATGACTAGGAGTTTGGATTGCTTACAGTACTGGAAGGAAACACAAGATTTAGTCGTGTGGAAGAGCAAATGATGGAAGATGAAGGTCAAAATCAAAATTACCAAGCAGTTCCTGTAGCTAGAGAAGGAATAATGGTGTGTGAATATATTTATGTGGAAATAATAAACATGTACACACATATACATATATAACCCCGTCCATATACTAGGTTTCCTCAGAATATAGACAGCCTTCAAATAAAGCTGAGCAGAAATGTTTTCTTATTTTATAAAACTTTTTGACACAGTATGTCCACAAATAAAGGCATGCTGGAAAACTACTAATCGTGTAGAAATTGTGGGATCGCGTGAAAGTGTCAGTTTGATGGGAAATGACAGCTTTGTTTCCCTAAGAGATGATGAGTCACTTCATTCTGCCTTAGTAGCAAACTTCAACGCTGTCAGGTTTTTTTTAGGTTGGATTGGAAAGAAAAAAAGTATGACCAAACTTGTTATATCACAGGGAGAAAAAGCCTTGAATGATTGAATTTATGAATGTTAGGAAAACAGTTATGAAAGCTGCAAATTTATTTCAGTAATTTACATAAATTCACAATAGACAGAAAATAGCAGTATATACAGAATTTCACTACTTACAGTAAGTACATTACAGAAGTTAGAGCATCATATAAACAGTTCAGGATTGGATTGAAATCTTTTTAAGGATGGTAAGTTCTAGTCAGCAGAAATCTAGCATTCGAAACCCAACAGACCCATTCTATCGGGTTACGAGGGCATTCCCTCTTGCTGTGATGTACTTTGAAAGTATTTCTGATGCACGATTTTGACCACAGCAACTTCTATGTGACGACTATAAACATACTCAATATTAGCTTAGTGTTATGAAGTCTGGCTTTTGTGTTATCTGAAATTGGAATAGCTCTTTTGTTTTTATAAAATGAAGCAATATCATTGTTGACTGACAGTGTTTATTTTGTCTGGAGATGAATTTTCCTAATAAAAGTAAAATGCTTTTTCTTTTTTTACTTTGTAGACATATGAGGCATTTAGGCTTGCTTCTGTATATCCCCTTATCTACAATTCATCTTGCCCCTCTAGCTGTACACAGCTTGCAGTGAAGGAGTTAGGATTATCTGAATATTTGTTTTCCTTCAACATTATAGAGAGTTAATTTGACAAGGCATAGAATGCATCCTCATCCTTAATGCTAAGAAAGGTATGTGTATGGTGCTGGGAGTATATCTAGAAAACTCCTGGGTATTGATTTCCCAATAACTGCAGTAAGTGCAACACACCCTTTATTTAAGCAACCGCCTGCTTTACAGAAGACCTAATCATTTTGCACTGACGGCTCCTTGTTACAGAATGCACACACAGGTATTTCTTTCTTTTTTTTTTTTTTGTCTTCCCATTAGATTTTAAAAGCCCTGATGGAACAGTAAAACATTTTGATTTTTCTCAACCATACACCTCAGAATTCAATTTTAGAATTACAACTCAACTAGAAAGAGACTCAGTGATTTGTGTCATGCTTCTATGAGCTATATTATATATTCTCAAGTGTTCTCAGATTTTAATATGTCATAAGAACAAATTTAACAGTTTTATTATCTCAAATGCTTATTAGGTACCCTCAAAGAGTGATGATGGAAACAAGGGATATATTTTTAAAACACCCATACTTCTAAGTTTCTAAACTCATACTACTTGAACAATATTTAGAAAAGTCACAGGAAGCACTAATTTATGAGGATGCATATAGCAAGTGACTATATAAACTGTAGATACACTTACAAGAACTCATAGAAATGTGTCTGAGGGGAGGGGCTGGGGAAGCAGAATGAAGCAGAGGCAGAGAGGTGGACTAACTTCAGGCCCTTTCAGTGCTGCTACTGGTCAGAATGCACGCCCCAGACACACACAAACCCTAACCTACACATCCTTAAGATAGCTTACCAATTTATCTCTAAGCATTGTGAATTTGATAGTTACTTAATAAGTTTTAGCAAGGCTAGGGTCCTACTTGGATGTTATCTTACAGTTAAAAAAAAAAAAAATCACATCGGAATACCCCCAAACACCTACATGTTTTCTTTGTGTCCCTGAAGGGCATAGTTAAATTAACTTGGTACAATTGTTAGAACAGGCTTCTTACGTGAAGGAACCACTAACTTCTTCCGATGCCACAATGACAGCAGGAATTGCACATTCCAAAAGCGTACCATAATAAACACTCGGTATTTGTAGAGCTCAAAGCACTTTTTACAGAGTTTTGGTTAATTAGTTTGAATCAACAAATATTTATTCAGCACTTGGACTGCTCTAGGCACTATAGGGCACAAAAAATTGGTTGTATTTTGTCCTCTCAACTCAGCTGTGAGGTAAGTTTGCTAAAGCAGTAATATTACTATTAAGCATCTTCTGTACTGTTCCCAAGAACACATAACATTTCTAAATCCCAGAGCAGACATTTCTAAACAATTGTAGGAAAAATAAAGTTGGACGAGATTTTTTGCATTTTGGTCGCCTTTTTACACAAGTTTTACAAGATAATACATTTTTACAATTACCTGATATGGGTACAACTTTGAACCTTGGCAAAAAGCAACTCTCATTAGAATGAATTTTGCTCTGTTGGTCCTGTATCTCACATTCTCAATTTTGGCAAGTCCAACAGGTGTAGGGTTCTACCTAGTGTCCTTGGTAAAGGGTGATGATCCTGAATCCACTCTTCCTCCTCAAGCAAGGCCACGTGTGACCTCTGGGAAAGGAAGCTGTCGGCATCTAAAACTCCCAGGCAGCCGCCGCCCAGCCCAGCCCAGGATGGAGCATGATGAAAGAGGTTTCTCAGCACTTAAAGGAGAGCGGGCTGTTTCTCCAGCTTTACTCATGGAGACTGTACATGAACACATGTAGTATATTTAATTACAGTAACATTTTGAGTATGAAATATATAATCTTAGACCATAATCTGTAAATTATCATCAATTTTAGATATAGCAAAGTTTTACAATAAAGCTACTTGAGTGTCTGAATTAGAAATAAACAGTAAAACACATGTATTGGTAATTTTGGTAAAACTGATATTTGTGTTACTTTATCTCAGTATTATCCAAAGGAGTAGAATTTAGCCAGGATTGCACTTTTTAAAAGCAATACACATTTTTATTTTATAAAACACAACAAAAAAACATACTCCTTCTGTAAACTTCCAGATCTTACTCTGTAAAATAACCATGCACTAATCCATATTATAATCACAAAATTCTAAGACTTATCTTCGTTATTCTTCACCCAGTGGGTGTCATGAAGAAAGAACAGATATGGCTTCCACAGCTTCAATAAGGTGTAAGGCTAGACTATACTGGCCATGGTTTTCTGGCAAGAGCTCAATTACTTTATTTACTAGTTTAGCTGTTGTTGTAATTGGCATTGAAGTGTTTTGAAGACCATGGGGGTCCTGAAAAATGAGACACAAAAATAACCCATCAGAAAAATAAAAGTAATTGTTAGATATTTTCCAAGAAAACTAGTTTTCTTTGAAATTATGTAAGTTAAACTTTAAATTTCCTAACTATTATTAAATATGCAATTATGGAAACCCCCAATAACCAGACTTCGCTCCTCCTCTTAAACTTACCATTGCTTTTAGCCAAGTGCAGAGAGTAGGTGGAAGTCTGGCAAGCAACTCCATCCCCTCTTTTGTCTGAGAATGAAAGAGCAGGTAAGCCAGCCTCTGCCCTGTCACCACCAGCAGCTGAGAGGCCAGGACTTCTTTGTCATGAACCTGGAGCATGGCCTGAGGATATGAACATGGAGAGATACAGTCAGGGTTCGGTTTATTTTACGGAAGGATTGCCAGTGAAGACGTTCTAGTGCATCTTTGAGCCATGGCCAAAGTAAACGCCTTATCAAACTGAGCATTTAAACACAAGTATTTATGACCAATTATCACCTAATTTTAAAATTTTGCTTCTTACCCAATTATACCTTTCATTGGCACAGAAAGGGGACTTGCACACCTCATGACTGCTCACCTCACTTCCTACTTCTTGACCCCTGGATACAAGCTGACCCCTCTGGCCTGTCCACATGCCCTGTACTCGTGACTTATGTGCCCAAGTTTAAAGGACTGATTGTGTCTTATGACTTATCCTTGAGGCTCCCTTCAAATATTACCTTCAATAACCATCCATAGTAGCTCCTATTATTTACATTATCTGATTTATTTTCTTCATAGTACTTCGCACTCTAAAAATCTTGATTGTACTAATATACTAGTAGTAGTATCGTTCCTTATGAAATTGTTATTTGCCGCTATATCCGTGTACATAGAACAACTCTGGCATGTTGTACCAGTTTAGGAAGCATTGACTGGCTATGAATATGGTGGGTTTCATATTGTCTTTAGTTCTTCTATTTTTTGTGCCCCGTAGTTCTAACCAAGGGAAAAGCAGAAAGCTTTGTTCCACACTTTCCTGATTCTTTATTCCAATTCTCAGTTTCACAGCTTAAGCCCCGTGAACCATCACAGGGCCACTGTTACCTCTTCTCCTAAGTGGTCAGCTCCGTAGTTGTAGAGTTCCCCCACATACTGTCGTCTGACGACATCTTCGCTAACTTGAAGGTGATGCGCTAGATCCACAGCGAGAGCTGGCCAGTCGTGGTCCTTCTCAAAAGGAACGGTGACTGCGTCTGTGGGATCTCTGTCCTTTGCAACTGAATGTTGGGCATGGACAACTGCGCTCACAACTTTTAATAAAAACTTGAAATGGAGAAAAAGACAACATTACGTTACTACTTGTTTTCCTTCAAACATACCCCAATCAAAATAACGGTTGGCTCTTCTGAAAATTAAGACTGATTGTTTCCACTGTTTAATTATCAAAAAGAGAACCCAATTTAAGGGGAAGTGAGCTCCCAAGAATACCTTAGACATGGCCATCCTTAATGGTCACCAAGACTTCTACTTTATTTACTATGAGATCTCAGAAAGTTACCTGCTGTCGTATAGAAATAAAATTTGGATCCATTTCCCCACTGGGTAATAACTGAATCGATGTTAGGTCTTTGAAAAATGCATTTTTTCCCTAATGAGAAAAAAGATTGAGGAAACAAAATGAGTATAGATTATTGTTAGGGGGTGGGTGCTTGAAAAAACAAGACACTTAATCAGGAATAACTTTTCTTACCCCTCTACAAACAATAAAATTTCCAAATTATAGTAATTCCATTTTTTGAAGACATTTATTAGCATGTGCCTTCAGGATGCTCTCCAGAGCCCCGCCTCCTGAAATGCATACCTTGTCTCAACCTCCCTCCCGGAGAATGGGCTCCTGGCTAGCCCCTCAAAAACACAGAAAGCCTGTAACTTCCAACACAAGGTTACAAAGGGCTGTGGCTTCTACTTTGTGTGCTCACAGTCAGTGTGACTCAACTGAGAGAAACTGCTGCCAGGTCGTAAGCTGTCCCAGAGGAGGCCCTTGCAGCATGGAACTGAACTCTGCTAACGAGCGACGTAGGCTTGAAGTGGTCTGCTTCATCGCAGTTGAACCTTCAGGGTAAGACTGCAGCTCTGGACAGTGACCCTAAATACAGTCCCATGGAAGGACTTGAACCAAGAACTTACATTCCTGACCCATAAATACTGTTTTAAGTAATTTAGTTTTAGATTTGTTAACTAATAGCTAACTAATATGTAGCTTAAACTCTGAATCCTTTAAAAAATACTTACTGATCTGTTTTAAAACACCTTGTTAAAGAGAACAGATGTATCTGAAAAGCCAAAACACAGTATCAGAAAACAGGATTTTCTAAGTTTGGGGAAAGAAAATAGAGAGAAAAGAACAGTGGCCTTCAGGGTGTAAGGTCTAAATCCTGGTCCCAGGTTCTCTAACCAAGTTCTCTTGTGCAAATAACCCCATCATCCTGGGGCACTATTCTTCATCTACCTATAAGAAACACGAGACTTTTTCCTACCGGACCTCGGAGACTCATTCATCTGTTGATTCTAGTCCACTAGTGACTGCTGTGTTGGGGAAAGCTTCTTGTGCTTTAGTGATGAGAAACGTCAGACTTCTCAGGACCCCTTAACTACACTTTGGACATGACTGTTTAAAGCTATCCCACACACTCACAATCTGTTACTCTGTGTTCCCACCAGATAGTTTTATACATAAGGGTCTATTGGTACATGAGAGCCTTTGGGGTGGGGTGTACAAGTGCACTGAACAATGTCCTATGTTCCATACACCTTGTCATGTACACCATATAACCCTCACAATGCCACGAGGGGGACAGTAAAATCATCTAAGTGAGAAAATGGAAGCCATGAGAAACGAATTCCAGCTAATAAATGGCAGACCTGGGAATCTGCTTCACTAACCACCAAACCAGTCCCTGCTGAGTTGATTGGAACTCACAACCACTTTTCTTTATGTGTCGGTAGAGTTAGGATCGAAAGCATTTTCAATGGCAAATTTTCAGAAGTAAAAGCCAGGCCTCTCTCCTAAGGTGCCTCTGGATCCACTCAAACCTACTACTTTTTGGTGAGTAGCTGAATGTATCCCTAGAGACTCCCTCTTCCCAGCGACACTGTCTCTCTAGTTGTCGATCTGAGATAAACAACTGTCTCATATCTCAGCATGAGATGGATCGGGACCAATACCACACTGTGATTGCCCCATGGGGAATGTGTTCTGGCTCCACTAAAACCAAGGTGTGCTATTTACACCTGAGACCTACATGCGCCAGCACGGGTACAGCAACACACCTACAGGCTTCCCTCAGGGAAGACAGCCTCCCTCTAGAGTGGATGGGACTCAGGTCCTCACGGACACACCTGAGCACTGCTGCGAGGATGAGAGGAACAGCAGCAGAAGGGGTTTTGAGAAAGGTTTATTAAGCTAGGCACTTTATTGTGGTTTTCTGTTGTTGCTTATTTTTTAAACTTAATTACTCTTTCCTTTTTCAATCTCAAAATATAGACAACCTGTTTACAAACATAATGATTTAATACTATTTTATTATGAAAATTAAATTTGTCATCAGATGCAGCCTTTTCAAAATTAAATTATCGGGATCTACATGTTAAATGTTACTTATCAGAAACAAATTTGTTAAAACACACATTGTCCCTGTTTAGATATAACCTCAATTATAACATGTCCAAAATCTTGCTAAATGGATTTGTTAGTAGCGTCTCAGGTCTGCCCCTATTAAAAGTGGATTTCATGTAAGCCCGCTCTCGCTCTCTCTCTCAGCATTATAACCAGCTTGTCATTAGGTTAATGATTCCTCCAAATCCCCTCTAATTTGTATCAACACCCCCCCCCCCAGGTTCAGGTCGTCACTCGTGATGTGCAACAAGTTCCTCCCCTCCCTCCCCCTGCAGCCAAGTGACTTCATAAGCTCCTCCTTAGTTATATGCTTCTTCCTCTATGTGCAGGGATGGGCATGGAAAGGGTACAAAGCAACAAGGGACTGAGTATTAACAAAGAACTTGGAGAGGAGGCGACACTGCAGCGATCACTGAAGAAACCGGAGCCCGCCAAACTCAACCATTGCCTGTGAAAATAGGACCACACGAATGACAGGAGTGATGAGAACGCGCGCCTTCTCTGACGAATGTAGAGTACCTAACAGTGGCTACAGCACAGGGTGTAAGCAGGGATGGCTGGTAAGGCTGGAAAGAGAAGGTACTGGCTGTGGAGGAAGCCACTTTGTCTTGTCTCCCAGCATCTGCTCAGCATAGGTCCAGTAGAACAGTGTTCTTCCTCACTGAGGGGAGGCGCGTGCGTGTGTGAAACCAAGGGGGCATTCGTCCCTCGGGGAGCACACATTCTCTCTTTGGGGCCAGTCCACGAGGGAAGCCTGCAGGTGGGCGGCTGTGCCAATGCTGGCGTGTGCAGGTCTCAGATGTAACAGTGACACAATAAGGCCACATGTCCAAAGAACCCAAAGCCATGTTTTCCAACCTCGTTTTCATGAGAGAGCTAAAGCATAAAGCTGACATTCTGACTGACCTCTGTTAATCCGAACCCTATGCCTGTATCCTATTCAGAAACCGAATGGCAAAAGGATTTTGTGTTATCGAGCCCCTTCATGCTGCAGTGGTGCCAAATGTCTTCAGCGTGGAATCAAAAGAATCCGATCTGCATTTTGGGAAGGCACAGCATGAGACTGGGTCGACATAAACTGGAGCAAGGTGACGTGGTAGCAGGCTGTTGTAAAAGCCAAAGGGGAGATGAGAGGCGTCAACTAAATCTTTGGAGTGAAAGATATTGGAAAGATATGGTTCTAAGAAAGAAATTAGGAGAATAAATTTATCGTAAATGGGGCTATAAGCAGGAAGCTGAGACAGAAAACTTCAATGTTTGCCGTGTACCCACTACCCTAACCATGGCATCAGTGATCAAATAAGCAAGGTGTCATTCAGGAGCAACAACAGATTCAGGCCAGTGGGGGCGATGGTGACAAGTGTGCAGTCCCACCGGACATTTTGAGCAGGGAGATGTGTCTTATGCTCTGGGGATGGGCCAGACTCACAGACAGGATAGGGAGACCGCGAGTCTGTCCAGGCAGACTGTATAGAGTGCAGAGAAGAGAAAGCTCTGTGGAACACTGATATTTACGGCCAAATCAGAAGACAGAGACTAGAAAGGCATGAATAGGAAATCTGGTGGGAATAAGGAAGCCGAAAACCCGTAAGAAAGAACCCACAAAAAAAGTCAAAAGCACTGAACCACTTCAAATCACTCCGTACCTGCAAAAGCTGCAGCTGCAACCCCCTGAAGCCCTAGGTCTGTGGGCTTACCTTACTATCAAAGAGCGAAAGGGGCTTCACTGTCTTCAGGGCAAACCTCATAACCGCGTACAAGACCGAGCACAGGACGGAGTGGTGCTCCACCAGCGGATAGTGAATGTGCTTTTGCTCCAGGGCCAGTTCCACGATGGAGATGGGGCCTTCCACAGAGAGCCAGGCGTCCTCGGTGTCCAGGATGGGCACCTGCATTTCCTCCCTGTTAACATCTGCCTATGGCATTGAACAAGGAAGAACTCTGCTCAGATTTGGGCCAATAGTAGCTGGTAAATAGCCTGCTGAGTTTACCAAGAATGAAGTGCACACACTTTTTTCTATGGAATTGTAAGAAAAAGCACCCCGAGTCTAGTCAGAAACACTACCATTTTAAAGTCTTGTGTCAAAACAGTTTCTTCCTATGGAAGCATTTTTACCTCCAGTAGGGCCTGAAGAAGATCCAAGCAGGAGCCAAGGAAAGATGTCATGGCAGTGTCACTCATTCCTACATCCTGTGTAGAAGAAGCAGCAAAATCAGTCCCTGCAGCAAAATTTCTGCAGTTATTACCAAAACAACCCAATACTCACCTCAACTGGTTTTCTACACAGAAGGAAAAGGTTGGGATTTGAAACGCAAGGCTTTCACAGATTCTAAATCCTGTCTTTAGATTTAGACCAAGCCAATTCTAAAATCAGCATCACAAAAGAAAAAGCAGCACTATAGGTGGTCCTGCTTCTGTGTACTGAAAGGCACAGCCTCCTCAGTTACACTAGGAAAGCGCTCCTTGGGGAGCACAGTGCAGCCTGCTGAGACGCAGGCTAGCCAAACAGCAGGGTATAATGGAAGAAACACACACTACAATCCAGCTGGGAAAATTCAGAGGAAATCTAGCCTGGTCTGGTTTTACAGAGGGACCGTACTGGGCCTGCTGATCAACACCCGAATAAACCCCAACTTTTAGCAGTCCTGTAGCATCCTGAAGCCTGTGAACTAAATGCCAAATAAACATTAGAGTCAAAGCTGCAAAGAAATAGAGGAAAGAAGTAGGAGGCAAAGGGCATATATACAAGCCTAACTACAGCCATGTACA
>NW_022111324.1:68649875-68657329 GCF_000313985.2 Echinops telfairi
ATGAGGGCAACAAATGTATAGATGTGCTTTACACAATTGATCTATGTATTGTGACGAATTGTATGAGCCCCAATAAATTGATTAAAAAAAATAAATAAATAAATAAAAAATAAATAAATAAACTGTTAAAATGTTCTTCCACATACAATTTTCAAAGAACAATAAATTCCTCATATCTCCAAAGTAACTATGTGTGTGTATATTAGGGTAAGTTAAAAGTATTGCTACTAGGGCTCTAGTTACTACTACATATATGCAGGAAGTTATTCCAAATAAAATTCATTTAAACATGTCTCATTCTAACAGTGGGTGGATACAGACAAGTGCACTGAGTAATGCACATGTGTAAAGGTGCCGTAAAAAAAAATAATAATCAGGGAATCCAGGGAGGATGATCCCTTCAGGATCAGTGGTGTGAGGGGTAATACTGGGAGGGTAGATAGAGGGTGGCTTGGAAAGGGGGAACCGATTAAAAGGATCTACATGTAACCTCCTCCCTGAGGGACGGACAACAGAAAGTGGGTGAAGGGAGCCATCGGACAGTGTAAGATATGACAAAATAATAATTTATAAATTATCAAGGGTTCATAAGGGAGTGGGGAGAGGGGACGGAGGGGAAAAATAAGCTGATGCCAGGGTAGAGAGTAAATGTTTTGAGAACGATGAGGGTAACGAATGTACAAATGTACTTTACATGATTGATGTTTGTATGGATGGTGATAAGAGTTGTATGAGCCCCTAATAAAATGATTTAAAAAATAATAATCAAAATGTGGCTTCCAAGGCAATCTGTTGGGCCACGTTAAATTTAAAGCAAAGATGGCAGCCATTCAGATGACTGTATCAACTGATGTTTGGGATTTCAAAGAGGCAATCTTGATAGATTTCCTCACAGGACCCAGGGAAATCCTAGACGTATTTGGAAAGTTTTAAGAAAATTGACAACTGCACTGGTGAGAAAAAGGACAAGAAATTTGTGCCAAGTGTTTCTTTGACATCGTACACCTCCTCATTCTTCAAGGGCAGCTGGGGCTATTTTGTTGAGTATTTTGTTGCTCAATTTGACCTCATGCCCCCTAAACCCTTGATTTTGTCTCTTCAAACTTCTTTTTGCTTCCAACACACAAAGAACATTTAAGGGGAAAATGACTTGATTCCCTTCAGGATGCCAAAACTGCGGCAGCTTTGACTTGGTGTAAATTAAAAGCAAAGAATCCTTTGAGGTAGTGCTAGAGAGAAGGCAACACCTTCAGAAGTGTATTGACCTAGATGGAAAAATATGTTGAAAACAATAGCTTCACATTTTGATTATTTTTGTTTAATAAAGGTTTCTACCATTTGTAACAATATTTTTGGACTTACTCTCTCACGCGTGTGTACACACATAAGCATTTAAAAAATTTCTTTGAGATATATCAACCATAAATGTATGAATTTTGAGCTTGTACTTAATTATAGCCTTACTATAAGAACAATTTGTTTTTATGATGTGGCCTTAGATACCTGCCCTCACGAACAGATCACTGAAGATATGGGTGCTATAGCAAAAGTATGGTGAAGAAATCAGATGGTGTCCAACTATCGGAATAGCATCTTAAACAGTTGTCTTACAACAAGTAGCCACCCCAGTGAGGCGTCAATTAAGTTCACATGAAGAAGCACACCAGCCTGTGCGATCCAAGCATTATATGTAATAAAATCTAAGACTAGAGAAGGGAAAAGTACCAGAGCTTAAGTTTTGAGCACCTGGTTTGTCAAAGGTTATGGATAACAGTAGATGTGGCTTAAGCCTCCAGTGAATCCCCTCTGACCATAGACCAGGGATGTGAATATCCTTGCTATAGGACAGTGAGTGTGTTGGAAAGTGAATTACTGCAGATGTATATAGGTAAGAATTTAGGACCTTATAATTTAATTTCCCTTTTGACCCATTTTAAATTTGTTCTAGTTTTTGATATTTCCTGCTTTCTTTTTAATGGAAGTTTCTATTTGGTTATTGTTAGACTTTTCATTTTTGTTTCTTTTTTTAATGTTTTTCAGTATATGAAATCCAGGATAGGTAAATCTATAGACAGTAACTAGATTAATAGTTTCTTAGGGCTATAGCAGGGGAGGTTGGCGGAAATGAACTCAACAATAACTACAAGAAGAAAATATAAAATTAAAAAGAAATATATAAAATTGATTGCAGTGCTGATTGTATTTTTAAAATATGATTGAACTATTGAATTGTATAATATGAATTATATGTCAATAAAACTATTTCAAAAAAAGAATTAAAAACATAACGGTGTAGAAAAAATTCCTTGAAAAAAGTCCATTGTCTTTTGAGTCCATATTTCCACAAACTTCTTAATTTTTCTCATATATACGAAGGGGTACTCCCAAAAAAACAAATTGTGTTGGGCAGAGCAGAGCTTTTGTAGTAAGCATTTTTCCTGCTAGGGGAGCATTGCGCAACTTGCTCTGAGATAGTGCACCCAGTGGCATTACCTGGGAAAGTTCTCTCTGGTCACAGTGAATTTTTTTGTAAAAGCAGTTTCGCTTGAACCTTGTTTTTTTGTGCTGGCCAATTTAAGAGAATAGCGTGCGGCTGTGAAATTTTGTTTCCTACTCTGGAAAAATGCCGTAGAAACTGATGTTAAACACAGCTTATAAAGATAGTGCTATGGGAAAAACTCAGGCATACACGTGGTTTTCTCATTTCAAAATGGGAAATGTCACTTGATGACAAACCTCATTCTGAACACCCATCAACTTCCTGAATGGAGGAAAATGTTGACTCATTGTGCATTTGCAGTTCATTCCACCAGGTCAGACTGTTACTCAAGCTTTCTAGTTAGAGGTTCTGAAAAGATTGCTTAACGCTGTGCAGCTAAAAAGGCCTGATTTGTGGCAGACGGGGGTGGGGGGTGGGGGGGTGATGAGTTTTGCCACCATGACAATGCACTTGGTCACACAACCAACTCATTGTGCTAGTTTTCAGCAAAAAACAGCATGCATTTCTTGCCCCACACACCTTATTCATTTGACCTTGCTCCATGCAACTTCATTTTGTTTCTGCAAATGCAGAGGGACATGAAAGGACAGCAATTTGATGAAGTAGAAGAGGTGAAGAAAAAAATGAGGGAGTTGCTGTCAGCTACCCAAACAGATGCGTTTGAAAAATGTTTCCCAGAATGGAACGGCAGATTTGACAAATGTATTAAGTGTAATGGAGAGTACTTTGAAGGTGATAAGGTTGTTTTGTAAAAAAAAAAATATCTTTGGGAAAAAAAATTCTGTTTTTTTTTGGGGGGTGTGTGTGGTATATGCAATATAAACTGTGTATGTATATTATAGTCATATAACCACTCTGAAAAACATACCAAAGAAATGAAGACCTAGAATATGTCTTAATACAGTTTAAGATTTTAGAGAACAGGAAGACCTCAGAGTTGAGCAAAAGCTACTACAAACCCCTAAACGACATTACTGAAAACTAGTGCCCTGTCTGCAAATAGCTATTAATGTAGGTTGGCCAAATTCACTAGTCACAGAATCTGGTTTAATTTGATGTTAGACGCTTGCATGTGAACAATAAGTCTGTTATCTAAGGTAGAGCAAATATACTTATGTGGCATGTTATCCTCCTGTCCAGTCTAAAGTTGAACACATCTTGCCAACAATCTGGGAAGATAAATTAAAACAGGCCATAGTCCATGACCAATTTCCTTACCATAGTTATTCTCTTTCCACTTTTATTATGCCATAAGTAGGTACAAAGCAGAGTTTGCCCCTTCAGTTAATGAGGTATTATGCAAAGTGCAGGGTTGACAGCCACACTTTTAAGTTACGGAAAATTCACTTACCCTTCGACAGAGCCTATCCTTAGGTGACTTTCCAACCTGAGATAGAAGACATAAAATAATTAAAAAAACAACAAAAACTTTACTTCTTAGTAACTGAAATAAAAAGGCATTACTGTTACCGAAAGTAAAAATTATGTTAACAAATGTTGCAGTTACACTTCCTCTCCACCCCCCATTATCATGATCCCAATTCTACCTTACAAATCTGGCTAGACCAGAGGATATACACTGGTACAGACAGAGAATCCAGGACAGATGATCCCTTTAGGAACAGTGGTGAAAGTGGTTATACGGGGAAGGTGGGGTAGAAAGAGGGAACCGATCACAAGGATCTACATACAACCGCCTCCCTGGGGGACAGACAACAGAAAAGTGGGTGAAGGGAGACATGAAAAACTAATAACAATTTATAAATTACTAAGGGCTCATGGGGGTGGGGGGAATAGGGAAGGAGGGGATAAATGAGGAGCTAATGCCAGAGGCTCAAGTAGAAAGGAAAATGCTTTGAGAATGATGATGGCAACAAATGTACAAATGTGCTTGACACAAATGATGTACGGATTTGTTAAGAGTTGCACGAGCCCCCAATGAATGATTTTTTAAAATAGAAAAGTTTTACTGAAAACATATTCTAGTCATTAATTTTATACAATACACTGGACTCACAAATAATCCTTTTCAAAAATAAATTATATCTTTTTTGAGCTAAACTATTAAAATCTTTTCTAAAAATCTGGTCCTTATTTTGCACAATCAAATAGTATTGCCTTATAATCCAGAACCACACTCAAGGTTACTAATCAAAGTAGCTTGTTGGTAACTACACACAACAGTTATAAAATGGTCAGAAAGAAGGAAAAGGTTAAAAGCAGTTGGGAGGAATATTCTTGCTCAGAAAACAAGTGGATTTCTTATTCTACATATGTCTATTTTATACAGAGAAGTAAGTTGGAAATAAACACCGTGCTCTTGAGGAACATCTCCTGGGCTAGATGAGACTCAAACGAGACGATCACAATGGCAGAAGAGACTAGGACCAAGACTTCACACATCACTGCATCCCACTTAGCCCACCCATTACCAATATATTTTACACTGTTGCTAGAGTCACCTTCTAAAATGCAAATCTGACCCAGTATCTTTAAGATCAAATAACGGTGTGGTGAAGTAAAATCTCTTAAAATGGCTCTTCTGTCTCTATGACACCCACCAAAGGATTGGATGAGACTGTGCAAATAGGACATTGGAAACACTTCAAGAGGGGATCACGTAGTCTCTTAGTTGCCATTCTTCTGGCTGTAAGAAAGCTATCTCAGAAACGGGAACAGAGAGAATTCCTGGGACCACCAAGGAAGAAATGCTACTGGTGGAGCAAAGAGGAAATCTCTGCCTGACGTAGCAGAGGCAGCAGCCCGCCACACCAGAGAACAGAGGCCAAGGCATGGGCATCAGAGATGACCCTGAGCAGTGGAAGACTTGAGACTGTGCGGAGAGCGAGAGCGGTGGGCAGGCTGCGTGCTCGCAGCAGAAGCCAAAGGACCATGTAGTGGAGTGGCTGAGGACCAGAGGGAGACTTGGCTGGTAGCTGAGGACCGGACCAATGACTCTATCTTAAAGGTTGTAAGACCCTGATGTGTGGTAAATTGGTAAGTCTCCTAATAAACTTCCTTGATCATGAGAAATGCATGTGAGTTCTGTGCAGCTTGCCAGGAGACTCTTGAGCCCAGCAGAGAAGTAGAAGTAGAGTGTCGCAGTGGGCAGAACAGCTGTCAGAATAGGGCGAAGATGGATGGAGGGTGGAGGCGTTATCTGACTTCTGGCACTAGGTTGCAGAGTTGGATTCTCCTCCCTTGGGTGGCCAAACGAGGTCAGATGTGGCCTCCATGGTGTTGACTCAACCACTTTGAACCCTATTACATATGCCATGTGAAGTTATTCGCATGTGTTACTAAAGAATCCCAGACCCATAGCCTGCTCGGGGACTCTTCAGGTTCATTTTCCCTCTCCCTTTGGGAGCCTGAGCTTCAACAAGACTAAACTACCTGCCATTCTCAGAATCCAAGAGGCTAACTCATGCCTCTACAATGGTTGTTGGAGTAAGTTTCTTCGTCTCACTTTTTATGTTCATAGGGACGCATGTTTCAAAAATTATATGCAGAAGCCATGCCCTTACCACCTGTTTACCTGTCATTAGATGGGGAGTTTTTTGGTAGGGGCACACATACTATGACTTTTATCTAGGTAGCCCTAGGATCCACATAAGAGATATTCATTATAGTAAACATTTATGGAACAATTATAAATTCTCTGCTTTCCAGCTCAAGACTGCTTTTACCTAAGTTTAAGTTGTTGTGAGGAGCAAATACACAGTAGATATAAGAATGTCATAAACATTAATGGGCACATTACAAAGATACTTTATATTATTCTCTCAAGGTGGAGTAATTAAAGGTGAAGTAAACTAGAATAAGAAGCCAAAGAAATTAGTTTCTCACACACACACACACACACACACACACACACACACACACACACACACACGAAGGCTCACAGTCATTTTAAAAAAACATCCCTCAAGATTCCATACCCCTCAGACCCAAACATGTCGAAGTGGCTAAAAATAAGGAGGAAAAGTAAAACTGAAATGGACTTGAACAGCCTTTAGTGACATCCTAGTTCAGTTCAAACATATAAAAAACAAACAAAAACACCAAAAAAGAATGCATATCTTAGAAGGCTAGAAAGAAGCAGACAGAGCAAAGAATATATATAGATTTAACTACAGATAATGTTACTAATGACCTCAATCCCAGAGGACACTGGCCTAAAGTGGATAGTTGTCCTGCTAGCCCTGGTTTAGGAATAGCTGTCACTCTAGATGGAAAAGAATGTGCTGTTATTATCTGCACCTGTGAAGATTTACAGCTCTGAAAGTCCTAAGGAAGGTCCCTATGAGCCAGAACTGACTGTCACGGTTAGTTTCCTGACATCCATTTAACAGATGAACCCACAATCCCAGAGTAACCCACATTCTCAATTGGCCTGAAAAGCACATTTTGCTTGGGGTAGGAGATGACCAGCAGTTTGCTCCTCTCAGCTGAGTTATCTGCTTGCAGGGTGTGTCCCTTCGAAAGTCTGTTTATGCTGGTTGTGCATGACACTGTAATTAAGGAACTACTGAAATATGAATAAAAGAGGGAGTTGTTGCTATGAATTCCATGCTGAATATTTTTAAAAGATTTATGAAAGACAGTAGCTAAATCCTAGGTCTGTTACTCAAATATAGAAAAAACTCTAAAAAGATAAATAAATTAAGAGAATCTGAAGACCTTACACTTAGATCATCTTAGAACTTTAAAGAAATAGGTCGGGTCTAGAATTTATAAGCAATGCCTTATGGGTGAGGTTCGTGCAAGGAAACAAAGTAGAACTCTTTATATATAAATATAAACAAATAAATAAATAAATAAATATATTAGTCATTTTATTAAGGACTCATACAACTCTTATCATAATCATACATACACCAATTGTGTAAAGCACATTTGTACATTCATTGCCCTCAGCATTCTCAAAACATTTCCTCTCCACTTAAGCCCCCGG
>NW_022111324.1:68657440-68701127 GCF_000313985.2 Echinops telfairi
ATAGTTCCTTGTAATCGGTTCCCTCTTTCCTACCCAATCTCCCTTTACCCTCCCTGTTTCACCACTCACACCACTGGTCCTGTAGGGATCATCCTCCCCGGATTCCCTGTATTTCCAGTTCCTATCTGTACCAGGGTACATCCTCTGGTCTAGCCAGACTTGCAGGGTAGAATTTGTATCATGATAGTGGGACCAGGAAGGAAACATTTAGGAACTAGAGGAAAGTTGTATTTTTCATCGTTGCTACATCGCCTCCTGAAGAGGACTTCTTGGTCCTGCATCCAGAGAAAAATGTACATCAGTATGTTTTAATCTAAAATTAAATGCAATTTACTGCTTCAAAAAAAAAAGCTATTCAAACTCTCTGGTTAAGCAGCACTGACAATGAATTACTCTTTTTCAAAGGAGTCCTGGTGGCAAAGCAGACTGTGAACTAAGCTACTAACCACAAGGTCGGGAGTCTACACTCACCAACCACTCCCAGGGAGAACAGTGAGGCTGTTTATTCCTGTAAAAATGTAAAATCTCACAAACTCGGAGGGCAGGTATATTGTCTTACAGGGTTGCTCTGAGTTGGCATTGGTTCGATGGCAGTGAGTTTCGTTGGTTTTCTCTTTTAAAGTATGTCAAGCTCTTCTGCATGCCGTTAAAAAGCCAGTACTCAGAACTATATTTAAATAAGCTTAAGTGGAATTTATTATCAAATAAGAAGTATTCCAATAAGATACAATGTTGATAAACTTACTAATTCCAGTCTATTGATCAAAGGAAACAAAGAAAAGCAAGTAGTCAAAAATGTTTTGGTGACTTACCTTATCCATCAAATATGTAGCAGCAGAAAACCTTTTAACTAGAAATGTATTCCACATCATGAGCGCAATGCCTAGGTAGTAAGTTAAAAAGTAAAGTAGTAAACAGAACGCTTAAGTATTTTCACTACATGACACATAACCAACCACTGGCTTCCTTATACCTATGAAAGAAAGACCTGAGCTATAGTAATTTACTTATCATTACTTATTCTTGTATGCTATGGACAAAGTTAAGGAAATATTTATCTTTGATAAAAATCAGAAGTGAGCTGCAATTAAGAGATCTCTAAATGGTCAATAAACATAAGAAAAGGTTCAACATAATCAGTTATGGGAAATAGACACTAAACCCATACACGTGCCAGAAAGGCTAAACTTAAACACTAACAAAGTACATGGACATGAAATACCAAGTTTTGGTGAGCATGTGGAGCAAGCAGAACTCCCATGCACTGTGTTAAGAAATTACTTGGTAAAACCACTTGGAAAATTTTGTGCTATATCTACTAAAGCTACACGTGTCTAGTGTATGGCCCACCTGGGTTACACACTGGGTAGATAAAGACTCAATGGGCAGGAATATAAGTGTCATGCACGCGACCGCTGAGGGCAGCTTTCTTAATAATATCCAAATACTAAAAACAGCTTCAAAATCCCGGAAGTGTTTTCATATGTAACCAAGACTAAAAGCAAATATTTACTATATACATGTTGTACTGCAAGAATATATAAAAAAATTAAAGGTAAAACAAGAAATCAAAAAACTCTGGGCCATCTATACTTCTGTACTGCAAGCTGTGGCATTAAAACTAAAAAATTTCCAAAATAGTTGTCAATCAAGCAGGGAAATAGGCATTTTCTAGGCTCCTATTACTGCTGTCAGCAGTTAGGAACTGTATTTTGTTTAAAGGCTGTCACGATGTTAAAAATCTCACACAACAAAGACCTAGCATTATGAAATACTAGTTTAAAATCAGTTGGTAACTTAATTTTACTAAGGGCAGGGTTATTTAGAGATTGTTTTTTTCCAAGTCAGTCACTTTAAATGATTTTTCTCTCCTTGAAAGAAGTTAACATCTAAGGCAGCGGTTCTCAACGACCCTTTCACAGGGGTCACCCGATTCATAACAGTAGCAAAATTACAGTTATGAAGTAGCAATGGAAATAATTTTAGGGTTAGGGAGGTCAACACCACATGCGGAACTGTATTAAAGGGTCGTGACATTAGGAAGGTTGAGAACCACTAATCTAAGGGATATATGATTAACTTTCAAGTTCTCTTCATGTAAAATGGACAATTAAAAATTTTGACTTCATATTGTCCTTTAACTCCCTTTGTGATTATCTCTAAAAAGGTGGTAGAGGTGAAGAAGAAATAAGTGCTCTCCCTGGAATTCAGAAAGTCAACATAAACGTGTTATCTCTTCTTTACAGTCCAACACAGTCCTACAACTTGTATTAAGGTTACTAATTAGCTTAGTCAAAAAGGAAACTTCAAACTTACTGCTGATGAGTCAATTCTGACTTACAGTGGCCGAGGACAGAACTGAACTGTCCCTGTGGGTTTCCAAGACTGCAAATCTTTACTTAAGTAGAAAGCCGCCGCTTTCTCTGGTGGAGCAGCTGGTGGGCTTGAACTGTTGACCTTGCAGTCAGCAGTTCAACTCACAACCTTCTATGCCACCAGGGCTCCTCTAACTAACCTAGTTATGGGTTCAATTAGTTCTTACAATGAAATTCATTTGTTAAAAAAAAAATTGCAACTATTTTGCCCCCAAGAAGTTATCAGCAGTGTCTGTGGTATAGCAGCCAATGGAGAGTATTCACATTTATTAAAAGAAGCTCAAGGTAATATGTAAAGTCTAGTCTTAGCTTTCGGGTTCCTAATTTATTAATAGGAATTAAGTCCTGAGAACTCCACAATGTTTTTCTTTATCTACCAGTGAACTAAATAGGGTATCAATGAATGATTCATGTACAGTACCCGCCTTACATACACAAGCAGTATAACCTGGGCCAATAGATGGATGAGGACAGATGATAATATAAATACAACTCCTTCTCCCTCGTTTCTGGAGGGCATTTATTTCAGGTAGTTAAGACAACCAATACTTTGCATGCAGTAACACATGATAACATGTTCAGAGTGTAAGGCCACCAAATAAACAGGATATGAAGCTAACGATTCTTGCCTTAAGTGACATTTTAAATATTATTTACTTACCATTCTGAACATGTGCATTATGAATGTGCTTCAAGTGTTCTATTGACCTAATGAAAAAACGTGCTTCCTTACATTCGGGTAGAGAAAAGGAAAAAAGAAGAGAAAAAAAGGTTATCTTTTTTTTTTTAAGAGGTTATCTTTTAATTGTTGTTGTTTTAAATACAATACAAATGGTGACCTCATATAAATCTCAGAAAACTACCTCAGAATGTTACAGTAAGAACATGCTATTACTAGGTAAGAAGTAAATTTTCCTAGTATAACTTATGAGTCAGAATCAAGTCCACATTAGCTAACAAGAGCATATAATGATTAATTCCTGTGGCCACAGATATAGCCTCACATGTGGATACTATACTGTGGCTTGCCTATCATAAAAGTATTTTTGCCAATAAATATTTGGATTTCACACAGATGTGGAAACAGTGAGATTATATTCTTGCAAGTGCACTTCACACATCCATTCATCATTCAACTGAGCATCTATTGAGTACCAGGTTTGGGGTTTCAGGAATTTAGTAATGAATACAAGGAAAATAGCCACTTCATTTTATTTATTTATTGTAAATACACAACAAAAATGTTTATTATGTGGCTTGTGGCAATGTTTTAAGTTCTCATATTTTTAATTTGCTACTAGTAATAACATCCACTTTGAAATACTGTAGTAATATTTAGTTATGCCAAGTTACATGAAATTATAGTGGTTTTTAGTCTTAAAACATTTTAGGAAAAATGCATATGGAAATGGTAGACATTAATATGTAAAATGAGTATGTGAAAGATAAGTTATCCTGGAATTATTGAAAGCAAAATCTTTTGGACATTTAAGTGAACATGGAAAGCAATCAAAGTGAGGTGTAATTATGACACAAATAATGAATAAAATAAGTTAATTGTTTTAGAAACACTAAAAGGATAAAATACATAAAATTTATTTAACTGACCTACAGGGTTTCCCCGAAAGTAAGACATCCCCCGAAAATAAGACCTACTTATAGTTTTGCCTCTCACTGAAATATAAGGCATCCCCCGAAAATAAGACCTCCCCAAACATAAGGTCTCCCTGATAATAAGTCCCCCCACTCCAAGCTACACTCTGGACCGTAATGGCAGGTGACACCGTGCAGCTCACTGTTGGCCACAGTGCAGCCGAAGCAGACAGGAAGTACAAGTAAATATACCATAGATTATGAGTAAATGTACCATAGATTGTTGTACATGGAAATAATGGTAGTAACAAGAAATTCTTGATACTGTAGGATTCAGTTTGTCTGGTTATGCTGGTTTGTGATGACAACTACTACCGTACTGTATACAGGTAATAAATTTCCTTTTTTTTGGTTCAACAATAAATGTGTACCGTATTCTTTTTCATGGAAAAATAAGATATCCCCTGAAAATAAGACCTAGCGCATCTTTGGGAGCAAAAATTAATATAAGGCACTGTTATTTTTGGGGAAACAGGGTAATAGCAATAGGCATAGACAACTTTCACTTGTAACTTCTGATAAATCTCAACTCCCTCTTATATTGTAGAATTATTTTAGTACTTTAAATGTGTTTACTTTTAAACGGGTAATGACACTAATGAACAGGTCAGACATTATGCCTCTGTTTTCTCCACGAACTGCTACAACTCTGAGAAAATGCATGCATAGCACTTGGCACTTTGATTAAAGTCATCACTAGTCACTGTCAGACACAGGGGTCCTCAAACTTTTTAACCAGGGGGCTAGCTCAGACCATTGGGAGGGCAGGACTATGGTTTAAAAGAAACTATGAACAAATTCCTATGCACACTGCACATATCTTATTTTGAAGCAAAAAACCAAAACGGGCAAAAACACCCGGTGGGCCGGATAAATGTCCTCGGCCGGACACATCCGTGGGCTGTAGTTTAAGGACCCCTGGTCAGAACTGTTTACTTTTAAAATAAAGTGCTGTTTTTCGGTTACATATTTATCTCCTTACCCTATCTAACCACCAGTCCAGCACCTCCATTGCACACACACAACTTTATTAATTCAAAACAACTGCAATTACCTTTGACAAAAGTAATGTGTTTAATCTACGTTCATATACAAAATTAGTTGGCAAATCCAGCTTTAATTTTAGGAGGAATGGAGGAAGTAAGGGTTCAGAAAAATTCCCAAAGGTCACAAAGCTAGTAAATAGGAGCCTGGTCTGTGTCCACAATGCAGACCTGCCTTTATATTATAAAGGAATGTTGTGAAACTAAATTTCCTGTTCAAATATCACATTTTTAGAATTGAATCTGAAATACAGTGATTCAGATTTTGAAATTGATTATGTTATGACATTACATTTGGTCAAGGTTTACTTGAATAGTCAGTTAGTTCTTCTACTTGAAATACCTACGTTTTCAGTACCTTCTTTTTTATCTGGATATACATATATATCCACCCCCCACTTTGGGAAGAAGACTATGGTTACCACTAGTAAAGTACAAATTTGTCCATTAGTTAAATTTCTCTACAAGATTGCAACCCGAGGTAAGAACAAGGAAGGAATGATGATTTAAAAGGAATAATTGAACAGAGCACTGTCTAGTGAAGACCTGTCTTGGCCAATGGGAATACCCACCAGGTTTTCACATTGTATCTGACCATGGTGTCAATTTGAAGGATCAGCATCTTCATTAAGAAGGGCTGAGATGCATGGGTGGGAGAACCATTCCTAAGTGATTTATTTTGTGAACAAGTTGTGCTTCTTATGGTTCTCCCACTCATGCATATCAACTTTTCATTGAGACTTTAGAGTGAGTGTGCTTTCTTTGACATTTGACTGCTTCTCTATATCTGTGTGTTTAATTTGCATATGATAAACCAATTGCATCTTTTCCTCTGCCATTCTTGTGTTGGTTTGAGATTTTTGCTGTATGTAATTAGACAAAATGTAAAACATGATTTATGTGAAATATTGTATAGTAAAAGTTGGTCTAATAGTTAAAAAAAAAAAAAAAAAAGAAGGGCTGAGATGGACAACAGATGGTGGTCCCAGATTGTCAGCCAATCATTTGGGATTCAAACCCAGGTCTCCTCTCTCCAGGCTTGGGCCCTTCTTTCTACACTGTTTCTACCCCTTGAACGCCGTGAAGGAAAGGGTGGTGGGCGAAAATAATAAAAAAAGGGTGTCCCCAAGCAAAGAGGTATACAAAAGAAGGGACGCTGCCCATAGTGGTTTTTTTCCTCCCTTGGGTGTTCTTTGGAGATAAACATGACAGAAGTAATAGACACAGACATCGGAACAGTCAAAACCCGAGGACAATCTTTCCTGACTTTTTATCATGATAACTATACCACTGAAATGTTTCTATTATGTACTTGCATGAAGGAATAGGGTGTGAAATTTAAAATATATACATTTATCATCACAAACTAACTAAAGAGTGGGGACAAACACTGGCATTAGACATAGAGAAACCTATGTTCAAATCCTGGCCCAATTACTTACTCAGCTTTGTGTCCTTAGGTAAGTCACTTAACTTTTTGAGCCCCTGTTGCCTAATCTCTAGATTTGGTAAAATAACAATACCTATATTTCAAGTGGAGTGCTGGTGGCATAGTGAGCTATGCTCTGAGCTGCTAACCACAGAGTCAGCAGTTTGAGCCCACCAGCTCCTCCTTGGGAGAAAGATTTAAAGTCTCAGAAATCCCAAAAGAAAGTCCTATTCTGTCCTGTAAGGTCTCTTATGAGTTGGAATTAATTCAATGACAGTGAGTTTTTAAGACCTCATAGGTTTCCTATGTGATACTACATAAAAAGGCCTAGAAGGGAATCATTCAGAGGGGAAAATCCAATGTTTATAATTAAACAATCTCATATGTGAGCAAAGAAAAAGGTTTAACATGGAAGCAATGATGAGAATCTCACCTCTGGATCTTTATTCCACTGAACAACATATTCCCAGCAGCAATGAGCATGCAGCACATCCAGCTCAAGGCTGCAAGGAAACTGCTCATAGGCTAAATGCAGCAAGTCTGAAAGCCAGAAGAGAGAAATAATATTACATTTTCTTCATTGTAGTCAGTCACATCTCTCCACTCTGGATTTCATAATCATTATTCATGTATTACCTGATATGGCTTCCAAGTTCCTGTCTACTTCTAACACTTCAGGGAAACTTGGGTTAGTACCTTCTTTGGGTTCATCAGGGTTTTCTACATCTCTTTCTTTATTAGCTAATTTCAATACTTCCGGGCTGAAATCTTGCTTAAATATCCACTTGGCTACACTGTCTGCAATGCCACCTACAGTTTGAAGAGAGAGAGGAACACGTAAGCAGCAGTACTGGCCAAACACAGAGTCAATGCAGTGTTCTGACCTGTATTTCTTTATGACGAGAGCGAACATTCATCGTGGAGCCACAAATGGACCATCCTCTCTCCAAGCCATGCAATTTACTGCAGCGTGACCACATACTGTTTAACTCATAAGAGCAGGTGAAACATTTGACACCAAGATTATCAATATATTCTTAAGAAATATTACATCAATATCAATGCATATGTACGACTACGAGAGGGTTAGAGAAAAAGCTTTAATCCGAGGGTTCCACTTCACCCTGCAGGGGCTCATTCCAAACAAAAGCTGTTTACACATGCCTGAGACCAGTGGATGGCTGCAGAAGAATTCTCCCATTGAATACAAAAAGTTAACTGAATAATAAAAACAACTGAAAGCAGCTCGGTGAGATAAAGGGCAGGAAAGTTGTGCACCAAGGAGTTTTTTTCTCTCATGACAATGCACTTACTTGTTTTCTCTGTCTTTTCTGACCATGACTCAAATATTTTTTGTTTTAAATCAAATATAAATTTTTCCAGAAAAATGCTTCACAGTAAACTCAGTTGTCAGTATGAGAACAAGGTGCTAGGTTGTCTAATTCCTGTGTTTGGCATCATCAGTTGATAATTCTCATTCCAGAATTAAGACCCTATTATATTTGCTTAGATTTAATATTAAAATCATGCTCCCATCCTTCCATCAGATGAGCACATGGTGTGTTATGAGTTTACAATTCAAAAGTTATCACAGGTCTTATAAAAAATGAGAAAGGTTATACAAACAAGAAATCTACAGTTTTTATAAATCCTGAAATCTGAGGGGCTTCAAACATTTGTGGAAAAATTTTGGATTTGAAGGATTATGGAAATTTTGCAAAAGAGTTTGGAAGCCCTTTCATATGATCATGTAAGTATCAAATGCGGACTAGTGCTGCTGCTAAGAACAATGAGCTCACACCGATGACTCACAATTGAAGAGTGGCACTGTCTTACACTTTTGTAAACCCTCTACTGTTCTCACTTCTCTCTGGATTCTCAACTGCTTCGACATTCAATCTGCTGTGATCTGTTGCTCGGCTGAAGCACAGAAGGAAAGTCCAGTCCCCTGTGGGTAGGTCCTGGTAAAGTGAAGGCTTCAGGCCCTCTGACCACTCTTTAAGAACCACTGCTTACTTATTTATTTGGAGGGCAAAGTGGTTGGGTGTCCTGAGCAAGGAGCTGACTGGTTCAGATTCTGAGATGGTGCATGAGAAGAAATACAAACATACTGACTTTTAAAACTCAATGTCTATTTCTATTTCCCTAGTCTTTCCATCATTTCTACAAAAAGCAACAACAAAAAAGAAGCCACAGTATGTGAACACAGATACAATGCTAGAGTAAACTTCAGGTTACCTTTTCCTCCTTCTAATAGTTTTCTAACAGAGAGCCTCGGGAGCGGCTCAGCCTGCAGTGAGGACACTTTGGCTGGTGGAGTGTTTACTTTGCTGTGGAGCAGAGTCTGAAGTATGAGACAATCCTCCAGTTGTTTCAGCAGGAGTTTCCAGTATTCAGTGTCAAGAGAAAGAGCCTCCCAGGAATCCGTGAGGCCCTCTGAATCAGCACTCAAAGCTGTCTGGGAAAACTAACAGAAATTGCATGAGGATGTTGCCAGAGTCTTAAATCAGCATGAATACTCATGAACAATGATGGTGCTGGGATTTGGGGGATTTTGGTTTTGTTTTTGTTTTTAGTTCTGCTAAAAATCACCAGCTACGGGCTAAAAGCCAGATCTCAACACCCTGTTAGTATATTTTTATCTTTAAGTAACAACTACTAATCAAGTAGCAAGTCATGTGAATAAACAAAACAATAAAGGAAATCACACATTTCAGGTTCTAAATGTTCCACCACCCTGGAGAGACTATGTGTCCCCAGCAAAGAGAAAAGTGTCCCTTAGCCAACTGGATGGAAGAGATCACAGCTGCAGCTTGCCCAACTTACTTTTTTCTCTGTCATATTGTTTGATATCTGTGCAGCAACAGAGTGCCCAACATGGGCAGCCAGAAGAGCAGCTCCATTGTTCTCCGACTGAATACAGGCCGTGCGCATCTGCTGCCACCAAGGGGACACTGACTGGGAGTCCCAGGTCTCATCAATGGCCACTGAAGAGCCAGATAAAAGGAACAATAAGAAACCATTAACTCTCACCTTGATGCTTTTTTCCTATCCAATCTTTCATGTTAAAAACAATGTTTGAAAGCTAAATTCCCTACTAATGTTGTTTGTATACTTCTGAGTGAATCAGAAAAATAGATCTATATCCTGTTACCCAAACTGTTCCTATTCCACTTACCCTGTGTAAGTAATATTTTTCTTGAATCAGTTTACTGACAGGGGTCGGTAATATTTTTATCTCTGTTGAAAACCTCTATGAGCTACCTTAATAATGTTCTAATGATGGCAAAAATGGTAAAGTATTATCTCCATAAGACATCTATCATCTCACCTCTCGGAGTTAAGAAAATGCTCCATCAAGCCACATTATTTGTGGTGATGACACAAGCTTTCACTAATACGTAAAAGAGTCCCTATGGTCAAATGTGCTGCAGCATAAATCCCCAAGCCCTTGGAACCAGACCCCACACCAGGACTTTACCTTTCATCTTGCTCAGGAGGGACAGCATTGTATGAAGACAGCAGACAGACTGTGGTTGATCCAAAATATAATTTTCCTTACAAAGCCAAACACTCAGGAGGAGAGACTGAAATAAAATGTAAGTCTTTTTTAGTCTAAATGATCTTTTAACAAATAATCTTGTACTTTCCAGAGAGGAGATTTTTGTATGTTCGCATGGGTGATTCAGTTTTTCTGATGGAAAACTACTATCTGCCTGTTGAACCATGTATCAGAGCAGCGAGCCTTGTCAACCTAAGAGAACGATGGCAGGCCTGGTGATCTGTTGCCTCAAAACACTGCAAAGTTCTGCTCTGACACACAGGTCACCAAGAACCTTGAGGGCAGCTAACCATAACAACACAGAACATCTAGAAATCTTTTTAAATTAAAAAGAAGCAAAAAAAGCACAACCTACATTAACATTTCCCAGCTTCTTCATGAATATAATTCTTATAAAACTACCACTTAAAATATCTTAGCAGAGGAAAGAGTAGCATTTGCAACAAAGGCTCTTAAAAGATCTACCTTTGTCAGATGGACATTGGGCCTCCACTCAAGTATTCCCTCAATGCAAGAACACTTTGTTCTATTAACCTGGCATTCCATGATGCTCGCCTTCTCAACATGATCGCTGAAGACAAAGCAGGTGCATAAGCAAATGTGGTGATGAAAGCTGATGGTGCCCGGCTATCAAAAGATATAGCATCTGAGGTCTTAAAGGCTTGAAGATAAACAAGTGGACATTTAGCTGAGAAGCAACAAAGCCCACATAGAAGAAGCACACCAGCTTGTGTGATCACGAGGTGTTGGTGGGATCAGGTTATTAGGCATCAAAGAACAAAAAATCATATCATTGTGAATGAGGGGGAGCGTAGAGTGGAGACCCAAAGCCCATCTGTAGTCAACTGGACATCCCCTTACAGAAGAGTCACAGGGAGGACACAAACCAGTCTGGGTGCCATGTAGCAATGATGAAACATACAACTTACCTCTAGTTCTTTAATGCTTCCTCCCCCAACTATCAAGATCCCAATTCTACCTTACAAATCTGGATAGACCAGAGGCTGTATACTGGTAAAGATAGGAACTGGAAACACAGGGAATCCAGGACGGATGAACCCCTCAGGACCAGTGTTGAGAGTGGCAATACCAGGAAGGGGGAAGGAAGGGTAGGGTAGAAAGGGGAAAGTGATCACAAGAATCTACTTATAACCCCCTCCCTGGGGGAAGGACAACAGAAAAGTGGGTAAAGGGAGACATTGGACAGTGTAAGATATGACAAATGATATGATCATTATAAATTATCAAGTGTTCAAGAGGGGGGAGAAAAATGAGAAGCTGATAGCAAGGGATCAAGTAGAAAGAAAATGTTCTGAAAATGATGATGGCAACAAATGTACAAATGTGCTTGACACAATAGATGTATGGATTGTGATAAGAGTTTTATGAGTCCCCAATAAAATGATCTTTTTTAAAAAGGAAAATCTACTTGATGCCACTGAAGACTGACATAAATTAACTTTGAAGATTTAAAAAAAAGACCTAACTTTGTTAATAAATTCATGGGCTTTATACGTTCTCACTCACCAAAAAGCCTGCTATCTTGCTTTTCCCTCTTCTGTTTTATTTGCTTGTGTGTGCATATACATATATATGAAAATCTACATGGCAAAAGTGATCAATAGTTCTATTTCTACATGTGCAATTTAAAGTCTGGCATGTTAAAGTGTGTCCTAAATATTTAAGTCAGAGGTTCTCAACCTGTGGGTCATGACCCCTTTGAGTGTCAAATGACCCTTTCACAGGGATCGCCCAATTCAGAACAGCAGCAAAATTACAGTTATGAAGTAGCAATGAAAATATTTTTATGGTTGGGAGGAGGGTCACCACCACAAGATGAGGAACTGTATTACAGGGTCGTGGCATTCGGAAGGTTGAGCACCTCTGGTTTAAGTCATCTCTTTTTTAAAAAGTTGAAACGGTCTAAGTGGACTAACATTTACTTACTACTTCAATGGCTTGCTTGCATTATTAAGAAATGTACTATTTTGGCAGATCTTTGTCTGGCATTGACAGTGAATATTATTGTTAAGCTTTACCTAGCTACCACTGTTTGTGTACACCATGTCCAGTCACGTAAGGTCTTGATCTGTGCGAGTCAGTAATTCATGTATTACGATTTGTAGTTAGCCAAACTTGTTTAATCTCCCTTTCTCAATTGTGTTCTAAATATATCACTATAGGATAAACCAATGACACTATAAACAGTAGGACCTTATGCTCCAGGGAGATGGTAGATACGATTCTCTACCATAAAATAACAAAGATGTGTCTAAGATCAGCCAAAGTCAGATAGAAAACATTTATTTAGTAATGAGTTTTGAGCTCCCACTTGATCCTAGCTCCAGTCTAAGAACAATTTGTTCTTACCACATGGCCCTGCTCTCCACCTGCCCTATTAAGGAAACATGGAAGTCATGGGTGCTATAACAAAGTGTGGTGAAGAAATTAGATAGTGTCCTGTTGTTAGAAAGAATAGCGTCTGGAGTCTTTAAAGGTTTGTTTTCAAACAAGTAGCCATCAACTAAGCTCACATGGAAGAAGCACATCAGCCTGTGATCCAAGAACTGTAAATTATATAATCCAAATCCAAAGTAGGGAATGGTCTCAGAGGTTACATTGTGAAATTGATTTTTGTTTGCAAATTGGGATTTGTCTGTTGTATTTTGCTAATGTTCATAACTGTCTTGACTCTATTATGTATTTTTGTATGTTTGTCGGTATATGAAACCCAGGTTAGGCAAATCTATAGATAACAATAATTAGCAATAATAATAACTGGATAAGTAGAATAAGTGTTCCTGGGGGGTACAGCAGGGGAGGTGGGGAGAAATGGAGAACTGATATCAAGGAGTATAAGAAAGAAGAAAGTGTTTTGAAAATGATTGCAAAAGTATCTACACAACATTGCTTGCTATAACTAAACTATTGAATTGTATGATATCGGAATTACGTTCTAATACAATGGTCTGAAAAAAAAGCTGAAACTGGTCAATTCAGAAAAATATCATTGGTCTATATTTCGGCACTGACACAAATTTAGGGAATTAGAAAAATATAAGGAGAATGCATACTTAGTGCATTTTATCTTCCCAAGGCTGGCAGAGATGCTTGGAGTATATTGGTTGATCATTCTAACCACATGACCATATAGATTTTTTCAAAAAGTCTGTTTGATGGCATACTTTAATTAACCTTTACATATGGATAAATCTTTTAAGCAAAGTTCACCCTTCTTTTCTCCATTCAAAACTATATATAATGTGTCCTGAGTGAAAATGCTTCCACGTCTATTTTGCCCTTTTACTTGCTATTCACAGAATACTTTTTAAAGTATATGATTACTTAAAAGCATTCAGATGATGGTAACAATAATTAAAATGTAAAACCTAGCCATAAAACATTTCTGTAGGGTTAATGAAAGGGAACAGATCAATTAATTGGAATGATGGAAATGGTTTCTGGGAGGTTGACAATTAAAAAAAATGATTTAAAAATGATCAACCCTTCTATATACCTTCATAGTACATTAACAATATACAGTCGTACCTCAGTGTTTATGGAGCATCGGGTTCAGGACCATATTGGTGCTCAAGCCTCATATATAAAATGGCATAATGTTGGCATATAGCCTACTCAAATGCACTTCAACTTTAAATTACCTCTAGATTATTTATATCTCATACAATACAAATGCTATGTAAACAGCACTCTGCATTTCCCCTTTTAGCCTTTGTAGTAGGTTAAGCATTGGGCTGCTAATTACAAGGTTGGTGGTTCAAACCCACACAGACACTCTTTGGGAAAAAATGAGCCTCTCACAAAGATTTTTGTATCAGAAACCATACACAGAGTGCAGCTACAAGTTATAATTGACTCGATGGCACTGGGTTTGGTGTTTATTTAATGCTTTCCCCCACCCCCTTACTATTTTTGCAAGCAGTTGGTTGAATCTGTAGATTAGGAACCAATAGAAATAGAGGTCTGACTGCTTACTTACAAAAACCAAAACCTAATTCACTGTCATTGAGTCAATTCCAACTCTATGAACCCTACACAACAGAGTAGAACTTCCCCTTTGAGTTCCCAAAGCTGAAGTCTTTACAGGAGAACACCTCATCTTTCTCCTTTGGATAGCCTGGTGGTTTTGAACTTCTAACCTTTAGGTCAGCAGCCCAACACTTAACCCACTATGCCACTTATAGATCTTATAAACTTTAAGTACGCAAGTTTACATTAAAATTTTATGGGGGCTTCAAAATTAAAGAATTTTGAAAAGTAAAAATAAAGAATTATGAAAAGTTTCCATGAAATGTTTGAAGCTCCCTTTGGATAGTTTCTATCACCTTGATCACAGCATAATACATATAGTAAAAGCTAAGGAAACAAGAATCTGTATGATGGAAACCTGTCAGAGAAGGAAAGCTCAAATCTTTTCCATTCAAACAGTGGCAGAATAGTGATAAAGCTGCACTCAGTCAAAGGTAGACAACTTGTGAGACCAGAAAAATACAAGCAGTCTGGGAGCGTAGACAATAAGATTCATTAATTTTAAGTTGAGTAACTTAACACCACAAATATGAGTATATTCATTACCCCGAAAGTGCCCTGTGCCTGTTCATAGCTCATCCCCAAACCCCACCTCATCACCCAGCAAATACGGATCTGCTTTTGGTGTCTATTTTCTTGCCGATTCTAGTATTTCATGTTACTGAAAGAATACAGGAAGCAGTTATTTTGTTTCTAGAGTCTTTCACTTAAAGTTTTTGAAATTTGCGTTATTTTGTACATCACTAATTCACTTCATTGTATGAATACACCATTATTTATCCATTGATCCAAAGACTTTTGGGTTGTTTCGTTTGGATACTATGAATAAAGGTGCTGCGAACAGTTTAGTTCATGACCTAGTGAGACTGTATTTTACCTCAGAGACCACTGGACTGTAGAGTAACCACCAAATTATCTTCCAAAGGGATTGTATTACTTTGCATCTCCATCAGCTGTGTATGGAAGTTCTCATTGCTTTACATCCCCACCAGCACTTAGAATTATCAAATTTTTTTAATTGTAGCCATTCTAGTGGTACTGGGATCATTGTGGTGTTATTCTGCATTTCTCTAATAATGCATATTTCATGTGATTATTTGTCACCTGTTTATACTTTTTTGGTGATACTGCTATTCAAGTATTTTCCTCATTTAAAAATGTATTATTTGTCTTATTATTGAGTGGTACTAATTTCTTTATATTTTAGACCCAGATATATTTTTTGAAAAATAAAAAAACCTACCTTTTAACAGTGTCTTTAAAAATGTTAAAAATTGGAAGTTTGATAAAGTACAATTTATCACTATTTTTCTTTTATAGTTAATGATTTTTGTGTCCCGATGTAGTGTAGCGGTTATGCGCTGGGATGCTAAGCACAAGGTCAACGGAAACCACCAGCTGCTCCGTGAAAGACAAGATCCTTTATTCCCATAGAGAGTTACAGTCCGGGAAACCCACATAGGTAATTATACCCTGTCCAATAGGGTCACTATCAGCTGGAATCGACTCAGTGATAGTGAGTTGGTTTGTTTGAGAAATCTTTGCTTAAACCTAGTTCACAAAGATATCCTCCCATTTTCATCAATAAAACTGTAGTTTTAGTTCCTACATTTCACTTTTAAGTTGGGTTTTACATACAATTAACCAGGTAAGGATCAAGATTCAATTTGTTTCAAATTAGCAGATTTACGCAGGTAATAAGATATCAATTAAACATCAGAAGAACCATGTGCTCATTTTATTTCAGCATCTCAATTTTGCCTGGTATAATTAATTAGCCCCCTTTAAAAATATTATCTTTAAATAACTACAGATTCACAAGCAAGGCCAAAGAACTACATTAGGGAAGTCAGTCCTCTGCATCCTTTCCCCCTCACCCTTGCCCAATGTGACCATCCTACACAACTATAATACAATAGCAATGGTTTAAGCAAAACCAACAGCGCGACTTCAGATTTCACCAGCTAAACAGCCCCTCGTTTGTGCGAGAGTATGTATACCTATGAGTAATTTTATCACGAGAAGCCCGAATAATCATCAGCACAATAAAGACCCTCAGTTACACAATCAGCAAAGGACTCATGTCCCTCATGTCACCATTCTATAGCCACACCCACGTCCTCCCTCAAATCATTCCTAACACTTGTCAAACACCAATTCATAGTTTTAACTGTGCTATTTCTCTAACGTTCCACAGATGGAATCATGCAAGATATCTCCATTTTAGAGATTGTCTTTTTTCATTTAGCACATTTTTCTTCAATTTCAGGTGTCAATAATTCAATGTTGAGGAGTATTCAATGATAAAGATGTACCATTGCTTTTTCAAGCATTTGCCCACTGAAGGGCATTTCCATTTCAGTTATTATAAATAAGCTACCATAAGCATTTGTATACAATCTATGCATATCTTAACTGTTTTATTTTCTCACATATACACTGGAGTGAAACAGAATCTCTTTTTAGAGACTTTAGTGGTGCAGTGGGTGAAATACTAGGCTGCTAACCTTCCATGCCGAGGAAGGAAAGATAAGGTTATCTTTTCCTGTACAGACTTACAATCTTACAAACGCTGTGAAGGGTTGCTATGCATTGAAAATGGACTCAATGACAGTGAGGTGGGTCAATGTTCAATAAAAACAATTCATGTGTCTAAATTTGGGTCAAAATCTGTGTGTGTGTGAGAGAGAGAGAGAGAGAGACAGACAGACAGACAGACAGATACAATGAGACTGATGATTAATGGTGGAGTAACTTTTTGTTGACATTAGTTACTATCAAGTTGTTTCCAACCCAGTGCAGAGTAGAACTTCATTAGGTGTTTAAGGTTTTGACTTAGGAAGCACATTAATAAACCTGTCTTTAAGGCTCCTCTGAATGGATTCAAACCAGCAACCTTTTGGTGAATAGAGAAACGCTTAACCATTATACCACTCAAGAATTCCAGTAACTTCTGTTTTCATAAATTGTATTTGTAGACCTCTAAATTTATTGTTATAGATTTTTCCACTGATGGTTCTTTTGTTTAACATCCGCTATAGCACAGGTATTAAATGCTAATTTATATATTCACAGTAAATGCTAATTTATATATTCAAAGTTTAGAATTAGTTGATAATAATTGTGTACTATTTTAAGGGAAATTTATTTTGATATTTCAATAAAATCTTTACTTTCAAAATGAAAGTTTTTGCTGATGTTCAAAGTTTTGAAAATGCATGCATATAAGCTAGATTCTAAATTCATTTTAGGCTCGTTGTAAAAATGTGTTTGTTATAGTTTTCAGGGAGCAAGAAAATATAATTTTAATATTCAATTAAACATGATTATAAATTTGTGCGATCAATTTTAGAATTCTTTCATGCAAGGTCTGATATGCTGAAAGACAATGCTAGAAAATGAGTCTGGGTGGCACTGACAAAGAAGAGCATCCAGCAATGGAAACCTTACCAACAACAGCTGGGGGCTAAGTCCAGCAGACTCCAAAGTGTGACACATGTCTTCAGTGGAGCTTTCTCCATGCAAACACTTCCAAAAGAAGAAGCTGCCTAGTAAAACAAAGACAAAGCATATTAACCAATGGTTCCTCATCATTTGGATCATTAGTCTTCCTGTAATTACAAACTATAGTCTGAAAGGAGTAGAGTAACATATGAGAGAAAATAATGGTTTAGTTACTTAACTTATTAAGGAAATCATTACGTGTCTACCACTGTCTCCCCAGCATACTTATTAAAGCAATTTGTATGACACAGTACATGTATACCCAGAGTGTTCTTTATGAGCCAAAACATTAAATCTTTACTTAATTTAAAAACAAATAGAAAATCTTTGAGATATTGCATTCACCTAACAGGCTTTCTTCTGAAGAGAGACAATTCAAAGAACAATGCATCATTCTACTTACCTAAAGCCACATATTCCTGTTCCGTTATCTTCTTGATGCTGATCACATCTTTCTCATATTCCAAATACTCCAGAAATGTTTCTACAGACAACATACCATCCTGATCATCAGAAAACCGGACAGAAGTCCTGGTGTTCTCTTGCTTATACGTCTCTAATAATGACCGAAGTTTTAGAAATTCCTTTTCATCAAGCCTTAGTAACACAGCCAAGTCCTTAAAAACAAAGGGAAAATAACCCAGAATGAGCTATGTCTCCTTTTAGGTTAACATCCATCATCTAAATTGAAATCAAAGCCATTAGTGGCAGAGCAGTAAACTACTTTTAAGGTAAGCTAACATGACTCATTTCCTAATGTAGTACTTGTAATGTCATGTACTGCTTCAAATTTTATTATCAAATTACCACGTCATGAGTAGTCTAAGTAAAAGAGACAAACCTTAAGACACTATATACTATTATAAACATGTTTTAATTTTGATAAGCATATATATTATATACTCCGGAAAAAAATCAATAATGGTATCAATCCCAATTCTTGTGGTTCTGAGGAGGCTACTTGAAATTGCATGCTTATTTATTATGTAGCATAAAAACTATAAAATAAAACAGGCTAAACTCCTCATTGTATCTTTCTCTAGGTTAAGTTTTCCAGTGGCTCTCAGGAATACAGAAGAGATTACAAAGGCAAATACAAACTGCCAGTCTTCCAGACTATTTTCACACAGTACATGTACAGAAATCTCAATACACGCCACACTAACAAGTGCAAGCATCACATGGCCAAGCTTAAAAGACCATTAAATTATCATTTTATGAAAATGTATGATAGGTTTTTTGTGGCAACATGTGAGTGGAGATGAGCTTGTCAATCAACTTGCAGCTTGATTGGAGGGCAACAGAGATAACTGGCTCTGAGACCAGTCTCTTTCCCTTTCTCCTTGGAGATGGGCCACACCCTCTCTGTTTCACCTTCCTGCTGTTGATGAGCTACTTCAAGCCCCACTGATGGCATCCAGAACCCTGTAGATGTGTCTACCACCATTGGATCTACAAGACTGTACCCACCAGCCTTTGATCTTCCAGCAATCTGCGTCACTGCATGTGGCGGTGTGAGTCTGAAGAGGGATGAGGGATTTATGGACTAGTATGAGACTTATGGCATATTGGTCGGACTTACGGATTTGACTGGGATGTTTGCTTGCTATATAATTAGTTCTTGATAAAAAGCTCTCTCTTACACATACCTGTGCATCCGTGGATTTGTTTCTCTAGTCCCCCTGGTCTAACACAGCTAGCACAGTTTTATTTCCCCTACACAAGATTAGTTTCATTTATTCACGACTTTAAATTGCTATTTTTAAAATATAAGTGTAATCTGTGAAATACATACTATTAAACACATCACTGAGAGATATTTGTCAGTTCAGTGATACACACCCATCATTCCTCTGGGGATTGGCCCCTGGTCCCCAACAGATATCAAATTTATATATGCTCAAGTCCCTTATAGAATATGGCATAGTATGTGTATATAATTTTAGCACTGCCCCTGAATACTTTAAATTATTTATAGATTATTTGTAATACCTAATACAATATAAATGCTAAATAAATAGCATTTTATGCTCCCCCGTAGTCTTTGAGGGAGTGTTCTGATTACTTAATTGCCTTTTAAAAAGTACTTTCCTTGTGAGGTTGGTTGAATCAGCTGATGTGAAACTTACATATATAGAAAGCTGACTGGACTGAACTTACATGCAATATGCTCCACAGACAGCAAAAATGAGTTCATTTAAATTTGTTTTTTATATACAAAATTACATTCAGCTTAGATATGTTGTTGTGATGGAAAAAATTCCTCAGGGCCAACAATCCTGGCCTTTTTTCCCCAATGAAGTTTTAAGTTTCCTTTAAAATTTATCACGATAAGCTCTGTAACTGTGTCATGCCCTTTGAAAAAAATCTATCAAATTACTTTTTTGGAATTCTAAAAACCAGTCTCAGTAACATTATAAGCTGACCTCACTGCCTTGAATGTAACTTATGCAGCAGAGCCACTCACAAGTCCCTGTCTTGTTTGGCCTTTATTTTTAAGGCACTAAGACAACTGTAATTACTGAGAAAACTTGTCCACAAGCATTCACTAATCAGAGACATGCTTAAATACTTAAAAATAAGTACATTCCTACATGAACTGGAAGCTTAGATGCAACACTTTTATTTATCCTTGTGTATTTGCTCAGAATATTTGTAGAGAACAAGGAATTAAATGGTAAGAGAAGGTTTGCATGAACTTTTGGAAGTCCCCTCGAATGCATGTTTGTAAAATGAAAAAAAGTTTACCTTAAACGTTATTGAATGTTCAACTATACTAGATAATTGAAAAACAAAAAAATATGATAGATAGATTGACAAGTCATTAAATTTACTTTAATAGTAATCTTCCTTTAGAGCAGTGGTTCTCAACCTTTCTAATGCCGCGACCCTTTAATACAGTTTCCCATGTCGTGGTGACCCCAACTATAAAATTATTTTCGTTGCTATTTCATAACTGTAATTTTGCTACTGTTGTGAATCAGGCGACCCCTGTTAAAGGGTCGTGTGACCCCCCAAAGGGGTCGCGACCCACAGGTTGAGAACCACTGTACTAATACATCTTCTGGATAAATTTTGCCAATTATATATTCAGTGTATTGAAATGGCAGAATTTGAATTTCTTCTAAGGAAAAAATTATTATAATTCTGCAAAACCAAAAAATCCAGGTTGTTCTTTTTGCCATTTTTGCATTTGCTAGCAAATGCATAATTGGTTTTGAACTACATAGGAAATACATTTCAAAATAATTGTCTTGCATCAAAATTTGTATAATTGTAGCTAATCATTAAAATTAATGTTCTATGTTTTAGTTATATGTAACATGAGAAAAATGACAGTATCTTGCAATTTTTATTGCAGTGTAGTACTGCTGACTTATGAGCCCCCCCACTCCCGCCAAGGGAGGTGATGGGCTTCTAAGAGATAATAGAAGTATTGTTCCACTCTTCCCTCAGAGGAAGAGTGCTGGTGGTGGGGCTGGGTAAGCATTGGACTGCTAACAACAAGGCCAGCAGTTTCAAACCCACCACCTGCTCCTTGGGAGAAAGATGAGACTATCTGATCCTGTAAAGATTACAGCCTCAGAAACCCCATATAGCAGCGGTTCTCATGTGGGGGCTGAACAACCCTTTCACAGGGGTTGCCCGATTCATAACAGTAGCAAAATTACAGTTATGAAGTAGCAATGAAAATAATTTTATGGTTGGGGGGGGGGGTGTTTCACCACAACATGAGGAACTCTATTAAAAGGTCGCTGCATTAGGAAGTTTGAGAACCACTGTATTAATAAGTAACCATGATAAACTGCCTAGGGTCTTAAATGCCTGTCTTAAATCGCTATCTGAGGTGTCAGCTAAGTCCATATGGAAAAAGTACTGCAGTCTATGTGATCCAAGGATTAGAAATAATAAAATCCAAGATCAGAGGAGGGAATTTATTAGAACTTAAATCCTGAGCATCCAGTTTGCAGAAGTCTATCAATGATAGTGAAAGCCCAAACCCATTTGCAGCGTCCCCACATGGATTAAGTCTACACTGAACTCCCCTGGTCCATTGACCAGATATGTGAAAAGTTTTGTTCTCAGACATAGTGTACTGAACAATGGATAACTCCAGATATAATATAGTTACCTTAAAATTTAGTATCTTACCATTTGTTTCCCTTTTGACCTATTTTTAACTTATTTTATGCTTCCTTTTGGTTTGAAATTTATCTGTGTTTCATTTTGTTAATGCTCATAGGTTTTTTGGGAACAATTTTATTTATTTGAAATCCAGGATAGGTAAATCTATAGCAATAGTAACTAAATTAATAGTTTCTTAGGGTGATGGCGGTGTGAGTGGGGGAAATGGGGAGCAAATAAAGATACAAGAATGAAGAAAATGCTTTTAAAAAGAAAGAAAAAAATAGCTTAAGAAATGAGTTAAGAAAAAATGAGGAGCTGATGCCAGGGGCTTACGTGGAGAGCAAATGTTTTGAGAATGATGAGGGTGATGAATGTACAAACGTGCTTTATACAATTGATATATGTGTGGATTATGATAAGAGTTGTATGAGCCCCCAATAAAAAGATTTTTTTTAAAAGAGAAAGAAATGAGTTAAGAAAGACCAAAGACTAATAAAATAAAATCCAATAAAACTGGATCAGCAATCGAATTTAGTACTATGGCATAAATAATATAAATTTAGCAGCAGGGCACATTCCAGCATAAAGTAATATACCTTTAAGATTTAAAAATAATTCTTAGTTTTTGCTTCTAGCTCTGTGGTAGTTATATAATTTCGTGCAACTTGATAGAGTGAATGGGGTGGAGTCTAGGCTGTCAAAAAGGACACAGCCTGATGATGCTTCCTGGTGGGTGCTGCCTTCTCATAAGGATTCTGGGAACTTCCTCTCTTTCTCCCTGGAGGTTGGATGCACTCTTTCTCTGTTACACATTCTTGTTGACAAGCCACATGGAGTTGACAAGCCACATGGAGCCACACTGATGGCAGCTCTGGAGATGCTTCAAATGCCATTGGATCCACAAGACTTCTCACCCATCGGCCTGTGTTCTTCCTGCATTCGGTAACATTCTGAGTGGCTACATGAGTCTTAAGAGGAGTTTATGGACTAGTATCAGGCATATGGGCTAATATTGGACTTATGAACTTGGCTGGGATATTTTCTTAATATACTATTACTCTTTGATATAAAGCTTTCTCTTACATGAGTGTCTCTGGATTTGTTTCTCTAGTCAACCCAAACTAACACAGCTCTTGTTACAAAACTTTAAAATATCATTAATGATATTATTTCATATGGTGACAAAATTTGCGATTACTCACATTATCAGAGAATGGTGTATCTGAATGGAAATCAAGGGAATTCAATTTACTGACAGACTCATAAAGATGGAGCAGTTTCAGTTTATTGGCACAGAACTGTAGCAATCCTTCATCAACATACTCAAGTTCTAAGAGGCAGAGAAAAACACATTAAAAAGATATATACTTATGAGACTCAAAAATGCTTTCTTTCACAAAGTCTAACTGCTATACAATGCTTTGATGTTCTGTTGAATTAAATATTGGGATGCTTCAGCTACAATTAATAAAAGCATATATCATTTTCCATAATGACAAATAAGGTGCTATGAGTGGCATAACAGTGGGAAGAAATATTTTAATCTAATACTCAAATTTAAAGTGATCTAAAAATAAAAAATAAAATTATCCCTCATTCTATAATTCAAAACCTGTGTGTTATGCTCATACACCAAGGATATACAAATATGAAGATGCTTTGTTTTTCTTAAAGGAGCTCTGGTGATGCTGTGGGATAAGTACTTTGGGCTGCTAACCCACAAGGTCTATGGTTCAAAACTACCAGCTGGTCCTTGGAAAAAAGATGGGGCTATCTGATCCCATAAAGATTTATGCTATACAAGGTGGTTAGGAGTTAGAACTAACTCTAGAATGTGGCAGTGGTATTGTTCTTGTTATCATGGCTGTCAAAGATAATAAAATTCAATCAGAAGCTGTGTATTGTGGTGAGAACTTGGCAATTTGTGAGAAAAATTTGGGAACCAGTAAGGGCGATAGGTGATCAGAATGATGAAATATCACTGAACTGTACATGTAAGAATACTAAAATGAAAAATATTTTGTTAAATATATATTTAGCATGATTTTTTAAAAGTCTAGCTAAGAAAAAAAAAGTCTGGCTAAGAGATCAAAAGAAAAATTCTATTTAAGGGCCCCTTAAATAAGGTTTTATATAATTTTAGGGCTCATGCTAGAGAAGTATCACTTTTTAGAATACATTTCTGTATAATAATGTGTTTACATTTAATCCATAATTATTTGCATTTAATTAACATATATTTATTCTTTAAAAATGCAGACATTGAAAACTCCAAAAACTCTTATTTGAGATAAAGTAATATGAAATACTGTCCCAAGTTCTTACAGCCATAATGAAAGTTAGGATACTTAAATACTTGAATTTTTTTTTTTCTCGCTGTTGCCTTATACTTGAAACTTTTATGTATCTAATTTATGGCTAGAATTTTAAACCAGTCATGGTTTATTTAACTCCAACAATGGTGTTTGGTTTACTCTCTCCCCTTATTTACTTAATAAATTTTGAGAGTTTGTTAAAGTGTTGGGAGAGGAGTTTTACAAATATACTGTTGTTGTTTTTTAATAAGAAGAACTATTCCTAAAAATTGCATGGATTTCTCTTTCATGAAAAGTCAGCCTTACATATTTGCTCAGAAAAGTTAACAATGGAAAAAGTCTCAAAATTAGAATTGGTAAAGTTCTGAAAAGGTATATTCATATTTGTTTATAAAGTCACATTAAGCTAGATAAATACAAACAAAGCTTTATATAATTATATAATTAAACTGGTAAGCAGAAGCT
Organism: Echinops telfairi; assembly: GCF_000313985.2. Taxonomy (NCBI): domain Eukaryota; kingdom Metazoa; phylum Chordata; class Mammalia; order Afrosoricida; family Tenrecidae; genus Echinops; species Echinops telfairi. The sequence goes on from NW_022111324.1 coordinate 68,681,965, forward strand.
GAAGTATTGTCTAAATAAAAGTCAGTATTATACCACAATGTAATTAAGAATTCTGAATAAAATGAATTTCGTTCACTCAATGGAGACAATATGGAGTGACAATCCCACATGTTCAGAGGTACTCCTTAAATGAGTAAATTCTGAACACTAAAAATCTCTCCAGGCAGCTCTGTGAAACTGGAAGTCCCAAACCTGCTCACAAGGGAAATGGATGAGAAAATGTGGATGTCACAGGAACTCTTGTTATACTAAAGAGTACATATTTCTGGTCACTCACTTCGTCAAAATAACACTGTTTTTTAAAAATGCTCTATCTGCCTAAGTAGTAACCTGTCCTGTCTCCAATCCAAAGTTAAATCAAAGACAATGGCAGTAAAAGGGAACCTGGCTGAGCCCCAATAAAATGATTTATAAAAGGAGAAGAAAAAAAGGGAACCTGGCTGGCATCTATTTACCACTTGCTAACTGTCCTCTCATGCCAATGACTTCTACAATGTTCTATATCAGATTAAGCATTTCTCATCAAGCTATACAGGGATCTTTCCTCACAGGAGAGCAATTAAAGAAAAAAAATATTTCTCCTAATAACAGCATTAAATAAAAATTAACAGAAAGCTTAGTTGAAGATTTGCTGCATATAATAAATGATGGGGGAGGGAAAGGTCCTCAAATATCAAGGGTGTGAAATAAGTTTCCTTATTTCTAATACAAGGGTCTTCAAAATGTTCATGGGAAAATGGAACTGAAGAATAATGGAGATTTTCCATGAACTTTTTGAAGCCCTCACATATGTATTTTTCCACCTACAGTAGCATGATGCTATTATAAGCAGTTTATAATTTTCTATAAAGAGAACTATAAAATTATAAAGTGAGACTAAAACCTCCAATTGGTAAAAATCCAATACCTTGATTTTGTAAAGTATCCATTACAGTCTGAGTGATGTTTCTAAGGCAGGAAAATGATAAACGTTCGCTTGCCAAAATGCTTTCCAATGCCTAGAAGAAAGACATTGTATAATTTTAGTAATGAGAATACACTGATGGGTTTTATATTTTAATATATTTATGCTTGACAAGATGGACAGACACAGTGGCTGCGACAATGGGTTCAAACATAGGAACACTGTAAGGATGTTGCAGGACTAGGCAGTGTTCTGTTCTATTGGACAAAGGGTCACTATGAGTTGGAATTGACTTGACAGCACCCAACAGCAGCAACAAAACATCTTTATGATATAATATTTTAAAGAGAAGCTCCATATCTAGATGTATACATCTTAAGATGTGTTGTATACATAGCGAAAATTAAAGGTGCCTTGTAAATAAGCAACTTTGTAACATGACCAATAGGGTAAAATGGCAAAAAGTATATCCTGAAAATACAGTAACTAGAAGGCAACAGATGTCACAGAGAGATAAAGCTTTCAACCAATAGGAAGAGTCTGAGTAAGTTATACGATAGAAAGAGGTAATTAGTAGTATAATTCATTATGTGCTATAATTGAGCACAACTGGTCTATAGCTTAATTACTGCATTGGAACATGGCTGTTTGAATCTACAGGTCATGCTAGAGTTTTATGTTCCCTACCTTATCCTATCAAACCCGAAGTCGCTTGGTATATATTTAAGACAGCTTCATTGCCAGTCCCAAAATGTCATGCCTAAAGTAGCAACTTTTAGAAACAACAGTAAGTTAGGCATAGCAGTTAAATTCACACGTATCTTTTCATATCATTAAAGTGTATTATAATCCAAGGAAATTAAAGAGTTTAAATACTAGCTTGTGCTCTGAGGCAAGTACAAAATCATATCACAAAAACTTCCACTGGTTTGTGATAAGCAGGCTTTGACGGTGGTTAACAGGTTGCTCAGAGATACAATCAAAGTGACTGGAAGAGGAAGGGTCCCAGGACAAATGCGGCTTCACCACTCTGTCCTGTCTATGATTATGCATGGCTTCCTCTCTTTATTTTTCACTTCCACAAACCTAAACTGGTTTCTTGCTTCATGTGGTAAAACAGCCCACAGCTTGTGCTCCTGGATTTTTTAACATTCATTTAAACGTTCATAGTTTTATATACAAAAATCAAGAAGGTGTTTTGTACTGTGCTAGATGTCCCAATTTCATTATTCTGTAATGCAAGATAGGAAGATAAAAGAAAGGTTGGGTTTTGACCTCTCTACTGGAGTCCCACGGTGTTCACGGGGACTGACATGTCCTGTAAGATTTAATGGCCTTAGAACGAGAGCAGCCTTGTAAGGAGTTTGGATAGGAGAAACAAGAGCAAAAGCAATCACAATGAGTCGTCACCGCATTACATCTATAAGCCAGGAAAAAAGTAGAAAATCTGACAATGTCATGAGATGTTGAAGTTTTGGGCCAATATGGGCTCTTATATAATACAAGTGGAAGCATAAATCAGCACAAGTATTTTGGGCAAACAGTCTTATCAAAGTAGTAAAGCTCATAATTCAGCAATTCTCTTTCAGGTATAATAATAAAAGACACATTCATACATACATATATATATATACACACACACATATATACGTATATATGCATATATATGTATATATATATATATATTCAAGAATAATGATTATTTGTAAGAGCAAAAAGAAAGGAGGGAAACTCAAGTGTCCACTAAGAGAAATAAATGTCCACTAGGTAAATTAATTATAGCCATTGAGTAGAATTCATATAGCAGTACAAGAATCAACTATAGCCACAGACATTAACATGAATGATTCTCAGAAGGGAGAATTGGTGAAGGGAAAAAAATAAAACAAAAGAACGCATAACCAATTCTCCACCTTTTTAAAGATTACAAATACAAAAAATGCATAGATTTATTTTAAAGATCCATGAAAGTGAGAGACAAAGAAAAGGGAAGACAAACACAAGATTATGAATAGGTAGTTACCATGGGGATGAGAGTAAAAGACAACAGGAGTGAGGAGTGGGTGGCCACACACAGAAGTTTTATCATTATTTCCTATGTTGAACTTGTTATGAATAGATATGTGTATGTTCAAGGAGTTTCCCCCCAAAAGTTATGTGTTTAAATTTCTTTACAAAACAACTATCACCTTCAAAGTACTCTCCATTACACTGAATACACTGGCTAAATCTGTGGTTCCATTCTCGGAAACATTTTCCAAACTCATCCGTTTGGATGGCTGACAGCACCTTTGCTTTTTTCTTCACCTCTTCAATGTCATCAAATCGTCCTTTCATGTCCCTCTTCATTCGTGGAAACAAAAAGAGTCGCATAGAGCAAAGTCAGGAGGGTAAGGTGCATGGGGCAAGAGAAGCATGCTGTGTTTTTCCAAGAACTAGTGCACTGAGGTAGTGGTATAAGCAGGTGCACTGTCATGGTGGCAAAACCAGTCCCATCTCCCACAAATCAAGACTTTTTTATTGCACACTGTTATGCAATCTTTTAAGAACCTCTAAATAGAAAGCTTGATTAACAGTCTAACCTGGTGGAACGAACTCCAAATGCAATACATTTTCATCCATTCGGGACTTTGTCAGCATTCAGAACACGGTTTGTCAACAATCAAAATTTAATCAATTTTGAAATAATAAAAACCACTCTACACTTGAGTTTTTCCCATAGTGCTGTTCTTGTAAGCTGTGTTCACAAGACAACAGTTTATGTGGCATATTTCCCAAGCAGGAAACAAAAATTCACAGCCACATGCTGTTCTCTTAAATCAGCCAGCATAAAAAACAAACAAAGTTCAAGTGAAACTTCTTTTATGAAAAAATTCACTGTGAACACAGAGAACCTTCCCAGGTGAAGTCACTGGGTGCACTAACTCATTGAGTTGCTCAATGCTCGCCTGGTGGGAAAAATGCGTACTGTGAAAGCTTCACTCCACTCAGTGCAATTCTGGGTTTTTTAGGTACCCCCTCATATATGTGTGTAAAAAACATGAACTCACATTAAAATAGATATATATATAATTTTTTGTAGGAAAAAAGACCATAGAAAAACTCAAAAAGTAACATAAAAAGGGAACTGAACAAAAACATAAAAAGAAAACTTTCCACTGTCACTGCTAATTTAATGACAATAAAACCTTATGCTTTATGCCCCAGGGAGATGATTGAAAATGTCGTCTAACATAAAGTGATAATTATGCCTCTAAAGTGAACCAGGGGCATGTATAAATCATAGATAAATAAATGGATTTAGGGCACGCACTTAATTCTAAAGATATGGGTACTACATCAAAGAGTACAGAAGAAACTTGATGTTGCCTGGATGTCAGAAAGAATACCATCTGGGGTCATAAGGTTTATTTTCAAACAAGCAACCATCTAAATGAAACATCAACTAAGTCCACGTGGGAGAAGCACACAAGCTTGTATTATCCAAAGATTGTAAATAAAATCAAAACCCAAAGGTAATAGTAAATTATAAACACGTGGTCTACAAAAGGCAATGGACAACAGTGGAAGCCCAAAATCCATTTGTAGGGTTCACATATGGATTCAGTGTCTGATGAATCTGCTCTTACCTTAGTTGAGGGATGTGAATGGTCTTATCATCAGACTAAGATCACTTTGTCTTATCAGACAAAGATCACAAAGATTACAGAGGACATAGGTTAAAACGTAATTTTTAGAAATGAATAAATCATTTTATGGGGGGCTCTTACAGCTCTTACAACAATCCATACATCAATTGTATCAAGCACATTTCTAAGTTGCCTTCATCATTTTCAAAATATTTCTGTTTGAGCTCTTGGTATCAGCTCCTTCCCCCACACCATCTCCCACCTTCCCACCCTAATGGGCCCAGATAAATTATAAATTTCTATTATTTTCATATCTTACACCTCCTGCTGTCTCCCTTCATCCACATTATTGTTGTTTGTCCCCCGCCAGGGAGCGGATTATACATCACTGTAATCGGTTCCCTGTTTCTTCCCCGACCTTCCGCCTATCCTCATGAAATCGCTACTCCCATTGCTGTTCCTAATGGGTTTATCTGTCCTGGATTCCATGTGTTGAGAGCTCTTCTCTGTATATGTCCAGTCTGGCTGGATTTGTAAGGTAGAACTGGGGTCATGATAGTGGGGAGGAGAAAGCATTAAAGAGCTAGAGGAATGTTGTATGTTCCATCGGTGCTGCACTGCACCCTGGCTGCCTCGCTCTTTTCTTGTGACCCTTTCTGTGAGGGAATGTACAAATGTCTACAGATAGGCTTTGGGTCTCCTCTCTGACCTCCATCAATGTATTTGTTTGTTTTGGGTCTTCTGATGCCTAACACCTTATGCTGTTGACACCTCGTGATCACACAGGTTGGTATGCTTCTTCCGTGGGAGTTTTGTTGCTTCCCTGCTAGACTGCTTAGCTTCAAGGCTTTAAGACTCCAGACACTATACCATCTAAAGCCAGGCACTATCAGCTTACTTCACCACATCTGCTTAAGCACCCATTTTAACTTCAGCAATCGTGTCAGGAAGGTGAGCATCAAAGAATGCCAGGGTATTAGATCAAAGTGTTCTTGCATTGAGGGGGTAACTTGAGTAGAGACCCAATGCCTGTCCGCTACCTTAATGTTTAACATTTAAATATATGCACATAGACCTATATCCCTATCATTATACATTAATATATTTACATATACACATGCCTATATTTATACCTCTATACATGTCTTTTGTCTCTTAGATCTTTCCTCTATTTCTTTTTACTTTCCTTCTGTTCCACTATCATGTTTGACCATCGTTTGACTCTGAGTACTTTTTCTCAGCTACACTGCACTTTATCAAACTCCATTAGGCATTCTAAGCCCTCCTTGCCATCAATTTAAAATCTCTTATTGTTCCCTTAACCTTGTGTTTGTTGGCTCCCCCTTCCCTTTCTCCCACCTCCTCCTTTCCCATGTTTTCCCAGAGCAACTGGTCCCGTTGTTTTCTCCTTGGGAATGGTTATCTTACCTATCCTATATGGCTAGACATAAGAGAGAAAAAAAAGGGGGGGGGGACCCAAAAACACAACACACCAAAAAACCCAACCCTATAAATAGTTCCAGGTCTGTCTGCAGACCCTTCTGAGTGTTTTCCAATCTAGTCTGGTGAAGTGCCACATCCTGCCCACCAGTTCCAAGGTCTATTTTTGGGATTCCTCAGGTTAAAATGCAATAACTTATCATTTTATCTACCTTTTGACTCCTTTTAAAGTTGTTTTGATTTAAATAAAAGTGAAGGGGAAGTACACGTGGATTAAGCCTCTGGGGACTCTCTCCTGACCATGGATCAGGGATGTGAAGATAACCTTGTTATCATGCAGAGAGCATGGCAAAGTAGACCATTGCAGATGCAGTTAGCATAAAAAAAAAAAAAGAAAAAAGAAGTTTGCACTGTTGTATTTGTAGAGAGAAAGAAAAATATTTTCTTAAGTGCAAAATGTCACACCTATTCAACAGAACAGTCCATGCACTTACTTGCTTTTTCGTTGCAGGATACTTAATATCAAGAATTAAATCCTTTATTTCTGTTTCAACTAAATCTAGAAAAGAAATCAAAATAAAATTCTCAATATTTTTGCTAGTAGATTTTATTCTGAAACAAAAATGTTCATGTTTGTACTACCAGTCTTTCTAAAGAATTTCTGGTTTCTAGCTCATTATTTTATTGTCACATATGTTAATCTATCTAGAAGGTGCACTTAATCTTTACAGAGTAATTCCAATAAAAGTACACCTGATAATACTTGGACTCTATCTCATTCCATTATTCTCCTCCATTTAGAATTTTCTATTAATCTGAAAAAACAGTATATTTTCCTTTTTGTTAAAGGATACCTACCTAGATTAGATGATTTTGTTTTCAATAGGGCTGCTAGTTTCTTCACTAAGTGCATGTCTTTGGCCCGTTCACTCTTTTTGTCACTAAAATAAAGCAACAAATTATTCCAGGATGTGAAATTAAGGTTTCCTTCTAATTTGGATACATTCCAAATTTCTTTTTCCATTACATACTTTCATTAGAGATAATAAAGGATTATCAGAAAGCACAATAAAGGATTAATAACATTTAGCAGATTTTTAATAATCCTTACCTCAGTGCTAAATGGAAAGGAACATTCAAGGTTTTCATACTTCCAGACACTGGGTCAACAAGACATATCTGGTAAGTTTGAGGCTGCCAACTCTGGCTGGTCACATTATTTAAGCCCATTATTTTATAGCCAGGATACAGAAGCCTATGGGAATCATACACCAATATGGTAACTGTTTTAGGAAATTGAGAAAAGATGCTTTCCTTATAGGTTACTTTACGTTAATAATGATTCAAAAGAAATCACTCAGGCACATTCATACTGACTGAAAAGAAAGCCTTTAAATAAAGCAGGGCTAGAATGGCAGTGTTTTCCTACTTTATTAGAATGCACTAGAAATTAAACACAGTTAAAGGCTAATGAAGCAGTGACTTCAATATATTGCTGTGGTCAAGTCAATTCTGGGTCATGAAATCTCATGTGTGCACATCAACAGGCCTGTATTCCAAGAAGCCTCTTGGTGGGTTTGAACTGCCAAACTTTGTTAGTAATCAAGTGTGTAACCATTTGGACCACTTGACATTTGGACCACATTACGTGTGAATTTAACAGACTTTTTACTTAGTACCACCACAGCAGAAGGATTAGAAATGTCTGTTATTAAATACTTCTTTCTTAATTATATACTGGGCACTCTTAGGAAAAAACACAATAACAACCACTGCCATTCTCACATAATTTGTGACCCAGCTTATTATAATTTTAGTAAAAGCATTCCTACATCTTTTCAAAATTAGCAAAATGCCTAGGTTTTCCGCTTACCGACAGTGCTTTCCAACATTGAAAGCTCCGACTCGAGGTCCCTGCTGGGTGCCCCACACTTCCAGTATGCCCCTTCGGGGAGCATAGATCACAAGAAACTGAGCTACACGACTTGGACCATGAGTATTTCCAAAGGGGGACAAATCCACCTTTTCTGGTACTCTTTCGTGGAGATCCTCTACGATTTGGATCCATCCAATCTGTGCATCTCGGTACCCTTGGAGAAAGAGGAAATGGAAGTTAGTTCATTTATTTAGGTTCATAAGTGGTCTCTTAAGCACTATGCAACATTAGGGGAGGGGCTAAAAAACTATAAAAGTACATTATCTTTGTCTTTTGAAGTATCTTAAAGAGAACAGTAGAGAATAATGAATCTATTACTATATCTTATTAAATCTTAAGATTCCTTTCCTTTAAATTTCTGTGGAGGTTTACTAGTTTAGATTTAAAATGAAATTCCAATTAAAATATCCAGTCATTATATTTCTAGGTTTATGCCCCCAAAGACTTGAAAGCAAGTACTCAAAGTCAAAAGTACACCAATGCTCATCACCGCACCCTTCATAACACTCAAAAAGTAGAAACAACCCCAGTGCCCATCCACAGAAGAAATGGGTACACAAGCTGTTGTGCAGACATACAGGATATTGTACAGTCGTAAAGAGAAAGCTCTGATACATGTTACAACATGAATGAACCTTGAAAGTATTATGCTGAATGAGGTTGTCACACAAAAAAGGATAAATAGTGTATGATCCCACTAGTATGAAATATCTGGAACAGGCAAATTCATGTAGACCAAAGTTTAGTAGTGGTTATCATGGATTAGGGGGAAATGAGTTATTGTTTAAGTGGTACTGAGTTTCTGTGTGAGGTTTCAAAATTTTTGGAAATAGATATTGGTAATGGTTGACCAGCAGAATGAATGTGATTAAAGTCATTGACTTATATGTTTGAAACAGGGCTATTTTTTTAAGTACATTTTTTTCCACCTACATTACTTACACACACACACACACACACACACACACACACACACACACACGTAAAAGATAAATCTGATTTTCTACTATTCAACTCCCTTAGTTTGCTGAGCAGATAAATGGATTTTGCTGAGTTGTGTTATCTTAAATTAGAAAGATTTAGCATTCTAGATTTGCAGAGATAATGAGGCAAAAGAACAGCCTGTGAGATAGATTAAATGTGGAGGCCAGAAGATGAATTCTAGAATTGCCAATGACAGAAATGAAATGAATGTGTAAGAAAGAAGTTTAAAGTGCTTAAGAAGTGATCAAACTTAAAGAACATGTCAATTGCACTATTGAATAAAGTGCCGATGTGAATTTATTTTACAAAAGTAGTAATAAAGATTAAACTGTTACAACCTGAAGCTGAAAGATCATGCAATTGCTTGATTTTGGGTTAAAAGTAAATTAACTTTTTAATCTCAATTTTTGTTAAGGAATACCTTTCCACATGCGTACTGCAATTCCTCTGGCTACATCCAACAAAATAACTCTCCCGAAATCATCTGTTGCAGCTGCCAGTGTGTTACATGGAGACAGACAAATACTTTCTCCATGGCGCCTAGAATCTGGAAGTCCAAATCTGATATTCAAAAATAAAACCAAAAGCAAACTCAATTCACATTCTAATCTAGAGAAATAAAATGCATAAACAAAATAAATCAAACATTCATTTATGTAAACATGAACACTGTTGTTTACAGTTAACTTATTAACTGGTGACACCCAACACTGTCTAATAAAAATGCATTTTAATACTTATTCTAAAATTAAAAAAAAGTCTGATGAAATCATAGGTTTTCTATCCATAATACCCAAACCCTATTTTTTTTAGAATACTAAATATAACTATACCTTGGGTAAACGTTTATGTAATAGAAAACAATATCCTTACAATCTACTAAATTTTAGGACTTTGCCTCTACACTGGCATTTTTGTCTATTTTTAAGCCCCCCCCCCCAATTTATTTATTTTAATACTTTTATTTGGGACTCTTACATCTCTTATCACAATCCATTCATTCTTCCAATGTGTCAAGGACATTTGCACATATGGCCCCATTATTTTCAAAGCATTCTCTTCCCACTTGAGCCCCTGATATCAGCTCTCCATTTCTTCCCCCTCCTTCCCTCACGAACCCTTGATAAGTTATAGATAATTTTTTCCGTATCTTACATCGTCCTCCGTCACCCCTCATCCACTTTTCCATTATTCGTCCCCCTGGGAGGAGGTTCTAGGTCGATCCTTGTGACTGATTCCCCCTTTCTGGCCCCTCCCCCTTCCCTAATCCTCCTGGTATCTCTACTCTCCTTGTTGGCCCTAAGGGGTTTATCTATCCTGGATTCCCTGTGTTGCGGGCTCTTATCTGTAGCAGTGTGCATGTTCTGGTTTAATCCTATTTGTAAGATAGAATTGAGGTCACGATAGTGGGGAGAAGGAAGCACCAAAGAACTAGAGGAAAGTTGTGTGTTTCATCAGTGCTATACTGTACCCTGACTGGCTCATCCCTTCCCTGTGACCCCTCTGTGAGGGGATGTCCAATTGGCTACAGATGGGCGTTAGGTTTCCACTCCATGCCCGCCCCCCACCCCCATTCACCTTGGGTATGGTTTTATTCTGGGTCTTAGATGCCTGATACCTGATCCATCTACACCTCACGATCACACAGGCTGGTGTGCTTCTTCCATCTGGGCTGTTGCTTCTGAGTATTTTAAAGTTCGTATTCCTTATGTAAGGAGTCCTGGTGGTGTAGTGGTTACACACTGGGCTGCTAACCTAAAAGTCAGCAGTTCTAAACCACCAATCAGTCTGCAAGAGAAAGAGGGGTTTTTTTGCTCCCCTAAAGAGTTAGACCACCTCAGAAACTTATGGGGTAATTACCTTGTTCTATAGCATGACCATGAGTTGGCATTGACTCGATGGCAGTGATTTTTTTTTAACTGCTTGTCTAAGAATCTCTGGTAGTGCTGTGGGTTAAGCATTAGGCTGTTAAATACAAGGCCAGCTGCTCCAAGGGAGAATGATGAAGCTGTCTCTGCTCTTTAAAGAGTGAAAATCCCAGAAACCTGTATGGGGTCCCTATGAGTCAGAATACACTCAATGGCAGTGTTTTTGAATTAGGCCTCTTAGAAAGCACGGATTTTGTTTCATCAGTGCAGGAAACTTAGGTCTGTTTGGCTTACTTCTTGATTCTTGGCGAATGTGTTACAATAAAATGTAAAATACACTGTTGATGTGATGGACTGTGCAACTACATAGAGCATGCTTTTCTCTGAATGTGTTGGAGCCCACAAATCAAAGAAATACAAAATAAATTTAAACTTAGAGGACAGAGAGACAGGCAGACAGACAGAAGGGCTAAAGTCTTAAAAACCCTCCAGATTCCTTACCCAGCAGACTTAAACACTGATCTGAGTGATTATAAAAGGATTACAAGTAAAATGGAAATGGACTTGAATTCTTTTATGCCCCATGAGCTAGTTTCAAACCAACAAAATAGAACATGTAATGAAGAATATTTCAGAACAGCCTCATAAATGAAGAACATCTGAAAGAAGCAGAGACATAGGTTCTACTTCCCTCGGTGCAGTAGTTTGTGTGACTTAGTAAACCCACTTTAAACTCATATCGTCCCCCAAGAAAAACATTACAAATACGGTAATACAACCTATACATTCACTGTCAATTAGTCACTACTGACCCACAGTGACACTTAAGGATGGAGTAGAACTATTTCTCAGGGTTCCTGAGACTGTAAATCTTTATGGGAGCAGACAGCCTCATCCTTTTCCCATAAAGTGGCTGGTGGGTTTGAACCATCCACCCCCATCAACCCTGCAGTTAGCAACCCAGTGCTTAACCACCCATTATATTGTCAGAGCTCTTTACATAACCTATGCTCTGCTGAAATGGACAGGGAAGCATAAGCCAGCATGAAGAATTCAGGTATGTGAATCCTGATATATTTTTAAAGAGATCATTAAGTCTTTGCTAGGTGATACAGTAAGTATTTTTATGAGAAAGTTCCTGAATCTTTCAAGAAAGATATTCAACAGCTATAACTAAACTAATTTTCCTTTGCAGCTTAAGTTGTTTATATGTTTGTAAATACACTTAAATATTTACTACCTATTATATGGCTGGAGAAAGCAATGAACAAATGAGGCAAGAACCACTGCCTTATGGAGCTTACATTCTAATGAGAAAAAAAAAATCCCACATCAATGATTTCTAGAAGCTCCAAAGGCATGAGACCAACCATTCAGTCACGTCAGCACACTGATAGACCCTAAATTTAACAGCACTTTCTAAAAGTACCGACATTCAAGAAGAACATCACAGACTTGCCTTACAGCTAATGGGGTAGCTGGTTCAACCTTCGGCTTTTGCTTTTGGACTGCTTCCTCTTCATGTTTACTTTTCCAGCCGAGCCAACCACTTAAGATAAGGGAGAAATTCAGGCATTAAAGCAGGGCTTCAGTTTCAAAATGCAGACTTATCAAAATGCAAGTGAAGACCACATAAGCTACAAATTAGACGTTTTTATATAATTACCTGGCAGCATTAAATAAAGCAGAAGTGAGTTTACTTGCAACTGCTAGTGCAACGTGGGATAACAATGGCTGTGTGCTTCCCTGAGAAACAGAACAAAACATTGGAAAGAGAACACTCAGCAGCTTGCAAAGAAACAAACCTACTTTCTGAATAAGCTCACTAAACAAAGTTTTGGAAAGTAGTGAAGCCTGGACTAGCAAAAAGATTCAGCTTCTTTCAGAAGGTGCAGTAAAAACTTTATTTTAGGAGGCAGCAGTATAATGGAAAGTTTAAAACCTACACTGTCAAAATATAATCAATGGTAGTCTATTAATACCTTTAGGATCTCCCTCTTCAAATTTTAATTTAATTAAAAATAAACTCTAAAATTAGGATGTCAAGGTAACATTCTTCTAGCTGGGCACTGGATTTTCAAGCTACATGCAATGGCTCATTTCCCCATTATTATTTTTAGAAAAATAAAAGTAAAATTCTAATTTGGGCAATCATACTGAGAAGGCTGTGTTTTAAGCAAGATTTAAAAACTGCCAAATCTAACATCCAAATTTTCCCTATCTAAAAAGCAATTTTTATCACTTATATCACCTCTAGCTGGCAACTTTTTCTGTCTTGAGAACCCCTCATTTATTCAAATCTCTGGTAGACTAACATCATTAGTAACCTTGAGGCTCCTGAGCATAACAATATGTAAAAACAGCTCAGCTGTCAAAGAATTCATGGCTTCTGGAAACACACAATTTGTTTGTCTTGCATGGACTTTAGTACCTTTTCAGTTAACCTTAGAAGAAAGGAATTTGAGATTAATTTTAGCTACCACTGAAAGTTAAACTGCTTAAAGTTACCATCTCTACTGTATCACTACTATCAGTGATGAAATCCGTACCTCTAAGGCATAGAAGAAACCTGTAAATGGATTGGACCCTACAGTGATATACTGAGACATGGCAGGTGGGCTGTTTTTTATGGCAGCATTGAATCCACCTATATTGGAGGCAGTCTTCATTTGATCAAAAGGGGACAGAGTCATAATGCCTAAGGATAAAAACAGAACAAATAAAAAAGGATTAGAATGCAATGAAACAACATTGCCATTTTAAAGGTCATTAAACTCTCACTTAAGTTCTATTCTCAGATGCTAACTGCTTAGTTTTATATACCAGACAAGAGTACTTTTTAAAGCTACGCAAAGCCCATAAATATTAAATTTGACATTGATCATCTGGCTAAGTATAAGGAAATGTTATTAACCTTTGAAATGGTATAGAATTCAAGAGATTGATCTATATTTCTAAGAATCAGTTCACTTCCTAGAGACAACAATCAATACAGTCTTTCACACTGCCTATCCAGAGGCACTACGTCCACAAGATGGGACCCCACATACAGATTGTATCTTGCTTTTTTTATTTAATAAAGTATCAAGGAATTTAATCCACTCTCGTGTTCACTCTTCGTGACGACCACTCATAGTATTCCACTGTAGGACATTACTGATGGGCACTTAGGTTGTTCCCCATCTTTCACACGAGAAAGAACACTAAAGTGTCTATTGTTGGCATTGCCTATCTATGTAACTCCAAATAGAGGGTATTTAGAAACAGACATGCAGGGCCAAAGGGATCTGCATTAAAAAAAAAAATTATATACAGTTGCATTACTTTCAGGAGCTTTGGTGGCACAATGGTTAAATGCTTGGCTAACTGAAAGGTTGGCAATTGGAACTTGCCAAGTATTCCACAGAAGAAAGATCTGGCTATCTGCCCTTAGAAAGATTAAGGCCTAGTAGACTGTTGGACAGTTTTACTCTGTCACACAGAGTCAATGTGAGTAGAAAAATCAACTCAATTGTACCAAACATCACCACATGGCTTCCCATAGAGGTGGTACCAATTTAAATAGCCTCTCATACATTTCCATAACGACAAACTCACTGGGGGATTTTTCAAGCCCATTTTAATGGCTAAAGAAGGCCTTGATAGAATGATATTTAAAAAACACGCGGATGAAGTGGAAAGAGCCAGATGGTTCATGGGTAAAATTTCTCAAGTGGAAAATAGTTGCTGTGTCTTAGGAACTATAAGGTAAGCAGCATGACAGATGCAGATAAGGTCAAAAATATTATAAACCAAGCATTCTCAGGCTTTTCAGAACAGGGTAAGGATTTTGGGCTTTACTGGGAGTTAGATTCAACAACAACAAAACTCGCTGTTATCAAGTCAATGCTGACTCACAGAGACTCCTGTGGGTTTTCAAAACTGAAACTGTTTATGGGAGTTGAAGGCCTAGTCTTTCTCCCGTGGAGCTACTGCTGATTTTGAACTGCTGACCATGCAGATCACAGATTGAAGACCAACGTGTAACCACAACACCTGAGCTCCTTGAGAATAAGATAGGAAACCACTACAAGGTTCTGAGCAAAGAGTGGGGGAAAAAAATCCTTGATTTATATATTCCACTAGATGCTAATTGGTAAAAAGATCTTATGGAAGGAAAAAAGGATGCAGAATGACTTGATAGAATATTTTATTCTCAATAGTTTAGGCAAGAGATGGGCATGGCTCAAACTATTGTACTAACATGATAGAAAAGAGTCAGATTCAAGATATATTATGGACAAAAGGTGGACTGAAGGCGGGCCATGAGAAACAGTAAGGATGACTTCAAAATGCTTTGATGTGAAACACCAGAAGAGATGAACGGAATAAAACAAAGAAGAAGTTTGATAGGAGGAAATCAGACTTTGATCTTAGGTGTTAAATTTGTGTCTCTTGGTGGAAATATTCAGTAGAAAGTTGGAAAAATGAATATATGGGGCTTAAATTAAGCAAAGAGAACTGCAGGTATATGAGGGTAAGCAAAAAAGTATTACCATAAAATCATAGAAACCTTTATTAAACATTCAAAATAGGAAGCTATTGTTTCTCACCATATTCTCTCTCTGTCTTGTCACCTCTGAAGGTGCTGCTTCCCTCGCTCTAGCCCTTCCCTGCAATGTTCTGTTTCCTCAAATTAACACTATGGCAGTCGTGGCATACCTGAGGGATGCAAACTGTGCTCCTTTCAATGGTCTCTGAATTTTGAGAGCCAAAAAGAAGCCTGAGGAAGCAAGTTCAGGGCTGAAGGGTGGATGAGATACAGCTTCTCAATGAAATTCTCACAGGACAGCCCTTCCTACCCTGGAAGAATGAGCATGAGCACTATCAAGATGGGAGAAAACTCCTGTGTAACTTTCCCAGTCTTTTTTGCCTCTTCCAATATTTTTAAAACTACTCAATAAGTCTCTGTGCTCATCCTGTGTACCCTATGAGAAAAAGTAGCAAGATTGTCCCTTTGAATCTCTAAAATCAGTCACCTTACCTTTTGAGCTGATCCCGCTGCCTTGAATTTATTGGCTAAGCAAATCCCCGATAAGGCACTATTTTGATGGGCACACGGTAGTATATGAGACTATGACATTCTGACCTTATTATTTATTTGGTTTGACTGTTTATTGTTTTTCATCCTATCACTAGACATAAGTTTCACTGAGGGAGAGGGCCTGTCTGTATTCCCACTAGCAGTGTTAGTTATTAGTTAATAGATAATAATAATTTATTGTTAAATGGGTTAGTCAGACCTTTACATAAAAATGGACATACAACAAAGTTTATCTTACTTAATTAAAAAAAATGTAGGCTGGGAACAAAGTGAATAGAATAATATTTTCTACCCAGTCATTTTCTCAAGCCTGTTTTAATGTCCCAAAGTTTAATTAACAGAACAGGGAAGCTGCCCTGAACTGAACTCAACACTTTGGAATATTTTTACATTAGGGGAGAGAGGACTCTGTCTACAAATATGGTGTTAATTATTAACCACAGAGTATTCTACACATAAACAATGCAGCGCATAAAAGAGGATCTGTGCCAAGTATCTTTTTTTTTTAATTTAAATCATTTCCTTGGTGGCTCATACAACTCTTATCACAATCCATACATCATGTCAAGCACATTTGTACATATATTTCAATCATTTTCAAAACATTTTCTTTCAACTTGAGCCCTTGGTATCAGCTCATTTTCCCCCTCCTCCACACTCCATTCCTCATGAACCTTGATAATTTATCAGTTATTATTTTTCTCATGTCTTACACTGACTGTCTCCCTTCACCCACTTGTTTTTGTTGTCCATCCCCACTAGGAGAGGGTTGTATGTAGCTCGTGATCGATTCCCTCTTTCTCATGTGTCAAAGATCTTCTGTTCACCCCTCTAGAACCACAGTCCTCCCTGCTCTCTCCCTTGGGCCAATCTATTGATTATGCCAAAGAGCTCCCATGCACTTTGGATTCTAGTTGGGCTCAGAAAATAGGAAGTCACATCAGTAAATCAAAAGACAAGTCAAGTCAAGCTATCAATTTCCCAGGCTTCCTTTCTGAGAAATTGGCTATTGCTGTTCTCAAGGCACCAATTCTACTCATCTCCAAGGTCAAGAGGTGGGTCCCCTCCCTGTTCTATCAGGCCCAGCAGTGGTTTAACAGTCTGACTTCAAGAAGCCTAGGGAAATTATACCAATCTTGTGATTCCCTCTATAAGAGCTTTCTGTGACTATATACATTCACTCAATTATCCTATTCTAGTGTGCCACCTGTTATCTATTAGGACTCAGAGAGACACAATGTATATTTAGCAACATTAATGTGAAAGACTCTTCTTGATATCAATCAAGAAAAGTGTTATAACGTAGTTGTTATAAAATAATCCTACTTATGAACATATATCTTTGTAAATGCACGTATACCACCCTGGTGACCTACCCGCAGCCCCACCATCTCTACTGCCCATATACACACATATGCAGAGTTTGCAACAATGCTTACCAAAATGTGAATGGGGAGGATCTCTGGGTAGCAGGATTTAAGAGAACCTTTTTCTTCTGTTCTTTTATTTTTATATAAATTTTAAACTTTTTATAAGCATATACTGTATAGCTAAGCAAAATATACACATATTTTCCACCCTTATTTTTACTACCCTTAATTCAGAAGGCCAATATTTCTTAGCAAGATTTTCATAGCTCCCTTATGGGACTTTACAGGAAAGTCTTGCCCTCTCTATTCCAACTGCTAAATGGCCACCAAAATTATTTTTCTAAGAGGAACATCGGATTATATCATCTCTTGCTCAAAATTCTTCAGTGCCACTCAACGTGGCTGGGACAACGGTCCAAATGCATTTGTGTATTATACTATTGTTGTCGCTGCTCTAGATGTCAGTCATCAAGTTGTCCCAACTCACGGACCATTGTAATTCACTGGATTTAAACTGGTTCATTTTTGGATGTGGATCACAGGCTTTTCTTTGTAGCCTATCTTAGTTTGAAGCTCTATTACCACTTGTTCATCATCACAACGATGCAAGCCCCCACTGACAGGACAGACAGTGGTGGCTGTGTTCGAAGTGCATTGGCTAGGAATCCAACTTTGGTCTCCTGAATGGAAAGCAAGAATTCTATCACTGCATCACCACTGCCTCCTATAAATTATATCAGGCTGTTAAACAGGTGACTCCTACATTCATACTTAACTTTCCTTCTTGCAAATTTTCCTTCCCCCAAAATACATTCTGACCCCAACACCTAATTTCATGTTGGTCAGATTGTCCTTCTCTATGCTTGTTCTCTTGGTCAACTCCTATTTAATATGCTAATCTCATACTAAAATCAACCTCCTCTTCTCTAGCAGTGCTGAGTTCTCTCCCCTCTGTTCCCACTACTTTTGGCCAAGTTCTCTAACACAGCAGCAGCTATGTTGCAGTACTGCACTGCTTTCATGTGTTCCTTCCAATCTGTGAATCTTGATGGCAGAGACCTTATCTTTTCATCTCTATATTCATGATGCCAAGTACAGTAAGTCTTCAAATACTGGTTGTTCTCATTTATCGTCTGCTGCCATAATTGTTTAGTAATATGATTCTATTTTAACCTATGGCCCGTCTGCTAATAGGATTAACCTCTACTACCTTTTTCTCCTTTTTGTAAATAATTTTATTGGGTGCTCATACAGCTCTTATCATAATCCATATATCCATCCATAATGTCAAGCACATTTGTACATTTGTTGCCATCATCACTTTCAAAACATTTTCTTTCCAGTTGAGCCCTTGGTATCGGCTCATTTTTTACTTTTTTAACAAAGAATCATCTATATGGTAACTGTATGAATCTAAAAAACAGTGAATGACTGCATAATCTTGATGATGAGGGCCACAATCACAGCTTCATTGAAACTGTTATCATTTCATAAATACATAAGCCTACGCTGATTTAGTAGCTCTGAATGAACTTCTCAATGTCTCATTAAAGGTAGTACATATCCTTTTCACATAAAAAAATGAATTTCTAACACATGAGAGATAATATAAAAATGTATAAGAGGTGGCTTCCATAAGAATTTGAAATAGAAATGCTTACCAATACTAGCATGATCAATAATGGTGTCAATATCTTGTAGACCCCATTTCTTATAAGCTAATGGTGGTGGTTGTATGTTCTCGTTGCCTGATGCAGCAGCTGTAAAAGATACAAATTAGACAATCTAAACTTACTGTAATAAATAAAATTGAGTTCATACAAAATTATAAAAAAATGCAGTGGCCCCTCCCCCGAGAAGAATTCATTTCAAAGGATGGCACTGAATCTGCAGCTTCGGGAGAAGGATATATCTGACCAGAGCACACAGGAGCAGATGACGGGGGAGGA
>NW_022111324.1:68703020-68704636 GCF_000313985.2 Echinops telfairi
ATGCCGGGGGTTTAAGTGGAGAGGAAATATTTTGAGAATGATGAGGGCAATGAATGTGCAAATGCGCTTTACACAATTGATGTGTATATGGATTGTGATAAGAGTTGTATGAGCCCCTAATAAATTGATTTAAAAAAAAAAGTAAAGAAAGTTTCCTTGCTTTCCTGGAAGCATGAGAAGGCGCATTGTCAAGATGAAAAACAAAAAAGCAAACAAGCATTCCTAATAAAATTTTCCTGGCTTTTTTCTCACCAAAAAAAAAAAAATTCAGTGCCTTGATTTGTTTTTCTAAACTATCAACTCTAATCATCATGAGGCAGAGCAATACATACAAGTCATGAAGATTTACATTTCAAGACAATCCACATAAAATTGAAATATTAAAAAGAATTAAGAATGGCTCTCACGAAAGATTTTTAGAATACTCAAAACTTAGAGAAAAACATGTCAAACGCCCAAGACTACTACTAAAAATCAAGGTGACTTCAAACTGTCACTGAAACTACATAAGCAAATTCTCTTGAGAAGGGTAGTAGGTAAAATCTTGGGAAGAACAGCCACCAGCTTACTCAAAACCTGGTAAACCTGGCAGAAGCATGCACATGGCAAGATCTCTAGGTGAGGTAACTGAGGCAGACTTGATAGATATGTTACAGCAGTAATACTGCCAGAAACAAAATGCTAGTCGCTGTTAGAAAGGAAAACAGTTACACATCGTGTAATAGGTTCACGTAGAAGAACCCACTTATCAGTACACTCCCTCATGATAAAGATTAGAATACAGCTGAATTTTAGCTGTTAATTCTGGAAAGTGAGCAAAAATAATTCTCTAAGCCCTGAAGATTTTATAGTAAAGTTAAGAGAATTTTCCTATCATTTTATGAAATATCACAAGAATTTGTGGCTAAGTAACTAGAAATCTGTTTTAGAATTACTTAGAATAAGATAGCACTAAGTTACTTAAATGTCTTAATTCATATGAGACAAAATGACTTAATATGTTTTATATGTAAGAAAACAGAAATTTGAAAAAGGTAAAAACAGAAAATGCCTGTGACATAATTCTATCTATTTTTAGTTTATTATCATTATTATCTGTAGAAAATCAGTAGTTTCTTTGGACCTATTAGTAAAAACAAATATTAGAAATTTAGACTCTGACCTAACAGAACAGTACTTACAATGAAAGAATGGCACAAGTACAATTTCAGAATTTTACAATCAAATCGACCTGCTGAAAAAATTAATCACAAGAGCTGAATTTTTCCTCTAAAAATTTTACTTTGTTTCTTGTAGTTCAGTTCTGTTATTATAAAGAACTTTCATTAATAAATATATCCTAACTAACCAGTATTTCAGAAACTTGTCTCGCCCATTAAGAATGAAATATTGTTCCAAAAATAGTCTTTGGGGGCAGGGCGTGGCACCCCATCAGGCTCAACCAGAAAACACCCATAAAGTTCACCAAACAGACCTGGAACTATTTATAGGCTTTTCATTTTGTTGAGTTTTTTTTTAGGTTTTGTTTTGCCTTGTTTTTGTGCTTATTATTGTTTTTGCATGTCTATCTAGGTAAGATAGGTGGGATAAACAATCTGGAAGTGAAAACAACAGGA
>NW_022111324.1:68704828-68737202 GCF_000313985.2 Echinops telfairi
GAGGAGGAGGGGAACAAACAAACCCAGAGACAAGGGAATGACTAGTGATCTAAAAATCGATGGCGAGGAGGGTGTAGGATGCCTGGTAGACTTAATCAAGTGCAATATAGCCAAGAGGAATTAAAGCTAATGAAGGTCAAACATGATAGTTGGACAAGAGGAAAAGTTAAAGGAAATAGAGGAAAGAACTAGGAGGCAAAGGACATTTATAGAGGTCTAAATACAGGCAGGTATATAGGTAAATACATTTATATGTAATGATAGGGAAATAGATCTATGTACTATATGTTAAGTATTAAGGTAGCAGATGGACATTGAGCCTCTACTCAAGTACTACCTCAATGCAAGAACACTTTGTTCTAATAACCTGGCATTCAGTGATGCTTACCTTCCTGACATGATTGCTGAAGACAAAATGGGTACATAAACAAATGTGGTGAAGAAAGCTGATAGTGCCTGGCTATCAAAAGATAAAGCATTTGGGGTCTTAAACAGGCGACTATTTAGCTGAGAAGCAACAAAGCCCATATGGAAGAAGCACACCTGTGCAATCATGAGATGTTGATGGGAACAGGTACCAGGCATCAAAGACCCAGAACAAAAAAATTATACTGATATGAAGGAGGAGGAGGGCGGAGTATAGACCCCAAGCACATCTGTAGACAATTGGACATGCCCTCACAGAAGGGTTCCAGGAAGAGACAAGCTTGTTAGGGTGCAGTATAGCACCAACAAAACATACAATTTTCCTCTAGTTCTTTAATGCGTCTTCTCCCCAACTACCATGACCCCAATTCTACCTTACAAATCTGGCTAGAACAGAAAATGTACACTAGGAAAGATGAGTTCGAAACACAGGGGATCCAGGACAGATAAACCACTCAGGACCAATAATGAGAGTAGCAATACTGGGAGGGTAGCAGGAAGGTGGGGGTAGAAAAGGAGAACCGATCACAATGATCAACATATAACCACCACCACCCACCTCCACAGGGGGACGAACAATAGAAAAGTGGGTAAAAGAAGACAGCAGTTGGTGTAAGACATGAAAAAAAAATTATCAAGTGTTCATGAGGGAGGGAGGGAGGCAAAAATGAGGAGCTTATACCAAGGGCTCAAGTAGAAAATGTTTTGAAAATTATGATGCAACATATGTACAAATGTGCTTGACACAATGGATGTGATAAGAGCTGTGTGAGCCCCCAATAAAATGATTTTTTTTAAAGAAAAATATGTTTTGGGGTATTAAACAATGATTGTAGGGAATCTAGGGGAACAATGGACAAGATTTTATGTTGCTGGGTAGACACTATGAATATGTTTCTGCCTAACCCTCCATGAACCATACCATGGAATAAACACCATGACAACCTTGAACAGTTATCCTGCAGGCAGCCAGAGGATGCACCAGAGGCCTGACTGAATGAACTGAGACCTGCCTCAAACCTGCCTGTAACCTTGGACGGAGGACTGGGGTACTCTGCTTGGAGAAGCAGTGACCACCCCCAGGTTGTGGAAGTGGCATTCATTGAACCTTGGGGGGGGGGGACCCTTGGCTTGGCAGGTGCCCAATAGAAAGGGACACAGAATCCCTGTATATTGAGTATGTTGCTGCCCCTTTTGCATTGATATGACAGGTCCTGATCTGCTGGGCAGGGATCTACACTTGTAAGAAATAATCCAGGTAGTGCCCGCCCCTCCCCCGAGCACCCAATCCCCATGTTTAGGATAAACAGAGCTCAATGGATAGAGATCAAACTATGCAGGGCAACAACTCATGGGCTGTTGCTTGTGGTGAAACTGTTACTTACAAAGACTCATACCAACAGTACTGAAGTTATCAACGCAATTGCCTCTTTATATTTTTGTTTGTTTGTTTGGATTTTTATTCTTTGGCCTTTTTCCTTTTTTTGTTTGCTTGAATGCTGGTTGGCTTCTTGCTGTTGTAGTTGTTCTTATGCGTTTTGATTTTGTCATAATACAACAGGCCAAAGTAAACCAGAGTCATCCATAACCCGTGGACAAGCAGATGGATTCTGGGACCCCACTGAATTCTAGCCCCAATCCAAGAAGTTAGTTCTGATAACATGGCTCTGCTCCATACTCACTTTCATCAAATTATCCCTCAAGGTTAAGTGTGAAGGAAGCAGATGGTGCCCGGCTATCAAGTGGAATACAGTCTGGGGTCTTAAAGGCTTGTGTTCAAACAAGCAGCCATCTAAGCGAGGTGTCAACATGGAAAAGCACACCAATTTGTGTGATCCAAAGATGACAATAACAAAATCCAAGTAATGAAATATCTGAGCTTAATTTGTGAACACCCAATTTGGAGAAGCCTATGGAGGACAGTGGGAGCCCAAAACTCATCTACAGATTAAGCCTCTGGCAGATCCCCCTAACCACAGGCAAGGGTCTCAAGACACCTTTACTATCAAACAGAGAACTTTGTAAACTTGATTATACTGAACTGAACATGATACTTGGTCAGTAGACATCCCTCTTGGCCCAAGAGCAATTTGTTCTAGGATCAAGTGCTTCTTGTTTGTTCTGACAAAAGTTTCTGCCTTGGCTTTTAAAATATTGATGGTGGTCTTTTCTTTCTTGCTCATTATTTGTATTTTTATCTTTATGTTATTATTTTATCCTTGCCACTTTATTTTTTGTTGTATTGTTTCTGTTGTGAAGCATAGTTGTGTTCTAGTTGTGAAGAAGGAGTAGATGCACAGAGATAATAACTGGATGTAATGGTTTACTGAGGATGTGGTGGTGGGAGATAGGGAGGGTGGGGGGAATGGGGAGCAAACAATGAATGTGGGAGTGGAAAGGGAGCATTAGAACTAATTGTGTTTATGTATACACAACTCATTTCAAGAGAGATTTGACCATGGAAGTATATGATATGTTAATACTATGTCAAGAGAAGCACACACAAAAAAGAAAGAAACCAAATGACCAATGGTTAGCAAAGGTGAAGGGGAAAGAGTTGTATGAGGGACACTGAGTTCATGTCAATGGTGGTGGAATCATTTGGAAAAGGATACCAATAATGGTTGTACAATACAAAGAGTAGAATCATTGACACAGAATTATACAAGCAGAAAATTGTGGCCATGGAGAATGTTGTGTGTATATTTTTGCCACAAATAAAAACTAATAATTACATAAATAATGACTACAAGGAGTAAGAAAATGTTCTAGAATTGAATATGGTGACAACTCTTCTTGGTATAACTGAATTATTGAATTATATGACATGTGAAGTGCCAATAAAAATTTTTTTAAAAGAACTAGATGTTTTCTATAAACCATACATGAGTGGATTTTGAATTCCCACTTAATCGCGGCCCTAATCAAAGAACAATTAATTCTTATGACACAGTCCTACTTGATATTTGCAGTTATGAAGAACTCATTAAAGTTATGAATGTTATAGCAAAGTGTGGTGAGAAAACCAGATAGTTCCCAGTTATCAGTGTCTGGGGTCTTAAAGCCCTGCCTTAAAACAAGCAGCCTTCTAAATGAGGCACCAGCCAAGACCACATGGAAGAGGCACACCAGAACCTGTGTGATCTAAGGACTGTACATAATAAAACCCCAATCAGAAGGAGGGATTGATATTAGAGCTTAAATTCTGAAACCATGGTTTGCAGAAGGACATGGATGATTAAAGCTCAAAATCCATTTGAAGGATCCCCATGTGGATTAAGACTGTATTGAATACCCTCTGACATAGTCCAGAGATATAAATAACCTTGCTTTCAGACAGAGTACGCTATAAAGTGGATTATTGTAGAAATAGTTGTTAAAATGTAATTCCTTATCATTTGATCTCCCATTTGACCCATTTTAAAGTTGTTTCAGTTTTTAATATTTCCTGCTTTCTTTTCTATTGAGGTTCTTCTGTTTTATTCTGTCATTGTGTTGGGGTTTGTTTCTTGTTTTTGCTTTGTGCTTTTTTTTATATGAAATTCAGAGTAGGTAAATTTATAGATAGCAAATGGATTGATAATTTTCTAGGGGCATGGCAGGGGAAATTGGGGGGAAATGAGGTGCTAACAATAATGAAAGCACAAAAAGAAAATATTCCAAAATTGATTTGTGGTAATAACTGCACAACTCTTCCTGATATAATTGCACTAATAGTATGATAACTGAATTATATGTCAATGAAACTATTAAAATATTTTAAAAAGCCAAATAAAACCTATTTGATACCAAAAAAGAATTAAGTGTTTTGAAAAATGAAGCTAATTGCTCTCGTTAGATTTACAGCCTCAAAAATTCAAGGTTCTACTTTATTCTCCAGGGTTCCTATGAGTAGGAATCAATCCAGTGGCAGAGTTTTGTTTTAAAAAAGCCTGTCTGAAAAAGACACCAGGTAGCCCAGTAGGCTGAGTGTTGGAATGCTAGCTACAAAGCCAGCTCTTCAAACCAAGAGTCACTTCATGGGAGAATGAAGTTGCCAGTTTCTGAGAAGATTTACGATCTCAGAAACCCTGCAGCACAGTGCCCATTGTCCTATATGGTAGCCTTTGAGTCAGGATCCACTCAAGGGAATAGGTTACATTTAATTTGGTTGGTTTAAGGTCCCCCTATCCCAACCCAAAGGAGACTTCATAGCTCTGTGGATTAAATGTTGGGCTGCTAACTGTAAGGTTGGTAGTTTAAACCCAACAGTTGTTCCTTGAAATAAAGTTGAGGCTATCTGTTACTGTAAAGCAACAGTTACAAAATGCTATATAGCAGCGGTTCTCAGCCTGTGGGTCGTGACCCCTTTGACTCTTTCACAAGAGTCGCCTAATTCCTAACAGTAGCAAAATTACAGTTATGAAGTAGCAACGAAAATAATTTTATGGTTGGGGATCACCACCACATGAAGAACGGTATTAAAGGGTGGCAGCATCAGGAAGGTTGAGAACCACTATTATACAGGGTCTCTGTATGTTGGAATTGACTTGGCATTTGGTTTGGTCTTCTTTAAGGGTCCTCAACCCTAAACCAAAAGGGGAAGACAATGGGAGCATTGCATTTTTACTGATTTTAAGCACTATTAGTTGCTTATCTTAATGTTCCTATAATTGAAATCTTAAAATTGGTGGTGTGACTTTTACTGGCAGCATTTTTGCTTCCCAATAAGCACAAAATCAATAGCAACTTGTATTTGCTGAAAAACAGTATCTTCTCCCAAACATTAAAGCATGGGTAGGTAGCAGATTTAAGAACTCTTGATACTTGTATATTTTTCATTGTCTCTTTTGGAAGTAATGCAGCTGCCTATTTAATAAGCATTAAGTTTGTGCCTCTGATTTTGCTACATTCAGACGTGTTCCAATTTGCAAGAACCTGATGCTGACTCCCTATTGTGCCCATTCTTTTGTGGGAAAAAGTTCCCCACACTCAGTAGTTTTGTTGTCCTCAGTGAGAAAGGGAAACAATAAAGAGCTTTTAGTATACTGGCCCTGCAGCTGCTGAGAGGGAATGGTGTGCCTGTTAGATGCAACTAAGTCCTCACCCACAAGGCTGCATCTCAATACAGTTACAATCCTCTCCTGAACAGTGTGTGTGTGTGTGTTTCCCCCTTCTTAGAGTTCAGAAAGTTTTTTCGTAAGCATGTTTAGTTCTATAAATAGGTTAAAGTAAATAAAATAAACATTATCAGAAGTTAAAACATTTCTTGCCAAAAAGTTACCTTTTGCTACCTGATTTCGACAGGCACGGAGAGACTGAAAAAGGCTAAATCCATCAATAGTAACAATGGCAGCTGGGTATAAAATACTCAACTCTTCATTCTATTTAAGAAATAATAAAGAAAAAAATAATAATTACAATCTTTGCCAAGCCCACCTATCTTTAAAAAAAAAATAACTAAGTTACAAATAATGCAAAAATTCTAAACTGTCACTTACCCAATATAAAAAAAAAACAAAGAAAATAGTACTAATATAAGTGGGAAATGAATTTCTGAATACCTTCCCATCAAGGACTTAGAATTCTCAAATGTGAGTTTTGATATATGATAAATAATGCTTTCAAGTCAAATGGTAAAAAAAATAAAACATTTTTACAAAGTTATAATAATGAGATAGATCTACTGTGGCCATAAAACAATAATAAAAGTAAAAAGAAGAAAAACTGTCACCTGAAATTCCAGACAAGACTCACGGTATATCCTCACAAATACTGATGCATTTTCCAATGAAACACAAACATAATTCTACAGTTTTTGCTTTGCAATAACTAACATTTTGTTTTCAATATTTTTGTATTTCATAAAGAAGTCATTTTGATAACAGCTGCGTTGTTCTTAGATTCCATCAAGCTGGTTCAAACTGATAGTAATATGATGTACAAAAGAAGCTGTTTTCTTTTAGATTACATTTTCACAACTAGATTACACCACTGCTGCAGCCACTGTGTCAATTTATCTCATTGAGGGTCTTGCTCTTTTCTGTTTACTCTATTAAAAGACTAATCCTTTCTATTAACTTAACCAAAATACATTAAATAAAATCATGCGATCCTCTATTCTAAAGAGCATCTGGCTGTACTCGCAATACAGATTTGCTCATTCTTCTGGAAGTTTATGGAATGCTCAAGTCTTTGCCAACACAGTAATTCATAGGCATCAATTTTCTCTAGTCTTCTTTATTTACTGTTCAGCTTTTATATGCTTATGAGGTGACCGAAAATACCACAGCTTGGGTCAGGCACTTCTTGCTCTTTGAAGTGAATTATTTGCTCTATAGGAGGGCTTTAAAGATGTCCTGTGTTGCAAGTTTGATTTGGTTTGATTTGATTTTTTAACAGCTTCTTCCATGAACACTGATTGTGGATTCAAGTAAAATGAAATTCTTAACAGTATCATATTTTCTATATATCACAATGTTGATAATTGGTCCAGTTGTGAGGATTTTTCTTTATGTTAAGGTATAATCTATACTAAAGACTTGATTATTTGATGTTCATCATTAACTGCTTCAAATTCTCTTTGCTTTCAGCAAGCAAGCTTTTGTCATTCACAAATTACAGGTTATTAATGAGTTTTTCTCCATGAAGATGTGATCTTCACGTAGTGCAGTTTCTTGGACTCTTTGTATAGACTGAACAGATATAGTAAAAAGAAAAAACCTTTGTAATAAACACGTATAGTGAAAGGAGGCAAACTGCTGCTTTCCAGCTTTGCAGGTTCCCCCTGTTATGCTGATGACTTCCTCTTGCACTACATAAGGGTCCATATGAGCACCATTAAGTAAGTGGTGTGGAATTCCCATTCTTCACAATGTTATCCACGGTTTGTTATGGTCCACACTCAAATGCCTTTGCAATTAATAAAACACAAGTAAACACATTTCTGGTATTCTCTGCTTTCAGCCAAAAACCATCTGCTGCCAGCACTGATATCCCTAATTCTACATCCTCTTCGGAATCTGGTTTAAATTTCTAGAAGTTCTCTACCGATGTATTGCTACAACATTTATGAACTATCTTCAGCAACATTTTACTCACTGGCAATATTGTTTGATTATTTCTTTATTCTGTTGGATCATTTTCCTTTGGAATGGGCACAAATATGGATCTTTTCTAGTTGGCTGGCCAGGTAGCAGTCTTCCAAAGTTCTTGGCATAGGCAAGTAGGCACTTCCAGCGATATAACCATTTGTTGGAACATCTCATGTCCTGATTGCTGAGCATTCCACTCTACCAAAATTTACTTAAGTAGTTCTTATTGATGATCACCAAGGCTCCTCCCTTTCGTCCACTTGTTTTCTATACAGTCAGTGTGATCTTTGTGAGACAGAGTAAATCACTCTCCTGGTTAAAACTCTCTAAAGCAGTGATTCTCAGTTATGAAGTAGAACTGTAGTAAAGGGTCGCTGCTCTAATGGCTTTCTTCTGCACTTAAACTGAACTCCATAACCATTCCTGCACGGTCTAATGTCATTTCACTTCTCTCTCTCCTTGCTCAATGAACAGGAAACTCATCATTAACATGGTTCTTTTAGAGGACATGGGCCTTCTCTCAATTTTTTACCAGCCTGGTTCTCATCATGAAGGTCCTCAGGTCAAAGGTTAGTTACTCAGAGGCCAATCCTGAGCCTCTACTCAAAACAGCTTCCCCTCACTCTTGCAATGATATATCAGCACCAAGATATTTCCATCATAGCACTGATTAGAAACTTAACTCATCTTGCTTTCGCTGGTTGTTTTTCCCTCTCCACCACTTCTACATTGTAAGCTCCATGAAAGCAAGGATCTTGTTTGTATTGTAAATCAGTGAATCCTCAGTAATTATAATTGATTACAACTGAGCAAGGTACATACGCAACTCAAACTTAATCCACTGTGGGGTCAAGTCCAACTCACAGCGACTCCGTAGGACAGAGTAAAACTACACCTGTGGGTTTCTGAGACAAACTCTTTACTGGAGCAGAAAGCCTCATCTTTCTCCTGAAGAGTGGCTGGTGGTTTGGAACTGCTGACATTGTGGTTAGCAGTCCAATGCTTAATCCACTCCTCCAGAACTCCTATCAGTAAGTACATATTTATAAGTGTTTTTACTTTACTTCCAACTACTGCCTCAATTTCAACATGTCTGAAACCAAATTTTATTTATCCCTAAAGTAGAACTTTACTAGGGCTGGATATCTTACAGCTGTCATTGACTTTTCTTGCTTGTTTCTTTACATCTCTAGACAATAGTCATGGCCTGTCAATTCTTCCTTTCAAATGTTCCTTGCATCGGTCCTTCCTTTTACAGTTAAGCCTCGACTGGCTCCAAATTGTTCATCTCTATTGCAGATGACTTAAAAGACCAAAGTCCTAAACCCGCACCAATTCTTGTTTTTTATAGGCCCAACTCATTCTGAAGAATCCCTCAATATTTTATCACATATTTCTTCTCAATAAATCTTTAAAAGTGTATCACCTACAACAATTCTGCTTACATACTTGGTTTTCAAATTTATGTAAAGTTTGCCTAATCAGTACCTTCCTTATTATTTGTTAACACTGGTTTATTTTTTGTTTTATACATAACCCTCCATTTCAACCTTCCTTCATTTTCCTGCTGGTTGCTTAACATATTTTCCCTCTTTACTCATCAACCAATTTAACTCTGTTCTCATTATTCAAGGCCTAATTGAAATATTACTTGGCAGTGAAACTGAGTTATTTGAACTCTTTTGGAAGTAAGGTAGTACAAAGATGGATACATATGATATAGCTTTGACTATGGACAGTGAAAGTCCAGTAAAAGCATATTAGTCTAATTGTCTGTACAATGATTTTTTAAAAACTAAAATAACAAAACTACCACCAAGCACTTGGGTAAATATATTTTCATAGACTAACAAATAGTTCACCATTTTCCTCTTAGTATGGGTAATTCTGAGTCTATCCTAGTGGGGAGTAGGGTGATACACACACACACACACACACCTATATTTTTGCCTTAAGTTGATATTACATTCTATAGATGGGAGACTTTTTTGGGCATTCGACTAAAGAACTATATTTCATTGTCAAACTAAGCATACACTATTTTTTAAATAAGTAAAAGCAAGGGTGATAAAGTCTTTTTTTTAGAATTCATAGGTTATATTTCTAGAACAGGATAGCATAGCTGATGGCATGGACAACTTTAATTTTCTCTTTCCCAACCAAAAAGTGAGATACTATAACGCTGCTATAGGAAGAACATGATCTTTCACATTACCTGCTCAGTCACACCAGGATGCCGTGGGATCTCATAAGTTCTGCATTTGAGCTGTAGTACTCGGTCCTCATTCAAAAGCTGTGCAAGTAAGAGCACACCATTCTAGGACAAAACACAAAAGAGCCTCTTGCTTCCTTTCTGATATACCGGAGCCAGTAAGACCAGACAGAGAATATAGCATTTCCCCTGATGATTTCCCATGGATGCCAAAACATATTTTGGAAGAATATAGCTTCTCTGTATCTTGTACCCCAACTTTATTCCTTAACCTGCGCCCTATAAAGCATCAACTATACAATTCCAAGTAGCAGATAATGAAGTCACATACTAGTATAAAAGGAAATGCATAAATGGGTTTAATAGCCAACATTTATTTCCTCAACTCACCTCAGTGTAGAAGCGCACATAACCTGAAGTAAAGCCCACCACAATGCAGGTCCAATCAGGCCGCCCAGTAGAACTTCTGTTACAAACAAAATGCCATAGGACTTAACAGCTCATAAATCAAAACAAAAAGAACAGATCATTTGTATGCATTCTTACCTCTTTTGGCTTGCCAGTGGGATACACAGAGCACTAGTTACAAATTCCCTAAAACGAAACAAAATTTGCACATTCAATGAAATTATTAGTTTACTATTTTGCCCATATTTTGATGAAAAGGGCAAATAGGAGAAAATGCCATGCTTTACTCAGGACATATGTAAAAGACACAGGACATAAGTAAAATCACAGTAAAAGTTCACTCAAAGTAGAGTGAAAATGCATTCACATAAAATATGTCACGTTAATAAAATGTCTAATTTTTCACCCAGACTGTATGGTCACAAAAAGTACAAAAGTAAAAGTTTGCCGTACACCACTGATCGTATAACACAACTGAGAACAGCACAAATAATTACCAGGCAGTCATTATATCCCTTAACACAGTCCTCTCCTTATAAGTTAGAACATCATGCCCGTCTCAGACCAGAGGGAGAAGAATGCCAACCACAATAGATGCGAACTGAATATCTGCAGGATGCAATTCTCTAAATTGCCTTTCAACTAGCTAGTGTCTTCCATAGTTTGCAGAAACTTCCCTATAACCTATTTTTAAGCACCTGCTAATTTGATGTTCCCTAAAAAAATGATTTTTTTCCCTCTGACATGTATACCAACTACTGTCTTACATTGTCAAAGCAGTTTGAGAAACTATAACCAAACACTAGATGATTACTGAACAAAGTTAAGTTTATCTTTTTGTTTGATCAGTTTTAATCAGTCCATTGAGATCTGCTTTACATTTCTGACAGATATCCAATGTCTTCAAAATGTTTAAACCAAAAAGACGTAGGGAGAAATAATAAAATGTATTTTTCTAACAGAAAATATTTGCTTCACTGAATACTTACAATGTGTCAGCCTGTACTAGCCACTTCTACTTGGTTGTCTTTTATCTGAATTCAAGGTTTGTAGGACCATCTAAATTCAAGGTCTGTAGACCATCTAACTCATTTTAATTAGAGAGCTTTCACTCATAAAAATTTAACTGAAAATATTCTTTGACTCAGGTTTCCAGTTTAGCAGATCATGTAGCCGTGATACAGAAAAATTTTGAAATTCTCACTGGGTTAGCTGTTGCTGCTGTTGGTGCCATTATGTCAGTTCTGACTCAGGGACCCTACGTAAAACAGAACAAAACACTGCCAGGCCCTGTGCCATTCCCACAATTGTCCTCACTGTTGAAGCCACTGTGCCAATTCACCTTGTCAAGGGCCTTCTTCCTTTCCTCTGCTCCCCCACCCCCACCCACTACTTTACAAAGATGATGTCCTTCTTCAGGGACTGTCTCTCCTGACAACATGTCCACAGACGTGAAACCAAGTTTTGTCATCTTTGACTTTAAGGAGCACTCTGGTTTTACTTCCTCCAAACAGATTTATTTGTTCCTTTGACAGTCTGTGGTACTTTCAATATTCTTTGCCAGCACCATATTTCAAATACATCGATTCTAACACAGTCTTCCTTATTTAATGTTCAACTTTCATACGCATACGAGGTGACAGAAAATACCCTGGCTTAGTCCTCAAAGTAACATCGTGCTTTCCAATACTTTAAAGACATCTTGCACAGCAGGTTTACTCAATGAAACATGTCATGGGATCCCTTACTGCTATTACCATTGATTGTGGATCCAAGCAAGACAAATAATCTGTGACAACTTCAACCAATGTTACCCTGTTGGGTCAGTTGTAAAGGTTTTGGTCTTCTTACATTGAGTTGTAATCCACACTGACGACTACATTCCTTTATCTTCATCAGCAAGTATTTTAAGTCCTCTTCACTTTTAACAAGCAAGGCTGTGTCATATGTGTATCTCAGGTTAATAAACCTTTCTCCAATCCAGATGTAGCATTCTTCTTCATACAGTGGTGCTTCTCTGATGAACTGCTTAGCATACAGTGTGAATAAATACGGTAAGAGGATACAACCCTGACAACAGCCTTTCCTGATTCTAAACCATGAAGTATCCCCTTGTTCTGGTCTTGATCTATCGATAAGTTCAGCAGGAGCACAGTGAAGTGCTCTAGGATTCTCATTCTTCTCAAAGCTCTCCATAGTTTGTTACGGTCTACACAGTCGAATGTCTTGGCAAAGTCAATACAACGCAAGTAAATGATGTTCTTTGCTTTCAGTCAAGACCCATCTGACATCAGCAATAATATCCCTTGTTCCATGTACTCTTGAATTTAGTCTGAACCTCTGGCAGCTCCCTGTGAATATACTGCTACAAACGTTGTTGAATGGTCTTCAGTAAAATATCACTTGCATGTTATAATTCTCCCTAATTTGAGCATTCTGTTGGGTCATAAGTTAGTAGGACAGGGAAACTAACCATCTTGCATTTCTGAACTACTTACAAGTTGAAAGAATTAATATAGCTTTAATCCAAACCCAAAGGAGGGAAGAGTATTAGAGCTTCAATTGTGATTCTGGTGAGGTTATAGGTGACAATGGAGATCAAAGTACATTTGCAGGATCTACACAGGGAATAAGCCTCTAGTGATTTCTGTCTAACCATAATTGAGAGAACAACCTTGTGATCAGATATTGTAGAGATGACTATAATAGACTAAAATGATAAATCTGACTTGAACGGTTAAAAAAATTAACATAGCACTGTATCCTTCAAGTAGAATCCCAGTGCTACCACAACAGAGAAAACAATAATGGCCCTTGAATTTTTGGTTAAATAAAATTAGTAACAGAAACCAAAAAGAAAGAACTAAATACGTATAAAAATATCTTATCGGATTTTCTCTAAAGTGCTCTTTATATTTTTTCAAATAATAGTATTTAAAATAATTATCACATAAT
This sequence comes from Echinops telfairi, assembly GCF_000313985.2. Taxonomy (NCBI): domain Eukaryota; kingdom Metazoa; phylum Chordata; class Mammalia; order Afrosoricida; family Tenrecidae; genus Echinops; species Echinops telfairi. The sequence goes on from NW_022111324.1 coordinate 68,717,903, forward strand.
ACAAATCAAAACACTGAGATACCTCCTCTTGCAGGCACTGAGAGCAAAGTTCAAAACAACAAATTTTAAAATGTTGGTGAGGATGTGAAGAGACTGGAACCCTCATCCATGGTTGGTGGGACTGTGAATCTACACAACCAGTGTGAAATAAGGTATGGAACTTCCTCAAACAAATGGAAACAGAAATACGTATGACCCAACAATCCCTCTACTTGGATATGCCCTTAAGAAACAAGGAGCAATACAAGCAGATAAATGTACAGCCATGATTACCGAAGCACTATTCACAGTGGCAAGAAGTTGGAACCATTAGATAAATAAATTTTGGTACATACATACAGTGGATTATGCATCCCTAAAGAATAATGAACTATCAAACACCTCATGACATGGTTGGCTATGGGAGACATTATGCTCAGCAAAGTACTCAATCCTGTAAGGCAAATATTGTACGAGATCACTAGTATAAAATTTAAAAATCAAGAAAAATGGTTCCCACACTAAAATCAGGTGTGAGGCAAGAGGGAATGACAGGGAAGGGGAAGAATATAAATAAATAAAATTGATATTATAGAAAAAGATACATGACAGTAATACACACACATATGCAGCGGAATAGATATACATGATAAACAAATAGATAATAATATACAAGTATTAAAAAAAAAGTTATCGCATAATGAACATAAAGTCTACAATCCCTTGGAGACCTGGGTGGTGCAACTAACTAAAAGGTTGGTAGTTCAAGCCAAGGCACATCTCAGAAGAAAAGACTAGTGACCTCAACAGCCTTGAAAACCCTGTGGAGCAGTTCTACTCCGCTCTCCTGAGTAGCTGTGAGCTGAAGCCAACTTGACAGCATCTAACAATAACAATAACAACAACAACCCTTACAACTCAGATAAAATACACTGACCTAACACTCAATTATGAATTTTCTAAACATTCACACGCAGTCATTCGGTTACACGCATACACTTAATGTCGAGAAAGAAAACATTAATTAGCACTTACCCTTCTTCAGCACTTAAAGAACCACTCCAACCAACAGCAAATTGCATTTCTTCTTTCCCTTTATCACCAGGTTTCCATTTTGCTTGGGGAGGGACAGGAAGGAAATCAAGCTATTTAAATTCCTTTAGCTATGTACTAAAGCAGTGATTTCTAAATTTCATCTTTTCCTTTAGAATAGTGTGTATGTACCAAATTTAACAAAGTGGCATTAATTGATGTCTTTTTCATAGGTGAATATGTACCGTTTCAATTTTTTTTTGTAGAAAACTACCCAGTCTAACCTTCAGACTCTTCTTTCCTGAACTAAAGTCATACAATCTTATCAGAGTTCTAAAAGCTTAATTTCCATGCACCATCCAGTCTATACAAAAGGACACTTTTCATCCTTGACGAGCAGAGAAAATTTCCCTTTGGATTTATACATCTGAAGGGAAACTCTGTTGCCTTAAGAGAGTATTCTAGGGTCACTTTATATATGAGCTTATATTTGATTAGGAAAGTTCTTGGTATTATATCAATCCCAAACTTTAATAGTCAATCTTCAACACACATTATGAGTTGAAAACTTTTATGAAAAATGATATATATGGTATTAGGAATTTCCCAATTATAGTTGAAAATCCCTTTACTAACATTACTCAGGGGTCAGTGAACTCTGGCTCCTGTTTGTCCCTTGTAAGAATTGCACAATACTCAATACTGCCTTTGAAATGTTATATAATCATAGCTATGTTATCTGTAGCCAAAAAGAAAAGAGAAAAACAGAGAGGGTATATAAAGAAATCAGAGAAAAAGTAAAGAAATAAAAAGTGCTGTACAATATATTTTTAAAATGGTAAGGTATAGCTACATGTAAATATATATAATAGAAATGACATTTTTCTTCCTTCCAAATCTATCTTGTGTTCTATTATATGCAGTAAAATAAGTCCATTGAAACTAAAAGGGTACTTACGCACTAGAAACACAGCTTTTTGTTCCCGAGCTATAACCATAAGATCACTGGTTGGAGATAAAGATAAAACACAATGTTGAAGCCAGGAAGCTTTTTGTGTTTTGCAAACAGCTCCTTCTTCTTCCTGTGGGTAAAATGAGAAGTACTTATATATATGCAAAGATTATTGAAGGTATTTCAATTTAGCTTGTCCTTCCTGGGGTCCTTCCAGGGGTGGGAGCAGGGGATCAGTAGGGAATCTCTCCAATTTATTCACAATACTTCAATCATAGATCTAACAATAATCTGTGAAAGCTAACAAATTAAAAAATTTCATCACAAACAAATGTCAGAATCAACTCAGCGCAAAAAATGTACACAGAAACCAGCAAAACACTAAAAAAAAAAAATACTATTTAGGGGTCATTTCACAGAAAGTCAGTATTAGAACGTTTAAATTTGCATTATAATGAATCTTATTAACAGATTAAAGAAATAATTATCTGATGATTATTATGGTTGTTCTTGATAAAATTTGACATCTCTTTTGTTTTACCTGCAAGGTATTTTCTTTTACTTCTGATTCAAGAGGGCTTCAAAAAATTCTTGGGAAAAAGGAATTACCTAATTGCCAACTACTAAAAAACATGGTCCAACCATAGACACTTATTTTGGGGAGATGCAGTTCAATCCATGACACCATCCTACTCTGACTTCAACCTTCATACACACACATTGCAGTAAGTCTTTACTCCTGATTCCTACTTATTTTGTAATGGCATTTCTCCCACACTAGACTAGAAGTGTGGGAAAGCCTGTCTTATACTACTCTGCAGCTCCCATGGGGTATAGCTTACTAACAGCATGTGCCAGTATCCCCATTACTTCTTGTATTCACATTGATGCTTACATAAGCAAGTGTCTAATCTTCCACAATGAAACTATGTAACAACAATGATCAATCAACTCAAAGTTAGTATAATTTATCCTTAGTACTATCTTCCTTTAAGTAACAATAAGATTTAACATTTCAAAATTCTAGCTGATATACTCATGGTAGGTACAAAATATATAAATATGACAGAATGTCATTGCATTGTACCCCTCTTAGATGACTCAGAACTAATGTTGAATGATCATCAACTTTCTGTCAGCATCTCACTCCTAAAGGGCGCCCGGCAAAACACTCAGAACCCCATCTGGGCTAACCCAGATGAAAGCCTGGGAAAAGACAGATGTCTCTTGTTCAAAAATGAATTCAGAAAACTTCCACAGTCAATGCTTATATCTCTAACGCTGTTCAACCATCTCATAAATATATACTTTTAGTAATATGAAACCAGGTAATAAAAGAACTACATATAGATTAGTAATTTGTTTCATTTACGGTGATTTTGGGAAGACCCCAAGTCTTCTCCTTTTCACTTTTTCTTTGCCCTTTTTACTTCTCCATCTTTCCTTGTGATTGTGGGACTAAAGGGAGAAGCTCCCAGTATGCCACGGTAATGTTGGACACATACAGCTAGGAGTTATAGAAAGCATTATGCACTTCAATTATGTTATGGCATATCTCATCATCAGTAGTTGATATACCATGTAAAATTCTAGAGCCGAAGCTTAATTCATACTGTTTGGTAATGATGTTATCTTGCCACACAATGCAATGGAGTTGTGTTCTTAATCTAATCTTAAGGGCTCTTTTGATTCACAACCACACATGGGAGCAGGTGTATGCAAGGACTAACTCAGTCAAAAGCAATTCTCAAGTAGCTAGTTTTTGTGACTACCACACAGTAATCAATGTATCAAATTAAAAAAGGTAAAAATCCCCTAGTGACAATCATTAAAACCAAATAATACATTAAAATTATAGATTTTTTAAAATCTTTTTTTGGAGGCCTATAAGCATGGTGTTTCTTCACTAACTTATTTATTCTGCCAAAAGCAGAGGGGTTTTACCAGGATACGAAGAAGCAAGCTGAAAACCTGAAAAACCTGGGAGAAGAGTGTAGTAAATGTAAAACTTTCAATAAATACTCAAAAACGTAAAAACAGAACAAAACAAAAAACCCTTGGTATTACATCAGGATATCTGCAATCAAACATGCAATATGACAAAGAACAGAAGGATGGAAAAGCACATGTCCTAAATGGTTTCTATAATTTTTCTTACTTTGTACCAGAGCAATTTGATAGGTAGAAATCAGGGCACAATAACTTGAAATCTTGTCTTGTGCTGCCGGCACAATCCTGTGCTGAGCACACAGAACCTCATCAACCAGTGCTTGGCACTGATGGTACTTGCCGGGTTTGCTGGTCTACCTCACGAGGAACAGGCAGTGATTAAAATGGTGATTTGGGTAATGCTGAAAGCAACTTTTGCCAAGCACTATGTGCCAGGAACTGTGCTAAACACTTTATATACATATCTTACTTAATGCTCACAGCAACTCTGGGAGGTAGGTTTTATTACTATCCTCATTTTGAAAGATGTAACAAGAGCATGCTCTTACAACCAGCTTGTACAGATGGAGAAGGTACATGGACTCAGGTGTTGGGTTTGGTCCACTCTCAGCATCACTCCTCCGTGCTGCTTCCACACTACACTGCAGGAGAAACTGGTCACCAGGGCAAATCTGGTACAACACCTCTGAATCTCATCTGCCCTGCCACTCTCACTGATGCTGGGACTTGGTGACGAACTATCAGGCCTACTGCTGAGAATCCAGAATTAAGGGAATAAAGAATTCTACTTTTAGACTAGAAGGCTAATCCCCTTCTATGTGAGGGGGGAAAAAAGTGACATCCAATGTGTTGTGATCTAATCAAATTTAGCCCATTTGACTCAAGTAACTTTGTTTGGAAAGGATGATTATATATTTAATATTATTGTTTAAATAGTGTGTAATGAAATAGCCCCCTCCTTATCAAAATAATTAACTGCTGAATTAGATGACATGCTGGGGAACTTTCGGATTAACAATGTCACAAATACAAATGTTAAGAACCAAGTTTCTGATTTGGAAGCACTGAAACCTTATTGGGGGAGCTTAGCTTAGGGTTTCTGAACCGAGGCACTATGGGCATTTGGGGTCAGATAATTCTTTTTGGGGGGTGGAGCTGTTCTGTACACTGTCGGATGTTTATTAGCATCCTTGCCTTCTACCTAACAAATGTCACCAGCATCCTCCAAGTTGGACAAATAAATTATCTCCAGACATTGTCAAATGGACCCCAAGGTAAGCAATATCCCCACCGTTCAAAACCATTGGCTTAAGTGAACAAGAAAAATATTGTGTTAAAAAAAATTAAGTCAGTGAGGAATTGTAGTAATAAGAACAAGACCATTGGCCAAATACCCTAGCACTGCTAGTCTGAATAGGAGCAACACTCTCCCCCACATTTTGTCATACTCCTCTCTTAGCCAGCTGACAGGACAATAGTCTTATAAATATATTGAAATCATCTGATCTAAAGCCCTTATTTTTCAGAAAAGGAAATCAAGACCTACAAGTGGACTGTCAACAAGTCTCACGCCACATATTAATTTAAACTGTGGTGGCACAGTGGCTTGGTATTAGGCTGCTAACCACATTGTCAGCAGCTCCAACCCACCAATTATTCCTTGGGAAAAATACGAGGCTCTCTGCTCCGGACAAGATTTGCAGTCTCAGAAGCCCACAGGGGCAATTTTACTCTGATCAATGGGGTCACTGTAAGTCAGAATCAACTTGATGGCAGTGGGCTGTATATCTTCATATAGTCCTTGGACAATTTATATGATAACTCGGGTTCTTCACCTCTACAATCAGGGGACCGAACAAATATGAGGGAGTATGATGACATGCCATGAGCATGATGAGATCCTCAAAGGACTCAATTTTCTCTCTCCCTATTAATCTTTCCTTACAGCGCTCCATAGCAATGTTCCAAATGAGCTGCAGCTCTTCCAGGTGCCAGCTGTGTCAGGACAGAGAGAAAACGCTGCACACACTTTTACAGACTCTGGGGACAACAGATGGACAAAAACAATGACCCCCTCATAGGAGCACAAAACTCCGCAGAAACAGACTCAGGTTGGAAGCAGGGGAGCAGGGTGTCAGGGAATCTTCCTACTGGGATCAACTTCTGAACTAAACCCTACAATGAACAGAAATTAGCTAGCAATAAAGAAAGCATAAGGAGCAAGGCTAGAATCAGTGACAAAACAGGACCCCTAACTAGAATGTTCTATCAAGATGAATTGACAGATCATTAGCATGAGTACCCTTGCTACGTGGCTGACAAAATGCAAGCCCATCAAGTAATTTTATTTTGTCTTAAAAGGACATTTAGGTGACACCTAATCCACAGTGCCACCGGTGGCCTCTAAAATTCAACTCTACTCAGTGGCACCAAAGAGAGTCCAACTCATAGGGACGCTACAGGACAGAGTAAAATAGCCTCTTTTGAGTTGTTAAATCTTTTTTAAAAAAGCATTTTATTGGGTGCTCGTACAACTCCTATCACAATCCATACATCAATTGAATCAGTCATGTTTGTACATATGTTGCCCTCATTCTTTTCTAGACATTTACTTTCCATGAGTCCTTGGTATCAGCCCTTCCCCCTCCCCTAATAACCACAATAGATTGTACATGGTTACTATTTTCATCTCTCACACCGACCACTGTCTCCCTTCCCCCATGTTTTCTGTTGTTCTTCCCCAGTAGAGGGGTATATGGTTACATGTCGGTCCTCTCCCCCACTTCCCCCTACCCTTCTGGTATCACTATTCCCACTCCTGTTCCTTGATTCTGTGTGTTGTGAGCTCCAATCCCGTTCTATACCTGTGTACATGTTCCGGTCTAGTCTGGATTGAGCAGCAGCACTGGGGTCATGGTAGTGGGGGGTGAGGAAGCCTTAAGGAACCAAAGGAATATAGTGTGTTTCATCGATGCTCTACTGCACTGTGGTGTCTCATCCCTTCCCTGTGGCCCCTCTGTGGGGAGATTGTTCCACGGTCTAGACTGGCTTTGAATCTCTGCTCCATTCTGAACAATATGTTTTTGTTTGCAACATGTTTTTGTTTGTTATTGTCTGCTGATGCCTATTAGTTGTTAAATCTTAATATGAACAGACAGTCTCATTCTTTCTTCCTCAAAGTGGTTACTAGGTTAGAACCACTGGCTTTGTGATTAGCACCTCAATGAATACCCCACTACACCTCCAGCACACCTTGTTGACCACTACATGTAAAGCACTACTTGTTAAATACAATGACACATATTTTTCATGTATTAATTAATGCAGTGATTAAATAGCCACTAAAGTCATCCAGCATAGGTTTTCAAGGTTTTCCACTTTAAATACAGTAAGTGCATCGTTTGCAACTGATTATCTTTGTCATTGTGCTAATGTTCCCAAGTATTTATACTTTACAATGACACCAGTGAACAAAAATTAAACCAAACTCAGTGACTCAGAGTAACCCTGTAGGACAGGGTAGAGCTCTCTGTGAGTGTCTGAGACTGTGATGCTACACAGGAGTAGAAATCCCTCTTTCTTCCACAGAACAGGCTGGTTGTGAACCGCCAACCTTGCAGATCGCAGCCCAAAGTGTAGCCACTATGCCACCAGGGCTCCTTGGTGCCAGTAAGATACAGTATAATTAAGTGACTTGTCAGGACACAGACTGTAACTCATAGTAAGTAGTTTATCATCTAAATCATAGAAATAAATTATAATCCATAGTTTCGAAGCCAAAATCTAAAAGCTCTGCAGCATGGAAAGTAATAGTCTGGACCACTGTCCACAGCGAAGTGTAAAAGTCTTTTCAGAACTAAAAGGAAGCAACGCAACACACACTCTAAATTGAATCACAAATTTGAAATTAAAGACCTACAGAAAAAACACTACAACTCTGATCTCAATCTTAAGCTATTTCTCTTAACCTTAAAGGAAGTTAACTATAATTCAGTAACTCTTACAGTTTTATTTAAACAATCAATTCAAGTAGGATTAATTCTATATTACTTGTAATCCAGGAATTTTATGTAATAACACATTTATTATTCATAAAAATACATTTCACAAACAATTACAATGGAAACAAAGCCTTTTAAAAAACCACATTTCTTTTTCCTGAACTATTTAATACTAAAATCTATATTCTCCCTTAGTTGCAATGGAGTACAAGGTACAAGAATGTATGAACCAATTCCTGCTTAAAACTTTAATATCTAGTTGTACAAGACCAACAATTAAGAAACAACTAACATCCATTATAAATCAGAACAGACAAATCAGCTATTTTAAGTCCTTTCAATTTTAAATTGCTATTAAGAGTTCAGGATAGTAGTTTCTAATGAGATTTAGAAGCAAAAAAATGTATGAATGATGATCAACTTCATAATTTAGAAAGTACAAATTAAAACACTGAAATGGCCTTCCATACCCATTAAACTAGCAGAGATTGAAGTCCTTTATTTTAATAGAAACATGAATGTTTTGGTCTGAACAGGCTCCACGAATTATTTGCAGTAAATCCTAGCTGTTATAATCTAACCTGCTGTTATAACCCCACTGGGGAAAGCTTTTCTTTGCTATGATTATGAACACAGCAGTATCGGGTGTATTTGAAATCAATCTAACGTAGATACGAGAGATTAATAAGCAAGCCCAGAAGGGGAAAGATAGATGCCATACCACGTGAAGAACGCCAAGGAAAGTGAAACAAAGGCCATCCCCAAGAACCAACAGAGGAAAAAAACCTCCCAGAAACCATGAGAAAGCAAACTTGTTTGATAAAGTCATCTACTTGTGATACTCCTGTTATATTAGCACCAGATAACCAACACAATGGGTATAGAGAAATATTTCATTACTGCAAAATAAATGTGTATTGTGATAAAAAAGAACTCACAGGTCTCATATTGGAGAGCAATAATGTAGGGGATTAACTCTGGCATAAGCCTATCCGTTTTGACTAAATTAGAGACTTATTATCTTAGCTCAAGCCCTTTGCTGCCATGTGAAAAATGTGGACACAACATTGCTAGATAGTTAATTTTCAAAAGAAGTTATACACTTGGCAGGGGGTCCAAAGAGAGGGAGGGAAGGGGGGGGGGGGGAGAGAGAGAGAGAGAGAGAGAGAGAATGAACAAATTGTTCCAGCCAAATTAAAATGCTCTCAGGGCAAACTGGGTTCAGAGCAGGTTTGTCCTGTAATATGGAGAGCAGAGATCAAAAGATGAAGCATCAAAAAAAAAAAAAAAAGATGAAGCATCTGGGGTTTTAAAGGCTTGAAGATAAACAAGTGGCTATTTAGCTGAGAAGCAACAAAACCCACGTGGAAGAAGCACACCAGCCTGTGTGATCATGAGGTGTCGACAGGATCAGGTTAATCAGGCATCAAAGAACAAAAAAATTGTATCATTGTGAATGAGGAGGAGTGCAGAGTGGAGACCCAAAGCCCATCTGTAGGCAACTGGACATCCCCTTATAGAAGGGTCACGGGGAGGAGCTGAGCAAGTTCAGGGTGCAGTATAGCACTAATGAAACATACAACTTTCCTCTAGTTCTTTAATGCTTCCTCCCCACCACTATCAATGATTCCAATTCTACCTTACAAATCTCGCTAAACCAGAGGATGTACACTGGTACAAATAAGAGCTGGAAACACAGGGAATCCAGGACACATAAACCCCTCAGGACCAGTAATAAGAGTAGAGACACCAAGAAGGTCAGGGGAAGGTGGGGGAAATAGGGGAACCGATCACAATGATCTACATATAACCTTCTCCCTGGGGGACGGACAACAGAAAAGTGGGTGAAGGGAGATGTCGGACAGTGTAAGACATGAAAAAATAATATTAATTTATAAATTATCAAGGGTTCGTGAAGGAGGGGCTGGGAGAGGGAGGGGAAAAAATAAGATGCTGATACCAAGGGCTCAAGTAGAAAGAAAATGCTTTGAGAATGATGATGGCAACAAATGTACAACTGTCCTTGACACAATGGATGGATGTATGGATTGTGATAAGAGTTGTACAAGCCCCAATAAATGATTTAAAAACAAAAAGAAAAGAAATATGGAGAGCAGAGAAAGGTCTTTGAAATTGAGATTGGAGCAATTTTTCAGAAGCATCATTAACTATTTCAAAATGCTAAATGTATTTACATTCTGTCTAAGCAATTCCACTTTTAGGAATATATTACTTAAGGATAAAAAATAACTAATACAGTGGTTACACGTTGGGCTGCAATCCTCAAGGTCGGCAGTTTACGACTACCAGCTGTTGCTTGGGAGAAAGACTGGGTTTGCTACTCTGTGAACAGTTAGTCTCGGAAACTAACAGGAGCAGTTCTACCCTGTCCTATAGGGTCACTGTGAGTCAGTGTTGACCCGATGAGAGCGAGTTTAGTTTTGGGGTTTTTTACAATGTGCTAGGTATTATTCTGGACTCGTTCAATCTTTGTAGCAATCCTATACATTTGATATTTGCCAATAGTCCCACTTTACAAATCAGGAGCTCAATTCACAGAAGTTCTATCACATGCCCAAGGCTGCACAGTAAGTGGCAGAGCTGGGATAGAAATGTGGCAGTCTCTCAAATGAGAAACCAAATGCTTACAGGTACTCCAAGATGCACAGTGGGTGTAGAGGTGTTTGTTGAAAAGTTGCTTCAAAGAGTAAACAAACAGGGTGCTTAAACAAATCACGGTACATTTATATAATGCCGTATTAGGTATTACTGGAAAAGAAAGATGTTTTAACAGCATATAAGAAAAAATATTTAAAAGCATATTAAAAAAAGAAAATTAATGACATTAAATGGTACGGTGCAGTGTGTAAAAATACAGTATAAAATGGCTTTTAGTCAAAGATGGTTAATTAAACAAAAGATGGTTAATTAAACACATGGATTTTACTTTCACTACTTTCAGCACCAAAACCCCACTTAAAAAAAAGAAGTGAAAGATTTTTTATAAAAGCAAAACCAGTAAGAGTGAAAAGAACAAGAGGCTAAAAGCTACAATGACTGAGTTAAAAAGCAGATGGGTAAGTGGTAAATAATTTTGTAGTTACTAACTTCTATGCTCACCAAGGTGGACAATGTTTTGCTGTTGTACACAGACAGGGTTGTTAGAGTAAGAACTGACTTGATGACACCTAACAACAAAAACAAATCTCTAAACTGGTGCCGTGTCACTGGTGGTTCAGTGCAGAATTTTCACCTTCTATGCACGAAACCAGGATTTGATTCTCAGCCAATGTGCCTGAGAGTGGGGGCTACTATGTGCCCATCAATGGAGACCTGTGTGTTGCTATGATGCTGCACTTTCAGACTGAGATGAACTTGCAAGAAAGGTCTGGCAATCTGTTTGCAGAAATCAGTCAGTGAACACTAGTCTGATCTTTAACTGATCATATGGGGATGGTGCAAGTTGCATTTACTTCCATTGTGCACAGTGTCACCATGAATAAAGGTGACTTGGAGAAGCCAACACCAACAAACATGGGGAAGAAAGCTAAGAAGCAACCCCAGCTGCGCAGACAAAATTATCCGTAGGCTTAGGTGCCTCTGAAATGGGAGTAAATATGGGCAACACTCAAGAAGTCTAGGTTGAAAGCACTGTTTTATAAAGCTTTTATTGTGAACTGGGGTGAAAGTTTACAGAGTAAATTAGCTTTACATTGAACAATTCATACATTTTGTTTCAAGTCACTGACTGCAATCCTCACAATGTAACATCATTTACTCTACTTCATCTCTGCGGTTCTTTTCATTCCTCCAACTTTCCTGCTTCGAATAGTGGTCTTAAACAAATGCTGCCCTTTTTAACTCAATTAGCTGATTGTTATAATAACTGCATATCTTCCTACTGTTATTGCCCATGGCAGGACAATATTGTTTGGTTGAAAACTGAGCCATGGATCCAAGGTCTGAAGGGTGGCTAAGGGCCATAGTCTCTGGGGTTCTACCAGTCTATTTGATCAAGTCTGATCTTTCTTATGATTTTGAGTTTCCTGTTTTTCATACTCTATCCAGGACCTTCTAATATGATCCCTTTCAGAATAGTTGCCAGTGGTAGTTGGGTACCATCTAGTTCTTCCAGGCTCAGGGTCATGATGGCTCAGGTTCACATGGTCTATTAACTCATGGGAATAAATGCTTCCATGTCTCCTATTTTCCTCACTCATGTTTGCTCCAGATGGGGAGAGACCACACAATATACATATATATTTAACAAAAGTTAAGCCCTCAAATTGCTTCTCCATCTATTACTAGTCCAACCCTCCCTGATTTAATATCTGACTCACTCAATGAAAACTACCCTGAGTGCAGATTTGAACTACAATAAAGATGTATACACCAGCGAGAGAAGCAGTGGCAGCTGACTTCCTGGAGACACTAAAACAAGTCGGCCTTAAAGCATGTGGACATACATACCACTACCATGGAGCCTGGACCACTTGTTGGTGTGTGACTAACACCCGGTGTTGTAAACAGCCGAGAACAACCACACCACTATATTAATATGTAAAGCCTTTATTAAACAGCTGGTCCAAGAATAGGCTAGCTCCTGGAAACCTCTTGATCAAGAGAAAAGAAATGCCAGACTTTTGATAGTTCAAAATAGGGGGCTTGTTCAAGGGGAAGGATATTCTAGCCATTACATTCTTATCAGGTTGGCAGGAAACAGCACAGCTGCGGGTGCTAATTCAAGGTCTTGCAAGATAATATACATTTCTTGCTAACTGGGTAGGCAGGGTCTGGAGATACCCCAGAAGAGTCAAGGTCTTGTTGGGAGAGCCGGGAGAGGGAAAGAAGGGGCACTAACTGCCAGCAGGGGACAAAGGCAGTTTGAAACGAGATGGAGTTCTTCATGATATGCTAGGTTACTACAATGGGAGTAACTTAAATTCATCTTTGTTTATGGGCACACACTCCTTTAACTGCACTTCTCAGGCTAGTACGTCACTTGACTAGAATCTACTAAAAGGAAGTTAATGGCTTTAGAGATAAAAAGTTTTGAATCTCTAAACAGGTGCAATTTTTTTTTTAAAGGGGAGGAAAAAAAGCAGAACTACTGGGAGAGTTATGAAAAACTCCGGGCTAGACCGGGGATTCTGTATGTTGACACTACTGACATGCTGGTACAAGGTTAAGAAGTACAGAAGTGAGGACTTGGAGGCAGTAGTGGAAGCACAGCAGGTCCTGAATCAAAGGCCAAAAGTCAACAACTTTCTTGTCTGGGTTTTAGCCCAGTGAATCTCAAGGGCTCTCCCCTCAGGGGATATTTGGAAATATGTAGAGACATTTTGCTTGTCACATCTAGGGATGGGGAGGATGGATGTTAGCTATTGGTGCCTAGTGGGTAGAGGACATGGATGCTGCTAAGCTTCTTAAAATGCACAGGACATCACAGGGCCTCTATCTGACCTGTTCTCATTCCTTGTGAATCTGCTACATCATGGCTGCTTCTGTAAACTGGACTATACCTTTTTCTGTACAGATGAAGCAAATTTCAGTCTCTTTTGAATGGGAACTTTCCATGCTGTCTATTTTCACGGAAGACCCTAACCCAGGACCTATTATCTTCCACCACTGCCCACGAGTCCTCAACTCTACTTCTTACCCTTGGCCATGAAACTTACCTCATCAGTTAAAATTAAAGCAAGCCTTGTAATTTTCAAAGTGCCTCAATTTCCATTATATCACATGAAGTTAAGGTCAAATGCCTCCCAATCATCACTTTCGTACTACAGTAAAACAGAAGTACAGCTGAAAGCCCTTTTATCACCTAGTAGAAAAAAGATCAAAGCTGTGTACTGTATGTTACAGGACTGTCAATCAATAGATGTTGTAGTACAACTACCTCATTTCCAATTCCATAAGTAAACTACTCTCCAATCATGACATCACCTGCTTAAACCTAAGTCTGTACAGAGGAGGATCTTTGTTCTGCCTTCTCTTGCATCACAAGCCTGCTTTGCTGCCTTTTCAGTCTGTCATTGTATTTAATGGTAAGTAATAGAGGGCTCCCTCAATCCTATTCTTTTCAGTTATCCACTTATGAACATTATGGCTGACATGGATAGATATTACCTTGGGCATACCTACCTGTAAGAGACTTTTGCCCTCTTCTACAACCATCTCTGAGCCTCCCAGTTCCACAGAAGTATACTTTCTGGAAGGTAGCTGGCTCTTGCTGATAGTGAATATCAAAATATATTTTCTTCACTTACTAAGCCCTTATTATAACTGAAAAGAACTCTGGTCGCAAAGCGGTTTACATGTAGGGCTGCTAAAGTGCAAGGCCAAACAGTTCAAAACCAGTAGCCATTCCAAGGGAGAAAAATAAAGCTTTCTACTCCCATAAAGAGTTTCAGTCTTGAGAACCCACAGGCAAGTCTATCTATTCTGTTTTATACGGCTGCTACAAGTCAGAATCAACTCAACGGCACCGAGTTTGTTTTTGATGAGTTTATTATAGCTGCCAACCCAGAATCAGATAAGCCCTAAAAAGCTTTCTTCTCTCTTAAAAAAAAAAGCCTCACTCAGACCCTGGTACTCCCTGATTACATAAAAGTAAGAATAAACTACTCTCAAAGTGCTAACACCAACTTTTAGAGATAAAATATGCTAGTGTTTTCACAGTTCTCTGCTGGACGCAGAAACAGCCACTAGGCCTGCAGTGGCAAGAGCTGCACTTCAGTCAGACCGAGTCTGTGACTCATCTCTGCAGCACTGCTGACGCACACACACAGAGCATCTCTAGTGTCAGGCCGACCGAGAAAAACATCTTTACTCTCCTCTCCAGGTTACATTGGGAGCTATGTTGGGCTGTGAAAAAGTACCAGCTGAGGAGGCGTTTTATTCCCATCAAGAGTTACAGTCTCAGAAACCCATGCGGCAGTTCTATTCTGTCCTACAAGGCCATTACGAGTTGGCATCAACTCAATGGCGATGAATTTTTTGTTTTGTTTTTAGTGGGTGGTGGTGGTGGCATTCTCCCTGTCACATTAGCTTCAACCCAATATCAATGGATGGAGAACCTAACTGTTATACTTATAGCCTTCGAGGATATTCTACTTCTCCAACTCTAGCCTCACTTTCATATGAATATGACCTGCTAGTGTGACTCTCGGGGAGGAGAGCTTTAGGGCTTGTTATCTACTCCTAATATGATGGAATAGAAAGTTCCTTTAGGAGTCTGACCAGGTGACAGCCTCTGTTACCTAAACTAAAGCATGTGTCTTGTGTCTCAGAAAACTTTCATCCTTTATTCTGATTCTTGTTATGCACCAGGAGTTGCCCATAACAACGGATAGTACAAGTACTGAAAGTGTTGTATCTAAACTGCACAAGATTTCCAAGAGTCCTAATACAAAAAGAAGCTATGTTTTTCTTTATACTGTATTTCTGATGCTGTTTTTAAAAAAATATGTACATAGCAGAACATACAAAGAGGCTTCAAAAATTTGTGGAAAGACGGGATTAAATAATAATGGTATTTTCCCACAAATTTTTTGAAGCCCTTTGTATATATTATACTTTTTCCAATTCAGCTCTTTATAGGTGTACAATAGAATGTCAGTAATTATATTAATGGGCTGTGCGACCCTACCCTACCCTACCCTTAATCTAAGTGATTTTTCCCATCATCATATACTCAAACTTCAGAGATATTTTCCTTAGTCTCTTGGGCTGCTAAGCACATGTGCTAACAAGGTTGACTGTCCAAACTCACCAGGTGTTCTTAAGGAGAGAGATGACGCTGTCTGCTCCCATAAAGATTTAGACTCAGAAACCCTTTATAGGATCACTATGAGTTGGAATCAGCACAGTGGCAGCAAGTTGGTCATGACTAGGTTATTTGTTTTTCTGTTCTTAAATTGTCAAATTTTTATATTTACTTTGGTTATAGGTTCTTATAGGGTACATGGTTTCTAAAGATATTTTAAGTAGAGCTGTATGTTCACTTTTTTTGGTTAAGTTTTTTGATGAATAAAAGTTTTAATTTTTATGAGGTCCTAGGACATCCTTGCCCACCTATAAGAACATCTGTTAATGCTTACACTTTGTTTTCCTTGTCCACATCATTCAAAATCAGCTGCAACAGTACAACATCAAAGTGAAACTGTAAAATAGTCTGTCCTGTGGTATTTGAGTCTGAGAAGTACAGTGATAAGACCTACTACAGCTATTCTGCAGAGCACCCATGTGAGCTTTAAAAACCGTATAATCACATAATGTGGTTTCTGAGCTCCAAATTTGCAGCTTTGCTTCTCTGACCCCATCTTGTACTGATCTCCATCCTTTTCTATTCTGTGAGGTTAGCGTAACATGAAAGAGCATGCTCTAAAGCTGGGGTGGGTGGGGAAAGATTGGTGCTCAAGTTAAATAAGGCCCATGAAATCATCAAAACCAGTTAACATCACACGCCCCACCGAAGAGAAGTCATGTCAGCCATCACTTAGGGGTGAGATAATTAAATGTTTGATCAATGTGTCCTTCAAATGGCCCTTGGCAGAAAAAGGTTCCCCACCCCTGTTCTAAAGGCATGTAGTGAATAACCTGAAATGCAAGCCTGTGGCACACATGACAAAACTAATGCCCTTAAAATTACCTGGGAAGAAATAGGAGATACTAAAAACAAAACAAAAACAAAAAAAAACTAGCCTCACCTGAAAATTCCCAACTATAAAAAAAAAAATCTATTCCAGAAGGAATATTGAATGGGAACAAGGTTCTCATTAACAGGGCAGCATCTGAGTCTGTAAATAAATGCCCTATCTCCACAATTCTACAATAGTACTACTCTCTATATAGCCATTGCCACACTGAAAGCTCCTCTGAGATTGTAAAAGCAGGTGTCTACTTTAGCATACAATGTCTATAAGCTGATTTAGAAAAGCTCAAGGTTACTTGGAGTTTAAAAATAAGTGAGAACTGTCCATATTCACAACAAACAAAAATTATTAGCTTGATATTAGACAGAAAATGTTTTCTATGGATTCACAATACATTAATTTTCTCATACTCTTCCCAGTAATTAGCAGAAAACTGGCCAACAAAGCAAGTCGCTAGCAAGTCTTTGTCCTTAGAGTCTAAAATTTTGCAGTAGGTTCAAGAGTAAACTAGACCATACCATGTGTTATATTACAATACACTACAAAAGTAATGTGATTCTAGAAAACCAGTATCAAGTATAGACATGCCTATTCAGTATGCATTTTGTCTTTTTCCCCCCCCTTGTTAAAAATCTTCATTTTGCTCAGGTATCAACTCCTGTGAGCCACAGGACAAGCTGACCCTTCATACCCACCAAAATTCTAAGGAATGGTTATATGAAATCTCCTATCTCCTGCCAGTGACTGGGTTAGAAATGAGCAATAATCAATAGAAGGCAAGGCCTGTCACAGGCTTATGAATCATGGAAAACCCAGTCTTCTCCTTCAGAACATGAATGACAAATAAGTCGTTCCAAATGCTCCTGGCTGCCACATGACATCTGTGAAAAGAACAAATCTTCGAAGCCAAGATGGGAGAATAGACAGAAGGAAAGAACTAGAGTACTTGATGACACTGAGTCAATGATCAAACTGGGAGCCCAACCTACCTCTAGACATTTTCTATGTGAGCTACTAAGTTTGCTTGTTAAGTTGGTTTATGTTAAATGTTACATTACTCACAATTGAAAATATCCTAAGATATTGCAATGCAATGCAGTGAGTTATTTTAATATGGCTCTACTAGTCAAGATTGTTTGTTTTTCCCAGCAAACAGCGTTCAAGTTCCTGATGGGGGTAGGCAAGGTAGGAAAAGGTATTGATTGGATTATGACTCAGCTGTGAGTAGCTGTTAACAGTTAATTGTGATAGCCATATGCTGGGGATCAAACCAGCCATCTCAGAAGCAGGTGAGTGGCTCTCATTACCAGCGTAAGAGAAGAGTCAGGAATGGAGTCCTTTGGACCTTAAAGATTCCTGTCCACTGATCCTCCTTGATCCAGGAGACAATTTTGATACCATCATTGCAAAAGAATATCTTTTGCATTGGGAGATCCAAAACAAAACTAAAAAAACCACACCAGTTACTATCTAGTTAATGTTAACCCACAGAGACCCTGGACACATCTGAGCAAAAAGAACTAGGAGTTTCCAGTTCAGTTGATTTTTGAAGTAGGTCACCAGGTCTTTCTTCTGCAGTGCCTCTGGGTGGCCTAAAATCTCCACCCTCTGGGTTAGCAGGCTAATACATTAACCTCTATCACCACTCCGGTGGAAGATCAGGGAGTCAAAGCCATCATCAGAAAGCATGCATATATTTAAAAAGACTTACAGGTCCTTGGGATTCTGTTTCTTCCCACGCTCCCAAACCATCACCTTCCCAGTTGGTTGATTTACCTATTTTTAAAAAGATTAAAGTGCTTACTTACATGAAATAGAAGGCTTAATATATTTTAAAGACATTTCTCTCTAAACACAAGATCAACTCCTTTATAATGCTATGGTGATGAAGAAAATTATGTAAATTGTATTACACTAGGATTTTACTATGCATCATAAAGGTAACCAGGAAAGATTTGATCTGTTGAATTTCCAAAGCTGAGAAAAACTATGATTTCTTTGAAATCTTAAGGTACTGGACACCAAGTTTGGCCATATTTATATAACTGTTAACAAATCTAAAGCTGAAAAAAAGTTTGTTACTTAAGACATTAACAAATTAAATGTACTCAAAACTCACATTCACTGCCTTTGAGTCCATTCCGACTCAGTGGTTATGGGACAGGGGAGAACTGCCCCTGTGTATTTCTAAGACCATAACGCTTTAAGAGTCATATCTTTCTCCCACAATGACAAAAATATGCACCTAAAATTTCATACTGATACTTTAATAAAAAGATGAAGAAAAAATATTTTTTGTTCAGCTAGTATTAGATATTTCATATAAACAACTTCAAATAAATTAGAAGAATTAAAGTTCAAATAAAATATAGGCAACTGGACACCCCCTTACTGAAGGGTTGTGGGGAGGAGATGAGTCAGTCAGGGTGCAGGGTAGCAACGATGAAACATATAACTTTCCTCTAGTTCTTAAATGCTTCCTCCCCCCACTATCATGATCCCAATTCTACCTTACAAATCTGGTTAGACCTGAGGATGTACATTGGTACAGATAGCAACCGCAAACACAGGGAATTCAGGGCAGATGACCCCTTCAGGACCAGTGGTGAGAGTGGCGATGAATGGAGGGTGGAGAGAATGTGGGGTGGAAAGGGGGAACTGAATCTACGTATAGCCTCCTCCCTGGGGGATGGACAGCAGAGAAGAGGGTGGGGGGAGACGTAGGACAG
>NW_022111324.1:68737302-68785387 GCF_000313985.2 Echinops telfairi
GGGGGGAAATGAGGAGCCGGTATTAAGGGCTCAAGAGGAAGGCAAATGTTTAGAGACTGATGATGGCAACAAATGTACATATGTGCGTGACACAATGGATGTATGTATGGATTGTGATAAGAACTGTACGAGCCCCCAATAAAATGATTTACATTTTTAAAAAAAGAAAGTAAGTAGCTTGATCACGATGACACAGGATTAAGCAGTGGAGCAGGGCTTAAAATAGGTCTCCCTGATCTTATAAATCCCATGATCTTATAAATTATGCTATATTTATTGCTACTATGAAGAAGAACAAGACTAAATACTTGTGTGGGGTTTGCAATAAAGCCATGTATAAGACAGCACTTATTTTAAATAATTGAGTCGGTTTTATTGTTTTTAACTTGGAAAATTATAGTTTGCTCTTCAGCAATTTAATTCAGTCTGGCAATCTCTTTGTTCTGCTAATCATCCCACTGCACCAAAAAACAACTGCTTTCTTGTAGCCTGACAGCTCTACCAAACCAAACCTTTGCCACTTTCAGTGATTCCGACTCACATTAACCCTACAGGGCAGAGGAGACTGCCTCACAGGCTTCCAAGGCTGCAATCTTTACAGAAGCAGACCACCACCATCTTTCTCCCAAGGAGTGGCGGGTAGGTTTGAGGAGCCACCCTTCTGATTAGCAGCGGAGTGCTTAACCAGTGCACCAGCAGATCTCCTTCCAGCAAGTAGTTCATCCCATCTAGTTTCAGAACGTGCATGGTCTCTTGAAAGAAAAAGCAAAGTAACTACAAAAGTAACTCACTCTGAAATCCATGATTCAATTTTTAAATTGTTATAAGAAATAGTATATTTATCAAATTACCCTAATTTCAGAAAGATGATGCAATTTAAAGCAGTTGAGGAAGGTCAAGTAATTATTCATTCATTCATTCGTTCATTCAACAAACACCAGCCATCTTACATGTGCTGGGCCCTGTGCTATGTGCTATAATTATAAAACCAAACAATCTTTCAAAGAGCTCAATATTTTCACCAAACCTCTGTGCTGTACAAAGTAAAATTATAAAAGCTGTATTCTTCTCTTTATAAGTATAAGGTGGGACAGACTCAATGCACCAATGATTCATACAGTGAAACAGAAGAAAGCTGTAATTTGGACTTCCTGTCCCTGCAGACATCAGTATTTCTTTATGCCGTATGCAAAACATCCGGGAGTAGAAAGATGTAAGAAATCTTTCTTTATACAGAATATCTGTGTTCATCAGAGTTTACCAATTTCTGAATACCCCGACTGGTGAAAAAGAATGTACTGGAATAATTCTTAGTATTAAAACAAACAAAACCCCACTGCCATCCATTTCATTCTGACTCATCCTGACCTCACGGGACAGAGCAGAAATGCTCTGATTGCCAAGACCATAATCTTTGCAGAAGAAAATTACCTCATTTTTCTCTAGTGGAGGGATTGGCGGGTTTGAACCACCAACCTGGTGGTTAACAGAGTTCAGTGCTTAACCCATTGCACCAGTGGGTCACCTTCTCTTACTATAACAGAAATAAACTTGACCAAAGAAATCATGATATGAACAGAGGTTAGGGGAAAAGTTAGTGCTGCAAAAGCAGATACCTATACTTCACCCATTTTAAATTGTGATACATGTATTTTTTTCTTTTTTCTGAAAATGAGATGGTAAGCCAAAGTTTGGGCACCCATGGTCTAGAGGAGAGGTGGGGAATATTTGGCCCTTGGGCATATAAAGCCAGTGAATTTATTAATACTAGCTAATATCATGTTTCACTAAAGAGAAACCGTTGCAGCCATCACATTCAAACTCAAACTCACTGCCATCAAGTCAATTCTAACTTGTAATAACCCTATTGGATACAGGGTAGAGCTACCCCTGTGAGTTTCTAACACTTTACAGGAGTAGGAAGCCTAATCTTTCTCCTGCAGCCACCGTAGTGAGAGTTACATTAGCTGTGAATTAAGTTTTTGACTGAGATAGCTGCAAATGTTATAAATATCCAAATGTCCCTTGGCAGAAAAAAGATTCCCCACCCCTATTTCTCCATTCTAGAGAGGTCGCGAAAATGTATCCTGAATTCTGGTCAACTTAAAAATGGGAAATGTTTGCACACTGGAACCACATTTGTGGTCTGTCAGTGATACAACAATGCTGCCTCCTGACTTCTATTTAAAAGCATTTAATACCATTTTGCAGGCTCTTTTGAGTCGGAATTTACTTGACAGCAATGTGTTTGGATTTGTTTTGCAAGCCTTTTTTCCCCCCTCCAGTACCGTTAGGTTTTTTTGGTTTTTGATTTGTGAATTGATTGGGGGATTTACTTTTCAGCCTATTAATCCTGCATTCCACATTTCAAACCAGATGTTATCCTACTCCAAGCCCCGAATTTTTCTTCTCTCTTGTGGACCTCCATCCTCCCTTTCACCCACGTCAGTATGAGTCAACCTTCTAGTCTGTTGCACCATCTTCCCACAGCTGCCATCACCTCCTTGGTACCCTCCAAAGTGTTTTCTCTTTGGTACTCAAGTCTTTTCTTGTTTTGTTTTAACCTTAACTGTCGTGGTCTCAAATAATATTTGTCCTTTTGTGATTGACTAACTTCACTAAGCATAATGCTCTCCAGGTTCGTCTATGTCATGAAGTGCTTCATAGTTCCATCACTGCTTTTTAGCTGTGTGTATATTCCATTGTATGCATGTAACAAAGTTTCGTTATCCATTCTTCTACTGCTGGGCCTTGATTTTGGGCTGTTTCCAAATGCATGTTATTGTGAACAGTGCTACAAAGAACATGGAGTGCATATGTCTGTTCCTATTACAGCTCTGACTTCATGGTATACACCCAGCAGAGGTACTGCTGGATCATAAGGAATTTCTGTTCCAAGTTTGAGGTAGTACCATCTCACTTTCCACAGTGGTTCTACATATTTACAGCTGACTAGCAGTAAATGTGGGTTCCAATCTCTCTATAGCTACTCCAGCATTTGCTGTTTTCTGTATTTTTAACTGGGCTGTTATTATCCCTGTAAGGTGTTAGCTCACTGTTGTTTTGATTTGCTTTTCCCAGATGGCTATTGATGATGAGCATTTTTTTCATGTTTGCTAGTCATTTGGACATCATTTCTGATGAACTGTCTTTTTATGTGTCCTTTGCCCACTTTTTAGTTGTTGTTTTTTTTATGGGAGTCTTAGTTTTGAGAGAGTAGTCCCTGTGTCATTGCCAAAGATTTTTTTTCCCTGTCAGTGGCTCTCTTTTTATTCTTTTCATGAAGTCTTTTGATGCACACACGTGTCACGTGTCTTATTTTTAGTAGGTTCCAGTCAACTACTTTGTCTTCTGTGTGTGCTTCCTTTGTTATGTTTGATAGTATGTCTATGACCAGCAATAGGGCCCTTAAGTTTGTCCCTATTTTCTCACTCATGATTTTTATAGTGCTGAGGTTTACGTTTAGGTCTTTGATCCATCTTGATTTCGTTTTTTGTACATGGGTAAGGTGCGGACCTTGTGTCATTCTTATGCAGAGATTCAATGTTATCAGCACCACTTTTTGAAGAGACTGTCTCTTTGCCATTTAATGTTTTTTTGAGCCCTATGCAAAGGATCAGTTATGTATAGTTGAATAAATTTCCAGGTTCTCTATTCCTTTCTATGGGTCTATATACCTATCATTGTACCAGTACCATACCCTTTTGATTACTGTGGTTATGTAATAGGTTTTGAGGTTGAGTAGTGTAGGCTGCTATTTGAAAGTTATTATCAGCTGTTAAAAAGTGCCAGAATCCCAGTACTTTGCAAAGGTTAGTTCTACTTATCATTCTGCAATAGGCAAGGCAGTCTTCAGGGAGGGTAAAAAAGTAAGATGGTTTACACTGAAAATTTTAGCTAAATGGTATTTCATTTTATCCAGGCATAGTCCTGATTAACTCTTTGATAAATAATCATGTTCTTAAAAATTAATATCATTAGCAATGTTTACACTAGCCAACACATATTTTGATGCCTCAAGTGTTAGATTGTTTCTGGGTACATTTGACCCACTGATTCCAAAAATGGCACCAGTTTTACCCTATCAGCTCTAATTTTTGAGATACAGAACATACACCATATACCACTCTTCATTGTGATCGCCTATTAAAAAATCTGGGTATTTTAATATAGTGTCAGCTAACCTGAGATAGAGGAAGTATATGCTGGCTTGATTGAAAGTAGTTTGTGTTGTACTAACCGTATATGTCAAGCTGTATTTCACCTGGTGGCCTTTAATTCAAAGATGTATTTGAACAGTGCAAATTACATGAACTTAGAATTTTCCCAAGTATTACTTCACCTTTATTTGGAACTGAGTAACAGGCAATCCCAACTTACTATATTAAAAAGGCAAGAAATAGAAGAGCTACTGTACAATAAATAAGGAGCCCTTGTAGTGCAGCCAGCCATTCAAGCCCACCAGCTGCCGGCAAGAGAAGGTTGAGACTTTCTGCTCTCATTAGGGCTTACAGCCTCAGAACCCGCAGAGTTCCATTCTGTGCTATTCACACAGTGGCTACGAATCACAACTGACGGACTGGCAGAGAGCTTAGTACAATAGAGATTAAAATGTTTGGAAACTCAAAATGAGTCTGTCAGAGTTCAAATTCCTTTATTAAAATGAAATTGTTCCAATCTTGCTAGAAGTTAGCAAAAGTTCTCCACCTAGAATTTTTCTTATAAAGAAGCTTGGAGTCAGCCTCACCTCTGAGACATTTAACATAAATTATCCATTGACTTCTATGTATTACAATGTACTTTGAATGTTTAGTGCATAATTTTCAAAAGAAAAATTTAGATCTTCAAAATTCCTATGATGTGACGTCTTATATTTTAACACTCTAAATTGCCTTCACACCTTCAATATACGTGCCTTCTCTTTTTACAGTTTTTTATTAGCACTTCATCTATGTCATAAAATTCAAAATTCAAACATATCAAGAGTTGTACAAATGTCACCATATTCAATTCTAAATATGTTCTTCCTTATAGTCATTGTTATTCACGTAATTTTTCGCTAATTGTGGCAATAATATAAACAGAATATTCTCCAATTCCACAACTCCCACTTGTATAGTTCACTGTCATTCATTATACTCTTCATGTTATACAACCATTATTGATATCCTTTTCCAAATTATTCTACCATAATTGACCTACACTCAATGCCTTCTATGCAACAACTCTTTCCCCTTCACTTACGGTAACCATTGGTAAATTATAGTTTCTTTTCTTCTTCTTCTTTTTTGGTATAGTACTCACATATAATACACTTCCATGGTTAAATCACTTTTAAATTGAGTTGTATAAGCATCATCACAATCATTTCTAGTGCTCCCTCCACCCATATATATGTGCCTTTTCAATTATTTTTACTTTCTTCTCAACCTGTGTTCTGGATTTGCAGTATGCAATTTGTGGCCTCCCTATATACTGCAGAACTTCCCATACCAAAAAAAGGAAAGACCTGCTACCATCTAATAATTCTAACTCACAATGACCCTATTAAGACAGAGAAAAACTGCCCCTCTGGGTTTCCAAATCTTTAAATCTTTTCAAGGTTGCAGAGTGACTAGTGGGTGGGAACCACTGACCTTATGATTGGCAGCTCAATGCACAACCAACTAGCTACCCTGGGTTCATAAACAGTTTTCCTCGGAAGTCTCTAATACCTAATCCTTTTTCAAATATTTTTACCTTTATTGTCTTATCCTAAAATTTGTGGGTCTGAATTCTTCTCATATTTAGAATTAGGATGATAAATTAATAACTTAATAGTTGAAAATATAATGGAATACCATATCTAAGAAGCTAGAGTTCATGTGGTCTATGCAGGGCAATTTTCTGACTCAGCACTCCAAATAGCCCCAGGAACAGATCTAAAAACCAAGACACCAAGGAAAAGAATGTGTTTATTAATATGTAATATTACCGTAAAGCCATGAGGCCAATAAATTTGATGCAAACATTAAAAAAACAAATATACTTAATTTATCATTTACATTGGGTGCTATGAATCAAAACTCAACAGCAGCTACCAACAACAAAAAGACAAGCTAAAAATAATTCAACATGACAGCCTTTTGAGAGAATAGAGATCTCAAGTCTCTTGTGGGACAGGGTAATTAGAAAGGAATGTTCAAAGCCTTAATATAACATAAAAGGTAAATCAAACAAAAAGGTACATTTCTTTTTCTCATGTCTATCCATATAGGATAGGCAGGATAACCAATCCAGAGGAGAAAACAATGGGGCCAACAGCTCCAGGGGAAATGGGAGAGGTGGTGGGAGAAAAGGAAGGGGAAGTCAACAAACCCAGGGACAAGGGAACAATAAGAGACCTAAAATCAATGGCAAGGAGGGTGTAGAACACCTGATGGGGTTTGATCATGTGCAGTGTAGCTGAGACAAAGTACTGCGAGTAGAATGAAGGTCAAAGATGATACTGGGACAGGAGGAAAGTAAAAAGAAACAGAGGAAAGAACTAGGAGGCAAGACATTTGTAAAGGTATAAATATAGGCACGCACATATGTAAACATATTAATATATGATGATACAGATATAGGTCTATGTCCATATATTTAAATGTTAATTAAGTATTAAGGTAGCAGACAGGCATTGGGTCTCTACTAAAGTTCTCCCTCAACACAAGAATACTTTGTTCCAATAACCTGGCATTTTGTGATGCTCACCTTCCTGACATGATTACTGAAGCCAAAATGGGTGCTTAAGCAAATGTGGTGAAGAACATTGATGGTACCTGGCTTTTAAAAAACATAGTGTCTGCAGTTTTAAAGGCTCAAAGCTAAACAAGTGATCATCTTTATCAAGGAAGCAACAAAGCCCACATGGAAGAAACACACCAAACTGTGTGATCACGAGGTGTCAAAGAGATCAGGTATCAGGCATCAGAAGACCCAAAACAAACAAATATACCAATGCAAATGATGGGAGTTGGAGTGGAGACCCAAAGCCCATCTATACACAATTGGACATTCCCTCACAGAAGGGTCACATGGAAAGAACGGAGACAGGCAGGGTGCAGCACAGCACCGAAGGAACACACATTCCTCTAGTTCTTTAATGCTTCCCTGCCCCCCTCAATCATGACCCCAGTTCTACCTTACATATCTGGCTAGACCAGAGCATGTACACTGGTACAAATAAGAGTTCTGGACACACGGAATCCAGGAAAGATAAACCCCCCCAGGAACAGTAATGAGAGTAGTGTTACCATGAGGGGAAGGAGAAGGTTGGGGGGGGGGGGGAATCGGGAAACCAACTGTAATGATCGACATATAACCCCCTCACCCTTCCAGGGGGATGACAAAAATGTGGGTGAAGGGAGACAGCAGACGGTGTAAGATATGAAAATAATAATTTATAATTTATCAGGGTCCATCAGGTTAGGGAGGTAGGGGAAGAAGGGGAAAAAAGGAGCTGATACTAAGACTCAAGCAGAAAGAAAATGTTTTGAAAATGATGGTGGGAACATATGTACAAATGTGTTTGATATGATGGCAACATATGTACAAATATGCTTAATACAACTGATGTACCGAGTCCCCAATAAAATGATCTTTTAATAAAAAAAGTGTTTCATACAACTGATGCATGGATTGTTTTAAGAGCTGTAAGAGCCCCCAATAAAATGATCTATTAATAATTTTTTAAAAGGTAAATCAGCTTAACAAAATATAACAGAATGAGAAAACCCATGTGTAGTACTTTAACAAAATGTATTATAGACTGAGGAGCTACCATCTTTCTCAGGATGATTGTAGGTCTATGTAAAGATTTCAAATATCTTGCAAACCATCAAATCACATAAAAATTACACACCCAATCTATTATTGTGAATCAATTCTGATTCACAGTGACCCTACAGGACAGAACAGAAGGGAACAGAATTGCCAAATGGGATTTCCCACTCTAGAGTTTTATGGAAGAAGACTGACACTTCTTTCTCCCATGAAGTGGTTGCTTAGTTTTAATCACCAACATTTCAATGAGCAGTTAAGCTCTTAACCACTGTTCCTTCTCAAATCTCACAGAGACTTTGTAATGAGCTTGCCTAGTAAGCATTGTGACAGCTGTATGCCCCTGCAACTCCCATGTATAAATTAAATTATAAGTAGCCATCACTCAAACTCCAAAAGAAAATTCTTTAAATGACAGTGTCACCAACTTCTTGTTGCCATTATGTACATATAATATATACATAAAGAATCCAAGGAAATGAGCAGAAAATTGATAAAAAGTTTTTCCACTGCGTATTTTTATAAAACCAGTTACAACAGTAAGGGAAAAGATATTGCTATTTTAGTACTATTTTAGTACAAATATACATAAATTTATTCCTAACAGAACATGTTTAAACATGTCTTTGTGATCAGTGGATGGTTGGAGACAAGCCTCTCAGTAATAACACTTGTCTTAGTCTCATTAGGATGCCTTCCAAAAAGGTGTCATAGAAAAAAGCATTTCTGAGGCCAGGGCAGACATCAAACTTTTAACAGACTTAAGCTGACATCTTCACAAATTACTAAAGTTTTGCAACAAGTTTACAGGAATGCTGCCTTATACAAAACAGGAGTTTTTAGATGTATCAAGTGTTTTAAGAAAGGTCAAGAAGACCCCAAAGATGAGCTAAGGAAGACCATCAATCTTGGCAAATGGGAGAAACTAACTGACGTCCAGAAACAAATGGCAGAAGGCCAAAGAATTACCACTGATGTAATAGCTACTCAAGTTAGGAACTCACATGGTTTGACATTTTAGCAAGCTTTTGGCCCCATACGTGCCAAAAGCAACTAATTCAAGGATCTGATATTCCCATCATTCCCCCATCATTAAACAAGATAAAAGCTAATCAAGGTTATTTTAATGAACAAATCATAACAAGAGATGAGGCTTGGATTTACCAATATGGTCCAGAGTAAAGTCCAATCAAAGCAGTGGCTTCTGAGAAGATCTGCTGAGCCAGTTAAATTTGAAGCCGAGGTAAGACTGGAAGGTAATGGCAAATGTTTTGGGGTATTCCAAAGGAGTAATCTTGATATTCTCGAAGGACACACGGCCAAAGAATTTATTAGAAAAAAGGGCACCGAAACTTATTAAAAAGAAGTTGCCAGAAAATTGAAAACTGCATTGGTGATCAAAAGGCCAGGCAAGAGGCACTGAGGAATCTTTTCCCAGCACCGCATGTACCTGTTCATTCTCTGAAGGCAGCAAGGACTGCCCCACAAGAATTTCACTGTGAAGCTTTACCTCATCCATCCTGTTTTTCTCATACTGTCCCTTTGAATTTCTGTTCCCTAAACTTAAAAGGGCATTTCAAAGGAACACAATCCAAGTCCCTCAAGGATGCTAAATCCTGACTAAATGTAAATCCAAGAAGGCAGAATTCTTTGGGGAAAGGTTAGAAACAATGGAAAAACAACCTTAAAAATATATAGACCTAGCTAGAAGTCATGTTGAGAAACAGTAGTTTCACATTTTAATATTTTTGTTAATAAAGGTTTCTGTGATTTTGTAAAAGTATTTTTAGATGTACCCCTACTTTTATAGCCTCTCATGGAATTCGTCCTGACCCCCAAGACTGTCTGAAATCTGATGCAAGGAAAAGGTTAAAATAAACAGAGGTTAAGTTCCACGCTCAGAGATTCTTTTTCAGGAAATCTAAATTTGCCAACCCTCCTCACCACCAAATGTGAGGCACTGGCCCATTTCATGCTCTGAGGAAGACCAGTTTCCAGGAAAATTGGGGTGCCATTTTAGTCTGATCCTAAATATTTTCTTCCCTTCTATTCCTTCACTCCTGTTAAATTCTTCACCCTCTGGTGGGCAGTCATCAGCAACCTTGTCCAACAGAAATGTAGGGCAAGGTGTACACGCCATTTTAAATTCAAAAGAAAAAGGAAACAGGCAAAATGAATCTTAACAATATTTTTAATCCAAAACAACCAACACATTTTTCAATATTTTCAAAATTATTACAATAGTTTACATTCTTTTTTTCATATCAAATCTTCAAAATCTGATATACCTAAAGCACATCTCAATTATGACTAACCACATTTCAAATGCTCAAAAGCCTACCGAGCTAGTGGCCACAGTATGGGAAAGGATCATGATTAGGTCTCTGGTGTCAGGTTGTTTTGGCTGGATGTCCAGTTTACAAATGCTGAGGAGTAAAACCTTAGGCCATTTATTACTCACTTAGTGCCTCAGTGTCCCTTTAGCAAAGTGGAGTTAATAACTGTATAGAGATCTACAGTTATTATGAGGATAAAATGAGTTCATATATATCAAGCATGCAGAATAGTGCTTAGCACATAGATGCCCCATAGTTGTTAGAATGATTTCTCCTCAAATACTTTGTTAGTCTTGGTAGACCAGAGAAGTGAGCCTTGCCAGCTGAATCGAAACTAGCTAAGGCAGCTGCACCCTGGTCCAACCCTCAGAGAGCAAGAAACCCGAGAACCAGAAAGGCAAGGCTCATTTATCCTCCACCCCTCAATTAATCCCACATGTGTTTATCAGCCAGGTTGGCACAATAAACCTTAACTATCTCAAATACTTAACTTTATGCCATAGCCCATCACATACCCTTAACAGCATGCCTTCCCAATGATCTCTGCAGTTCAACTGCAATTTCTCCTGCATGATTTAGAGGAATTCGTCAAGTTTCATCTCACCCTACAGAGATCATTCTCTTCTGGAAACCATAGTATTTAGCTAAGTTGTTGGGTTGTTTGTTTTTTAACTGAGAACTTAATTACATGCTTTGGCCTTATTATTGTTAGTTATCTTGTAATTATCCAATTTACTATGAGCATACACCTTTTCTACCCAACTATTAAGCTATTGAAAAGCAGAAGATGCTTTTTTTAATGCCGTATTTGTTCACTTATATACACATGCATATATTTCTAAGCACATTCTCAGCACTTAAATACTTACTAAATGAATACCCATTGCCTTCAAGTCAATTCCCACTCACAGTGACCCAATAGGACTGAGTAAGTCTGTCCCACAAGGCTGTACTCTTTATAGAAGCTATTATGTGCTTAGCTACGAAGAAAGAACTATTTTCATAAAAATTACAGTCAAGAAAAACCCATGAAGCAGTTTTACTGTTATACGAGGTCACTAAATCAGAATTGACAGCACCCAACATTATTTCTTGTCTGTCTGTCTGTCTCTCTCTCACACTCACTATATATATGTATGTATTTATAGCTTCAAAATAAAATTTGTATCATTTATAACAAAAGATCCTACATCAATATGAGGTTAATAATGAAAAATAAAGATGCTCAATTATTTGACTCTCAGTAACCTAATAGATTAAAAATAATAATCATGAAAACTGAATTCTCATATAAAACACTGTCATTTTGAAGTGGTATGAGATAACAGCAGCAATACAAGAGTATGCACAACCATTCTTAAATTATGTCTGTAGTCTATAAGGAGTCCCTGGGTAGTCTAAACAGTTAACAAATAAGGCTACTGACCAAGGTTTTGAGTCTACTCAAAGGTACCTTGGGAAAAAGATCTGGCAATCTACGGAAAAAATTCAAACATTTAAAACTATGGAGCACAGATATACTGACACACTTGAAGTTCCTTGCTATTAGTCAGAAACAACATGATGGTAACTGGTGGTTGGCACTTTTAATGCAAATGTTTTTCACCAACAGTGAATAATACAGGTTATACTGAAAACATTGCAAAATGCAAATATCATCTGTTGGAGAAATCTGAACATACCTGGTGAGGATATTTCTCTATTCTCTAGTCTGTTACTTTTATGCTATGGTTCACATAACAGATACTGCTTGTAGAGCAATGATTTTACAACTATATTACTTCAAGACAACATTCCAGCTCTAAGCCTTCAAAGGGACCTAATTTAACTGGGGTTTCCTGCCTCATTTCCTGTACAATCTAATGATAAAATGACATCACTAGGTATGTGTGATCTTTTGACTTAGTTTCAATCTTTTGGGGGGGCAAACTTTTGAGAGGTTAGCTTCCATTAAAATGTATTCTGTTCACATTCTTATCCACTTCTTAAAATTTAAAGAAAAATCAATCAAGGATTACACTGAGAATTCAACTGTAGTCTGTTAGGAAATTTGCCAGCTTAAACTATTTTGTTAGTTCACCTCGTTTGAAGTTACCCTTTATTCTTGTTTCATACCAAATCTTGAAGTATATCTTTTCTCTCCATATAAATAAGCTGATCTCTATTTGCCTTATGTGATATGGACAGAAGAGAAACAAGATGAAATTACAAATACTAGTATCAAATACCAACTTCCTTTCAGTCCCTAACATATTTTTTTCCACACTCATCAATGAATGAATAGGACAGTTTTGAACTATGTAGAATAATTGGAAACAGAGCCACAAATCTTAGTTCTTAACCTTATTACATTAAATGTTTTGGTTGAGTGAATAAAATCAATGACATCAAAATGTGAAATATATGCATGATTCCCTTTGAAGAGTTTTTTTCCAAAGAGCTTAGATTATACTAGTATAAAACGTGCCCAGTCTCTCACATAACAAATGGTCTTGTTATGTGAAAATACACTTTAATGAATTCATAAAAAATTATGGATGTCTTTTTTCAAGTGTATTCTAATGAAACAATTATTCGACACACAAAAGCTTAATAAGAAATTAAATTCTTCTTTCCATAGCTCTAGTCAATTCCCAAAATACATGATTCTTTTTTTCTCTGAACAATGTCCTCCATAAACTGTGTATTTGTTTTTCACTTAACAAGCACCTGAAGCAAAAAAGGAAATGGATTTCTAGAAGTAGATAATTAGACAGCATTTGCTGCTCCCAATATGAATTTGTAAAGATCAAAAACTAAATGAGAAGCCAAAACCATTAAATGTTAAGGAAATTTTGATTTAATCTCTGTGGTCTAATAAAAGATCTCATTAGTACAGAGGAAATTGATTTCCCTTCTTCTGATATAAGAAATAAAGACTAAATGAACTTATTTCTATAAAATGCAAGAACCTCTAGAGCCTATGACTTATAATATATTCAGGGAGCTAATAATCTTTACTTGGCTCTTCTTGGCCAAGACAAGGGAAAGCATCATGCAGAGATAGAAAGTAAAAGGATTAACAAGATAGGGAAGGTGAGGGGATGTGGGGAGCAAAAAAATGAATGCAGGAGGGGAGAGGGAGCACTAGAACTGATTGTGAGGATATATATACAATTCATTCTAAAAGCATTTTAACCATGAAAAAAAAAGAAAAAGAAAATAGGATGTCTTGGACACAGCTTAGTCTTCAAAGTGACATCCTTGCTTTTTAAAGGGGGTCTTCAAGGGAGGCTGGAGGAAAATGGGAAGCCAATAATGAGTGCGAACATGAAGAAAATGTTCTAAAACTGACTGTAGTGGTTGTACAACTGCTGTGGTTGAACTATTGAATTGTATTATATGTAAATGATATGCCAATGAAATTATTTGAAAAGAAGATTAACAAAGAAAGAATCTGCAGCTTAACTTTCTATGCCTCAGAACTTTTAGTGTTTTACTATTTCTAGAAAAATGGGGAAATAAATATCATCTAGCATATTCCTCTCAAAACATACAATAGGATATAATCCAAAGTGATGAAATCATCTAGTTTTCAATAGCAGGGGATATTTCTTATATTAAATCATACTGAATCTTTAGGGACCTTTTAGTTCTAGAATTCTAATGCCTTTCAATAAATTTCAACTCCTATCTTCTCTGTAAGACAGAGTAAAACTATCCCATAGGGCTTCTCCTGCTGTAAATCTTAACAGACTGCTACATTTTTCTCCCATATAGAGGCTGGTGGGTTTGAACCACTGACCTTTCAGTTAGCAGGCAAGCTTTTTTTTTTAACTTTACACATTTTTTTTTTTAATAATCTTATTGGGGAGTCTTACAGCTCTATCACAATCCATCCATCCATTGTGTCAAGCACATTTGTACATATGCTGCCATCATCATTTTCAAACCATTTTCTTTCTACTTGAGCCCGATATCAGCTCTTCATTCCCCGCCCCCAGCAGCCAAGCTCTTAACCACTATGCCACCAAACGAAACGCACATCTAGAGTAATATTTTATAAGCTTGGGGTTGGAAATATAGCCATGGTAGACACCTGACAGTTTCAAAGAATTCTCTCACAAGGAGCAGGCAATGACTAACTTTCCACTTAGGGTCTCCAGTGTGCCAAACAGCAGTAAGCATAGTCATCACCCCCAAACTTTGTTTTGTAAGTGCAGGAACATCACTGTGTGGACCATTAACATCTGACGAAAACCTGCCTACGCAAAAGATCATCTCCCCTTTTGAAATACTGTAACTACTAATTAGCCACTCTACTACTTTCACCCCCATGCCCCTTCATTCTCCACTCTGCTTACAAATGTCTCAAAAAATCCTAACTTGATTGTACTATTTCTCAGCTTAAACTCTTTTCATAGATCCCCACTGCTAAGTATACTTATACGAAGACTCAAATTCCATCCAGTATTATTACTACCTTAATTCTGTCTTTACTGGCCCTGACCTGGACTTCTGCTACCATACCTGACTGATCATCTCGCCTAATACTGAACTGTACAATATATCTTTTTGAGAGTCATCAAATTCATCTACCTAAAACGCAGATCTTTAAATGCTATGTAGTTGTTGTTAGCTGCTGTTGCCTGACCTACGACACCACCAAGCACAATGGAAAGGAATACTGTCGAGTCCCCTGAAATCCCCAGGATTGGTTGCAGACTGGACCATTGTGAATCCCAGGGATTGCTCTGGTTGACTTTTACAAGTAGGTTATCAGGTCCTTCTTAGTTGATTAGGAGCCTTGGTAGTGCAATGGTTACAAGTTGGGGTGCAATCTACAAGGTCAGCAGTTCAAAACCACCAGCCCCTTCACAGGACAAAGATGGGGCTTTCCACTCCCATCAAGTTATAGTCTCAGAAACTCAGGGCAATTCTTTCCTGTCCTATAGGGTCTCCCTGAGTCCGCATCAACTCTATGCCAATGAGTTTGACTTGGTTCTGGTTTCTTAGATTAGGCCACCTGAATCTGAAAGTTCTGTGGAAACCTGTTCAGCATCATAGCAACATACAGAACTCCAATGACAGATGGTGGTTGTACAGTGAAGTGAACTGTCAGAAACTGAACCCAGATCTCCTGAAGGAGCGTGAGACTTGTACTTCTGAACCACCACTGCCCCTGTGAAAGGGCATTTTCACTGCTGTTTAAGCTGTTTCTGGCTCATGATAATCCCACCTGCTACACAGCAGAAATATGCTCCATAAGGCCTTGTAGTGAAGCCTATCTCTAGGCCTTTCTTCCATGGTGTCACAACCTAAAACTTATCAATGCTGCACGCTATCATGCAAATTCCCAGCGTGCTACAAATGGGTTACAGGGATGCCAAGATATTGATCCTCTCAGCTTTCACGGAAGTAAGGGCATCTGGGAGCTCAGGATCTCAGACAAGCCACTTCCAACCATGAGCCGCTTTGTCTATGTGGGATATGATGTAAAGAAGACTGGGAAGGACTGAGTCCTCAGGAGCATGGTCTTCAGAGGCTTGCTCATATACCCTTAAGTGATTTTTAAATAGAAGATATTCCTGAAGCAAAGGATGTAGTCTTAAAAATATTGTAAACATGAATATGTTTAAAGAAATCTATCCCTCTTTTAAATTTATTTAGATTTTAAATACTAGAGGAAACTGATATCCACCAGCACTTATTTTTTTTAAGTGTCAAGTTATTTTCCAAAAGTAATTTTATGGGTCATTTTAATCCCTGGGAGCCCCAGTGGCGTAGTGGTTACGTTTGGCTGCAATCCACAAGTCAGCAGTTGGAAACCAACAGCCACTCCTCATGAGAAAGATGGGGCTCTCTAACTCTTGTAAACAGTCTTGGGAACTCACAGGGACAGTTCTACTCTGTTCAATAGGGTTGCCATGAGTCAGCATCAACCTGGTGGCAGTGAATTCGTTTTTTGTTTTTTTAATCCTTGGACTATATTTCCCCTGCCCCCATATTGTTCTTCTAATGCAGTTCAGAGGGTTTCAAAAAGTTCACTGAAAAAAATCCATTATCTTTCAACTTCATTTTTTCCACAAATGTTTTGAACTCCCCCACCCATCCCACCCCATAGTTTTTTATTATCCAAAAAGTTCTCTTGAACAAAGGAGTTGAGAAAAAACCATTTTACTGTGACTATATGGTTCTAAGTTTTAAGATTTTTCTTCTTGCCTAACTTGATGCAATTATAAGTAGATAACTGAACAACATAACTATATATTTTTATAAAGATTTATTAAACAAGCATAAGGATTAACCACAAAGGGACTCACAGGGTCAAAAGTTCTTCTGTTTATTTTCTACCTGCAGTGATGGTAGTCACAATACTATCAACATGCATAAAGATGGGTAGTTAACTTAAAAGAGTAATACAATAAGCCATATTTACATATCTCCAGCTATACTGGAATTTAAATTAGATGTTTTCGGTATGATTATGTCCCAAACTTCTGGGATCTATGCGTCCTTGGATAAGTACCCACTCTGTCAGTGCCTGTGACTTGACATCAATAACTGTGCCATACAATACTGTAACCACTAGTCATATTTGGGTACTTAATCACAGTACAAAAATTCTTTGTGTCAGTACACTGGACACATTTCAAGCACTCAATAACTCTCTTCGGCTAGGGATTATCATTTGTATAGACATAGTGGTGAAAATAGAATGACATGATAGAGAATAACAAGAGCTCAGTGTGAGTTGAATTAAGTTTAGAGCAGGTGGTCAGAAAAGGCCCCCTTGAGAAGCTGACATTTAAGTTGGCACTTCAATGACAAGTTGCAGGCAGCAATGCAAAGATCTGCATAGCGGATCTAAGCTGAGGAAACAGCAAGGGTGAAAGCTGCACACACAAACAAGTGTGGCTTGCTCAAAACCAGTGTGGCAGAAGCATATGAAATAAGGAGAGAGGAATATGAGACACAGAGATGGCAGAAGGTACCTTGTAAACCAGAGGGGCCTTGCAAACCGTGTAAGGACATCAGATTTTATAGAGAGCAATGGAAAGCCAGAGAAGGCCATAAAGAGAGGAATGCTGTCATCTAAGTTGTCTTTTAAATGCTCACACTGTTTTGTGAGAATTACCATATTGCCCCCTTATAACAAGTCCAAGTAAATAATACTTCCACATATATAGTGCTCTAAAGCACAAGGAAGTTGCAGTTTGAAGGGGGGAAAAACCATACAACGTGCATACAGTTTTTGTAAAAATACGGTCTTAAAGAACCATGAGTGAGATGCAAGAGCTTCCAGAAGACTGTCGGATTCCACGGCCTGTCTGAAAGAAGGTGGTAGCCTGGAACAGGGGAAGGGCAGTGGCATGGAGAGAACGTGCATCTTTTCTCCACATTCCTTCTATCAGCTACTATCCTTCACAATCTGTTCACCTTGGAATATTTTTATTAGAAGGGTTATTTTTAACTCTTCAACTTCTTGTAATATGCTTTCTGGCTCCACCAGTGGACTAAAATTGTCCTCAGGGTCCAGGCACCTCCACATTCCCAAAGCCAAAAGGCACTTTTCTATCCTGATCTCATCTGAACTCTGCTGCACTTAACTACTGACCCCTCCTCACTGTCATCAAATTCTCCTCCTTCAAGTCCTGGACCAATTCTCTCACCTGCATTTCCTTCCCCCTCTGCATGACTGTAAGGTTACTTATTCATGCTCAGTCTATGTCACAATATGCACATTAAGTCTGGGGAGACAAAACTAACACTCTTTTGCTGGCAATCCCCAAATTAACATCTTGTTAGGACTCCCATTTTAGACCTTTCTGTCTAATGTTCTACTGGACCTCCTCATGTGGGCATACCACAAACATTTCAAAGGCAAAAGGTCCTCCCTTCTTCATTCTCTCATATCCCATGGACCAAGCCAAAGACCAAAAGTATCCTATGCCCACTTTCATTCACCAACTACACCCTGTGACCAGATTTTCACTAACCAAAAAACTCAAATCCATTCTTGTTGAATTGATTCCAATTCCCAGAGACCACAAAGGACAGGATATGAATGCCCCTTTCGCATGTGCAAGAATCTTACAGAAGCAGACTGCCACATCTTTCTCCTGTGGAACAGCTAATTTTCAATTAGCAGCGAAACACTTAACCACTGTGCCACCAGCCCCCCAGGGCTCCTTAAGATCTTCACAAACCCACTGCTGTAAAGTCAACTCTGATTCATAGAGATGCATAGGGCAGTGTAGAACTGCCTTACATGGTTTCTTTGCAGAAGCACCTGAACATTTTAAACACTGCACAACCAGATCTCTTAAGACTTTCACTGTCCACCCACCGCCATCCAGTTATTTCCAACTCACAGTGATCCTATGAGGTTTCCAAGACTAAATCTTCATGAGGCAGCCTCATCCTTTCCCAAGAAGTAGCTAGGAGCTTCACACCATCAACCTAGGAACTGCAAATTCCATCTCCTTAATATCTTCTAATAGCCCTGGTGACATAATGGGTTCTGCATAAGGCTGATAACTGCAAGGTCAGCAGTTCAAAACCTCAAGCTGCTGCTCAGAAGAAAAGAAGCCTTCTATTGCCATAAAGATTTCTGGTCTCTGGGAAACCCACAGGGGCCGTTCCATTCTGTCCTATAGGTCACGATGAGTTGGAATCAACTTGATGGCAGTAAGATAATTATTTAAGCCCTGGTCCTGCTATGGTCTAAGTGTTGTGTTGCTAATTGCAAGGTCAGCAATTCAAATCCACCAGCTGCTCTGTTGGAAAAGATGAGCCTGTCTGCTCCCATAAAGTCTCAAAACACCACATAGGGTAGCTGTGAGTTGGAATTGACTTTGGCAGTGGATTTGGTTTGGGTTTATTTTTCTAATTAGTCCCTCCTTTCAAAACCTGTGACCATCTTAGGTGAATTGTGACCAATTCAAGTTTACATCACTTGCTAATTGGTTTTGGACTAGCCTCCCAACCAATTTCCCTATTTTCCATTTCTCCTTCACACTGATACTAGACATTCAGTACATTTCTGGTGACTTCATTCAGTACAAATCGAATGTCGTCATTTCTTTGCTTAAAATCTATTGGAGGCTGTGACAAGGTGTCTAATCTAGCTCCTTACCCCTACTAGTGCGACCTTCCCTTCTCATCTTCCTCTCCAGCCATTCAGCTTTTCTAAATTCTCTAGATGCCAGGCCTTCTCAGGCCACTTTCCTCTGCAGATGATATTACTAATGTCATGGTTAGTGGCCATCCAACTGGTCATGACTCCTGGTGACCATTGTAATTCGTTGGTTTTTTTCCACTGGCTGAATTTTCAGAAGTCAGTCACCAGCCTTTTCCTTATTTTCTTAAGCTAAGCTGTGCTAAAACCTGTTACACATGATAGCAACACATAACATCTTCGGAAGATGGGTGGTGGATGTGCTTAGGTGCAATGTTGGGAATCAAACCTAGGTTGCTGGTCCACCACCGAATCACCCCTGTCCCATTCACAAGCTAGTATCTCTCACCAACTCATCTAACTCCTACTTCAAAGGGAGGCTTGAGCATTACCACCTTGCCTATGTGTGCCCTGGTGCCTTATGCATGATTCAATCACACTGTACGGTAGCAGCTCATTTATTTGCCTCTCCCAGCCTCCACTCCCCAAACACACACACTAAACCATAAGCTCCTGGAGAGCTGGAGTCATCCTCTTAATTTTATTTGTATAACCAGTGCACACTGAATAGTCATTGATAGGTCTGACAGCTTCTATATATTTTTCAAAAGGAATATATTTAGTGGGCCTTTTTTCTACCATTGCAATATAGCACAAAGTGCCAGAACTGCCAAATGTGCTTCTGAAAAACGAAGCACAATACACATTCCCTTTCAAAAGGAAGGAATGCAGGTAATTCTGGAAACCACGCAGTACCTAATAAATCAGTCTTGGGATTTTTTATACTACAGTTAACTCAGGTGGGCAAGTGCTTACTTAACACTGATTGCATTCTGCTCGGCCTTGGCCACGTTGCTGTAATTGAAGTTCCTGACGTCTCCCTGACTCTCTCACCTGACAGGTTATTCCTTATGTGGGAGACGCTTACTCACCACCTCGGGAGCCACTCTGGTCAACCAGCCATTTACCGTCTAAAACCCAGTGGCGGAGGGGGGTTGGAAGTATAGGAAATGCACAGAGGAAAACAAACACATGGGAAAGCGAGAGAGGGCAGCGGCTGGAGGGGAGTGGGTTCAGGAACTGCCTGGGTGGAGCGAGGACAGCAGGCGAGCAATGGGGACAGGCCCGCGACTCCCGCGCCGGCGGTCCAGGACGTGGGGCTCTGGGTCGGAGGGAGGCCGAGATGGAGGAGGCTCCGAGGGAACGCTAGGAGTGGGGGGTAGGGGGTGGGGAGCGGCAGAGGCTAAAGGAAGACGCAGTCCGGGGCCCGAGGGTGGAGCAGCTTGGGAGAAAAACTGCTGCGAGAGCAGAACCCCGACGCAGCCAGAACGAACAGGGCTTTGGGCCGCGGCTCTCCACGGTGCGAACTGAGGCGGCGTGGGGGCGCAGCCGGAGGAAGACCCCAAGTCGCCGAGCCCGCGCTACGGAGCGGGTGAGCCGGGGTCCCGGGTGATGGGGAAAGGTCGGAGCGGCGATGCCAAAGGCACTTACTGGGGTCCCTCCTCGCAGCGCCGCTGGGGGTCTCCTCCCGGAGGTGAGGGAAGAGGAAGTCCCGGGAGGCCTGGAGATCCTGGAAGTAGCAGAACTGGACCAAGGAGCAAGCCATGGCCCCGAGGAGCTCCACTCGGGCACTCACCCCACCTCGCCACGCCCAGCCCCTCGCCGCCCCTCCGCCGCCACGGCCCAGCCGGCACCGCTCGGGCACGAAGAAGGCGGGGAAACGAAACCGGAAGCTGTCGGCGAACCCGGACCTGCCGCCTGAGCGCAACGCATGCGCAGGACGGCCCCGGCCTCCGGGGAGGCGCGGTCGGAGTCACGTGACTAGCGTGGGTCCGCCGTCAACCTGTCCAGTCCGAGTTTTGCTCCTCAAACAGGGATGAACCCTGGAACCCTGGCTTTTAGCTGACGGTGACATCATTTGCGCAGAACTCTGAGTCATTCAACAATCCAATTGATATGTTAAATTACTGGGAGTTTGTGGGTATTATTTGAAAAGTTTAATTTCTCTTCCATGTATCAACCCACCGAGGCTGCTGACCTTGCTCCTCCTATAGATACGAATCCCGTGCTGTAGTTCTATGTTTTTGTCATCCCTTTGCTACTTCATTTTCTTCTCTCATCCATTGAACAAATATTTGCTATGGGTCTTTAAAATTTTTTTAATGCCAACCACATAAGACGCTGGTTGTAAAGCAGAGAACAAAAGCGATGAGTGCCTGTTCTCATAGAGCTAAAATTCTACTGGTTAAAACAGCTACAAAGCAACTAATTACTGGCTAGCTGAGATTGTAATGCTGCTAGCAAGGAAAGAAATGTAAGTTCC
The DNA here is from genome assembly GCF_000313985.2 of Echinops telfairi. Lineage (NCBI taxonomy): Eukaryota > Metazoa > Chordata > Mammalia > Afrosoricida > Tenrecidae > Echinops > Echinops telfairi. The sequence continues at coordinate 68,758,925 of NW_022111324.1, forward strand.
ATGACAGAAAATAACAGGGCACTTGACCTAGTTAGTTTTTGTTGCTTTTGTTTTTGTGGGAATTGTGTGAGGATCGGGAAGCAATTTTATATCATTTTAAACTCTTAGGGGCACAGAATCTCACTTTAGTTTATATTCCCACTATGTTAAATGTTGGCGGTTCGAACCCACCCAGTGCCTCCCAGAAGAAAGACTTGGTGTATTTCCTTGACAAAGGTGGCAGCCAAGACAACCCTAAAGAGCAGTTGTTTTGTAACAAGTGGACTCTGTAACATGAGCCAGTGGCAACTCCACCACTTACAGCAGTAGTATAGGATCTGACACGTAATTCACTGACATCAAGTGGATTTTGACTCACTGTAATCCTACAGGACAGTGTAAACCTTCCCCTGCTGGGTTTCTGAGACTTTAAAAATCTTTGTGGTAGCAGATGGTACCTTTCTTCCTGGGGGTGCCTAATGGGTTCAATGTGAGGTTTGCCACTTGAAAGCCAAAAGAGGAATGATTTTAACATTAATTCAGAGGAGTGTGGACGTCTGTATCCTATAGGGAACATTAAGAGGTCATCTACTTTGAGAGAAAACATGATGCAGGAAGAAATTGAAGACAAATCGACAGGGTCTGAAGTATTCTCTCTGTCAGGCCTATGCAGCTACTTATCTTCATTATAGCACCAGAACTATAATTTAGTGCTCTGATAGGTACTCCAGTTCCTATGTCATCAGCTTAATCAGGATTTGTTCTTTAAAATGCAGGATTAGTAGGTCTGGGCTGCTAACCACAGGTCAGCAATTGAAATCCACCAGCTGTTCTTGGAGAAAAAGAAGAGGTTTTCTACTCACAGGAAAAGTTACAGTCTCAGACACTTACAGGGGCAGTTTACTCTCCTATAAAGTTGCTATGAGTCGGGACTGACTCAATGGCAGTGAAGTGTCTTTTGTTCATGCTATAGCAACCCTCTTTGATGGCATGGAGTTGCCCAGAGGATTTCTAAGGCTGTCAGTCTTCATAAAAGCAGATTTTCACATCATCCATCTCTCAGAGTGGCTGGTTGGTTCAAACTCTGGCTTTTCAGTTAGTAGCCAAGTGCTTAGTTACTCTGCCACCAGGGCTCCCTTTATTCATGCTCTACTCACTCTTTCATTGCCATCGAGCTGATGCCGACACATGGTGACCCTATAAGACAGGGTAGACCTGCCCCTGTGAACTTCCAAGATTAACTGTTTACAGGAGCAGAAAGCCCAGTCTTTTTCCTGTGTTTTCTTCCATCTGCAAAAAAAAAATGCATACCACCACACCTAGTAACCCAGTCCTAATGATGTAACCCTAAAATATGTGTGTGGATACCAACTAAAATGTCAAACTCTTGGCTTACTGGGTCAGGAAAGAACGTGGGACACTTTTTGGAAGGGTACTGTGTCATTCCTTGAAACCCATTCAAGTTCCTATTCAGGTAAATGCATTCTGTGGAAGTAACAGCTCTTGGCAGGTTTAGCTGGCTTTTGTTCTTCCCTGAGGCATTCATGCATCTCTTGTGGGGCAGCCATTGAATTTCATTACTGTGCTGGCTCAGCTTCAATAGTGAAGTCCTTGTCTTCCTTCCAACTGGTATTGAAAAGATTCATTCATGAATGTTTTGAAAGACTTTGGATACCCTTCACCGAAAATTAGAACAGATTCGTGAACTGAACTCTCCCCCTGCCCCAGAAGTTATAATGATGCAAGAGAATGAATAAGGAATTCTGCTGCCAGGGTTTCATTGGAGGCTCAGGTTGGGGGTGGTGGAGTGTATGAGACAATGATGATCATAAACTTCACTGTCTTAAGAAAGTGCATTGTAGAAGGTGTGCAACCTTTACGTATCCCAGAGTAGATGGTCTCCCTCTGGGAAATAAGAGTTTAGAAGTTAGGAAAAGCTCTCTGATCAAAATAACAAGATGGAAGCTGGCTCGATTTCACAAATTTTCCAGTCTCCATTGCTAGAGATAGAGCGTTTATACTGTTGTTAAGGGAGGAGAAGATATTGGAGGAGAATCTAATGGAGAGGTTGAGATTCAGGCTGGAAGCAAAGTGTGGGAGAAAGAACAATGAATTTGGAGTCCAGAAACCCGAGGATCTGGCTCAGTTCTGTCACTAATCAGTCATGATCTTGGGCAATTCATGTCACCTATCTGGGTCTTAGTTTCTTGATCTATAAGATAAAGAAACTGGTGTATGTCTCTTAATATTTAATGCAACCTGTCCTTTAATGCAATCTGTCCAGTCCTGGTGCGGTCTTGTGGGGATCGTAGTGTAAAGATTTGAACTAGAGGAGGGGGTGGGGGAAGCAATGAAGAAGCTGGACTCTAAGGCCCATTCTATAAATGCATATATTTTGGTAAATAGTTGGGAAGAAAATGTTAGTGGTTGGAATTACTCAGAAGAAATCATCTGTGTGAGACTCCAGGCAAGGCCCAGGTGTGTGTGGGTGGAGAGTGAAGGAGCACTAAGCATCTCTACATGAAAGGAAGGAGAGCAGAGAAGGATGAAAGGGCATGGATGCCAAACCATGTGGCTTTTCTAAGAGTCATCTTTGCCTGCTTTTTTCTTTTTTGCTGTAGTTAATAATTCAATGTAGAATGATATTATAAGACATTTTTGTAATCTAAGAAATATTGCCTTTAAGTAATTTATAAGTACAGTTATTAGTCTAAGATTAAAATTAGTAAGAAACATTTCTCAGGATTCTACCCTCAATTCTGGAGGGTGGGAGCACAGGTGGGCAAGGGAGAAGAAAGTGGTAGATTAAGTAATTGAAATCAGGCCCCACCCTCAGTGAACTTGGAGCCAATCTTTGGGACTAAGACACATGTCTAAATAAGTATGTGACATAACAGATGATGGAGTGCCTCAGTAAGAAAACAGGAACCCTAGGATGCCAGATATGGGCTTCTTTCTTCCTGGGTTATACCTGCTAGGTCAGTGGTTCTCAACCTGTGGGTCGCGACCCCTTTGGTGGGGGGAGGTTGGGGTTGGGGGGGTGGTGTCAAATGACCCTTTCACAGAGGTTGCCTAAGACCATCGAAAAATACTATTTCCGGTGGTTGGTTTTTTTTTTTTTAACTGGGGGCTCATACAACTATTATCACAATCCAGACATACATTCATTGTGTCAAGCACATTTGTACATCTGTTGCCATCATCATTCTCAAAACATTTGCTTTCTACTTGAGCCCTTGGTATCAGCTCCTCATTTTTCCCTTCCCTCCCCACCCACTTTCCCTCACAAACCCTTGATAATTTATAAATTATTATTTTGTCATGTCTTACACTGTCCAATGTCTCCTTTCACCCACTTTTCTGTTGTCCGCCCTCCAGGGAGGCACTTATATGTAGATCATTGTGATTGATTCCCCCTTTCTCCCCCCCTTCCCCTTCCCATTCCCTTCCAGGTATCGCTACTCTCATTATTGGCCCTGAGGGGTTTATCTGTTCTGGATTCCCTGTGTTTCCAGCTCTTATCTGTACCAGTGTACATCCTCTGGTCTAGCCAAATTTGTAAGGTAGAATTGAGATCATGATAGTGGTGGGGAGGAAGTATTAAAGAACTAGAAGAAATTGTATGTCTCGTCATTGCTGTACTGCACCCTGACTGGCTCCTTTCCTCCCCTCGACCCTTCTGTAAAGGAATGTCCATTTGCCTGCAGATGGCCTTTGGGTCTCCACTCCGCACTCCCCCTCATTCACTATGATATGATTATTTGTTCTTTGATGCCTGATACCGATCCCATTAACACCTTGTGATCACAGGCTGGTGTGCTTCTTCCATGTGGGCTTTGTTGCTTCTCAGCTAGATAGCCACTTGTTTATCTTCTGTCATGATTTGTAGGAGCCCCAGTGGCATAGTGTGTACAAAGTGGGCCATCATTGGAAAGGTCAGCAGTTTGAAACCCATCTGTTCTTCTGGAAAAAGACGAGGATTTCAATGGATATTGAGAGTTACAGTCTCGGAGGACAGAAGAAGATGATGTCCAGTTAAATTCACATGCCTGCAGTTCCTGCTGCCAGACCAGAAAATTGGGAGGTAAGGAGAAAGAGACTAGGAGGCCCCATGTTCAGGCAATCAGGGATCAGCTATCTCTTTTTTCCCCTTCTCTCTCTCTCTTCTCTCTTTCCCACCAGTCAATCCTAGCAAGCACAGTTGTATTTTTATTCTCCTTCATTTTCTTTCTTTCTTCTCTCTTTTCCCTCTCTTCTTTCCTCTTTTCTGTTTCCTTCCACATGCCACTGCTGGTTTCCAGACCCCTACCCTCTGCCTAGGGCAACTCCGCCCATCCAGTGGGAAGAGCTCCAGCCTGGCCCCTGTGGCAGTGCTACACACAGCACAGCACGGGGCTCAGCTATATCTTTATAGATTATTTTCTTTACTTTTCTCTTTCTTTCCTTCTTTCACTTTTTCTTTTTTTCCCCTTCTTCTATCTCTTCTCTTTTTACCACCACAGGCTCAGCTGATTCAGTTTTCCTTTTTTTGACTGGTTTTGCTTTTGTTTTGTCTTTGCATTTAGTGTGTGTGTGTTAGTTTGATTTTTATTTTTACTCTTGTCTTTGTTTTCCCCTTTCTCTCTTTTTCTTCCCTTCTCGCTCTCTTTCCTTTCACAAGCCACTACCAGCTGCCAGACCACTCCCCTCCACCTAGGACAACTCTTGACAGCTCAGTTGGGGGAGCTCCCGCCACAATTGGTGGCTTTACACACAGCAGGGGAAATCACACTCATCCTCCACCATACCCCCAACCAGCTGGGGGATCGCCCCTTCAAACGGCTGGAGCAACTCCTGCCTACAACACAAGGCCCTACAAATGACTGGGAGAATTCCTGCCTACCATCTGTGGTGCTCCACACTGCTGCGGGAACATCCGCCCAACATCCATGGTGATCTTTCAGACTAGGGTAATTCCACCTGCCATCTCCGGTGCTCTATACCAAGTAGGGTACACCCACAAGCGCTCCACGGCATTCCATCTGCAGAGGGAAACACCAATGTCACCTTTGGCGCTCCAAGCACCATGAGACACACCACTACAGCTTACTGAGAGATCAGCCAGTGAATCGCAACCCTGGTGGGCCCACAACCACCCGACCAGCATCCCGTGAAAGGACTACCCAACTCATATTCCAAATAACAGAATGCTGGTCGGCTAGGGTAAGAGTGCAACCACAGGAAAATACAGTGGTAGCCTGACCCCCAGTGAAACTACCTGCCTGTAGTTTGTAGAAGCACTCATACGAGTCTCCCAAGATAGCCCAGTGCTGTTCAACTCTGGAAGATGTCGCCGGGCTCCGCTAAAACAACATGTAAGCAGAAACCAGCTCCAACAGCCTCAACGAAAAAGCAGGAGAAACAGAAGACAATGCCAGAAGAAGTCATGAACCTAACAACATGCATCGAAGAAGCAGACATTGACCTGCTTGGAGTCATACAGGATATGAGGGAAGCAATGCAGAAAAAGGATGAAATGATAGAAGAGATAAAGGCAGCACACTAAAGGAAAATACAAGACATAAGGGATGAAATAACAAAACCCAGTAGCAAATTACCAGATTTTTCCAACAGACTTGAGGAGGCAGACAATTACACCAGTGACTTAGAGGACAACCAAGCAGACCTCAACAAATGGGAAGAGTAGTCAAATAAGTCCATCAGAATTTTAAGAAAACCTGAGAGCCATATCTGATGCTAGGAAGAGGAACAGTTGTAGAATAATTAGACAACCGGCACAAAACACAACAAAGAAGTCAACAGCGAAAATAGTGAGGGAAATCTTAGAGGAAAACTTCCCCAGCTTAATAAATGAAAAGCAGGCAACCATTCAGGAGGCTGAAAGAACACCAGCCAGGCTGAATCCCAAGAAGTCAGCAAATCACGTTATAGTTAAATTATTCAACTATGAGGGAAAACAGAAATTCATAAGAGCAGGAAGGGAAAAACAAATAGTCACTTATAAAGGTACCCAAATAAGAATATGTTCAGACCTATCAGCAGACATGATGAAAAAGAGGAAGGAATGAACTAACATATTCCATGAATTCAAGGAAAATAATGTAAACCCAAGAATACTGTACATGGCCAAATTATCTAGTAAGATAGATGGAGACGTAAGAGTCTTCCCAGACAAGGAAAAACTCAAAGAATACATAAAAAGAAACCCAGCCCTATAAAAGATCTTTGCTGACCCAGTGTGGGCAAAAGATCAATACTCACCAAGCGCAAATAAGAGACCATCACATATAACAACTCCACCCAGAGGGCGACAAAGAGAAAACAGCTTCCAAAATAGCATTAACATAATAGTGGAAAGAAGGCAAGAATGAAACACACACACACACACACACACACACACACACACACACAAAACAAACTGATAAGATAGGTAGGTAGGAAAACACCCAACACAAAAGGTACAAGATGACATCACAGAATCCACAGATAGAAGCAATAACATTGAATATCAATGGACTGAACTCAGGCAGTAAAAGACAGCGGCTAACAGACTGGCTCAAAAACATAACCCATCGATCTGCTGCCTACAGGAGACACATTTCAAGTTTGCAGACAAAAATAAGTTGAGAATTAAAGGCTGGAGAAAAATATAACAAGCAAATGGCAATGCAAAAAAGCAGGGGTAGCAATCTTGATCTCTGAAAAAAAATTGATCTCAAGGTACAAGCTATAACAAGAGACAAGGAGGGAAACTATATACAGTGAACCCTCGTTTATCGCGGTTAATCGGTTCTAGACCCTACCGTGATAAATGAAATTCCGCGAAGTAGGATTCCTTATTTGTAAATCAAATATTTTCGTAGTTAGAGCATAGAGGACATGAAAAAACATCCTTTAGTCACCATTACACTCGTATTACCCAATTTATTAAACGAAAAAGGGAAAATACTGTAAAACATTTTGGACGTTACAATGATCATGTATTATTTATTATATTATTTATGGCATCTAGTTTACAGTATTACATATTTCACATACAGTGTTATTATACATAGTTCTTACAAATACTGTAATCAATAGCCTATGAAATGACTTAAGGGATGTACTCTACAGGTGGGTCGCTGTCTTTTTCCTCTGAAGGAGCGAGTGTAGGCAGTGGGTGCTGTTACGCAAAAACCGCGATAGAGTGAAGCCGCGGAAGTCGAAGCGCGAAGTGGCGAGGGTTCACTGTATATAGAAGTGTAGGGGTGGAGTCTAGCCTGTCAATTAGCTCACAGTCTGATGGTGACACTTAGTAGGCATGGCCCTCTCATCAGGAGGGTTCTGGGGACCTCCTCTTCTCTCTTTGCCTGCCAGATCTGTGGAAGTCTGTCCACCACTATTGGATCCACAAGACTTTTCACCCACCAGCCTGTGATATTCCTGCATTCTGCATCATTGCATGTGACTGCATGAATCTGAAGAGGAACTTATGGACTAGTATTAGACTTATGAACTTGAGTTGGACTGGGCTGGAATGTTTTCTCGATATAGAACTACTTCTTAATATAAAGCTCCTTCGTACACATATATGAGTGTCACTGAATTTGTCTCTCTAGTCAACCTGGCCTAACACATCATGAATGACAAATACAAAAGGAATGGCATGGTCTTCATCATAAAAAGAACATTTCAAGATCTATCTTGAACTACATTGCTACATGTGATAGGAAAATATCTTTATGTCTACAAACAAAAAAGTCCAATTAATACAACTATTATTCAAATTTACACACTAACCACTAAAGCTAGTGATGAAAACATTGATGAATTCTACTAACTTCTTTGGTCTGAAATTGATCAAATATACCGCCAAGATGCATTGGTAATTCATAATTGTGTTAGACTGGTAGGGTGGGTTTCCTAGAGAAGCAACTCATGACTGATCGTCTATATATAAATCTATGTATATCTATCTATCTATCTAGAGAGAATGATTTATATATTTATATCAAGAATGTGGTTCATACAACTGTAGAAGTGGGTATTTCAAGTCCAAGTCCATGGGTCAAATGTCTAGCTAGAGGCTTATATGGACTCATACAGCTTCGGGAACTCATGAATTCAAGTGGGCAGGTCCACTAGAGGATGACTGACATCAGGCTTCAGAGGGAGCTGAATCCATGGCCAGCATATCCGATGATAGATCAGATGGCAGACTGCTGTTAGATTCCCAAGGTCAGCAGGTAATATGGCAGGCTATTGATTCAATTCCAAAGAGCTGGAGGTTGATGAGCCAGATACAAATCTAGACCCAGCAAAAAGGAAGCAAGCTTTCCACAGCGTCTATTCATATAGGAATCAGGCCTCATCCCCGAGGAAACCTTTCAATTGCATTAGGTCTATGACCTGAATAAGGAAGTTGCATTCCACTCTAATCTTACATAGGCTTTGCTTCGCACAGCAGAGCCCATCATGGAGTCAATTACGTTGTGTAAGATCACATCATGGGGAATTACTAGGTCTCAGCTACTAAAGTACTAAGAATCATGGCTCAGCCAAGTTGACACAAAACCCAATTATCTCAACAATTATTTGGAATGAAAAAATAGGAAATAAGGAGGAAGGATAAATAGTTGGATATTTGGCCTTGGTAATAGAAATGAAGCTGGAAATTGCATAGTGGAATTTTAACTTCATTGAAAATGCCTTTTATCTACAACATAGATGGTGGCTAGTTACATGGACTTCACCGGATAGAATACAGAGAATCAAATGGACTACACCTCTAGGAGGAGACAATGAGAAGTACAATATCACCAGCAAAAACAAGACCATATGACAAGTGTGAGACATACCATCAATTGCTCATATGCAAGTTCAAGTTAAAGCTGAATATCAAGTAGTTCTAATGCCATTAAAAAAAAAGTTTCTCTGTATTTTGGTCACTTGTTTGAACTACTCTTATCTTGTTTCTTCATGTAAGCTGCAATCGTTCTCTCTGAGACACTGTGGTGTTATTGTATTTGTATTTTATTGGTGATTGTGTGTTTTTCCCGGTGATTCCATTCTTTATTTTGATTTGATTTAACCAAGGGAGCAGGAGGGGTTTGCTCTACTGCTTGCTAGCTTAGCATGGACTTAGGTGCTCACAACTTATCTCCTGGTGGAATGTGCATAGTTCTCTGCTTGTTCATGTACAGCAGTTGAGAGAGGACTAGATTGGTGCTGGCTGCTGTCTTCCATTGATCAGGTGGTGCAGTAGTGGGTGTGGCCCTTGCTTTCTGGTCAACAGCCACTGGTTTGAGCAGTGCTGATTGTTGTTGCCCTGACTGAACAGTGATGCAGAAGTTCAAAATGGTCAGGCTATTTCAGAGTGCCTGACAATTCACCTTTCTGTTTACATCTTTATTCACCAATTTTGTTCCATTTCTTCTCCAAGTTTGCAGTTGATCTACATCTGCATTCTTTCATCTGAAACTCAGGGTTTGAGTATTATAATCTATATCTGCTTCGTTTGATCTCTCAGGTCTTTGTTGAGAGGCTCTGAATAGCTTGTCTGCCATCTCACTCAAAGTCTTCTCAAGAACAAGGTTTTGTAGGTCCACAGTTGTGGTGTGTTAATTTGGCCATGCTACTTGTAACATGCTTCATAATTTACAATAGAGTCCAGATTGCTTTTGAATGTTGTCTTCCTGCTCTTCCTCAGTCAAACCTAATAGGTTTCATAGTTGTTCTTTCTCTTGCATGCTTGGCTAAGTGTTGCCCTCCCTCTAATTTCTCCTCATTATGTTTACTGGCATTAAGTGAATGAGCACTTCACTGTTCTTGGTACAGTTTGTCTCCAAGGGATCTAATCAGTGGTAATAGCCTTGCTGGCAGCTGCTGACTTAAATTAAATGCAACACATGTTTTTTTTAAAGAAATATGAAGGTAAGTAAAAAAGCATTGCTATCAAATTATCAATACCTTTATCAAATAAGAATACCAAAAAAGAGAAAACAACAACAACAAAAACCAAAGCTGAAACAAATGACAGCGAGTTGCCCTCAGGTTGTTTGGCACTTTTTCTGTTTACATTATGTTTGGTTCCTGAAGTGACAAACTCAAGATGTAGTATTTCATCAAAAGTATACTGAGTTTATGAAATGAATAAATAAATTTTACAAGCATAAAAAAGAATACCAAAATGGGAAGCTATTATCTTTTTTTTTCAAGACAATAACACAAAAGCATCTTTATTACAATAAATGAACCCAGTGAAACCCAGAGATCAGTTGGCTAATGCAGTAAGAGCTTCCATCACATTGCCCATGCACTCCCCCGCAGGCTGCCCAGGCTCTCTGCTGCTGCTCTGGAGCCCTCCATCTCTGTCACTGTCAGACCCACATCTTCCTTTTTTCTTGCTAGTTCCTTCTCCCACTCTGGTTTGGCTTTCTGTTCCCTCTACAGTCTGTTTCCAGTCACTGCCATGGCTGTCTTAGGGCTGGAAATCTGGATCCCGTTCTCCTCTGCATAGTCGGCCTGGCCAGCGCCAGGTCTGTTGCGCCACTATCATGCTTCCAAGGCTTTTTCTGGAGGCTACTCCACACTGCTGGTCTTAATCTCCAACTCCAGCTCCACATCCTCCTCAGGAGCCATGTCCATCCCCTGCAGTTATTACTTCTTGACATATCCTCTATCTAGGTCTATAAACTTCTGAATATGGTGCTTCCATCTCTCTAATACTTCTCTAAAGAATTCTGCACTCTTTGACTTACACCATGTCAAAATGGCAGCTTTAGCCTCCTTAAAGGACTCAAGCCATGTTCTTTAAAACTGCATTTTGAAGATCTAGCGTCTGGGATCTTAAAGGCTTGGAGTTAAACAAGCAGCCATCTAGCAGGGAAGCAAATAAGCTCACATTGGAAGAAGCACACCAGTCTGTGTGATCATGAGGTGTCAATGGCATCAGGTATCAGGTATCAAAAGATCCAAAACAAACAATTATATCGATGCAAAAGAGGGGGGTTGGCGTGGAGACCCAAAGCCTATCTGTAGACAGTTGGATAACCCTCCACAGAAGAGTTATAAGGAAGGGATGATTCAACCAAGGTGCAGTATAGCGCTGACAAATTACACATCATTCCTCTAGTTCCTGAATGCTCCACCCTCCCTCCCCCACTACCATGACCAAGGCTGAAACTCTAAGGAGAAGAAGCAGATGGCTGCTATTCCAAGGGCACAGAATTGGTGGACGCTGGACTTTGGTTCATATCTCTTACCTTCAGGGAGCCCGTTGAATAGTGGCCTGGAACTACCATATGCTGACTTTTAATATCTTCTTTGCTTCATGATGACATGCATTAATCTGGTAGGCATAGCTCTGCTGCTGTGAATGAATATTATTGAAATTTGCCCCATTATTGGTGTAAATAGTATCCAGTCACTTAAGAGTTTAATCTGTACAAATCAACAATTCATGTATTGCAATTCTTAGCTGGTCTATACTTGTATAGTTTCCTTTTCTCAACAATGTTTTAAATTCCACCCCGTTGGCTAGACAATGACACTGTCAATGTGTAGAGGTTACACACTGGACTGCTAGCTGCAAGGTCCGCAGTTTGAAACCCTCAGCCAGCCCAGAGGGGGAGGGATGAGGCTTCCTACTCCTGTGAAGACTTACAGGCTTGGAGACTCACAGGGTCAGCTCTACCCTGCCCTATAGGGTCACTATGAGTCAGTATTGACTTGATGGCAGATGCCCCAAAAGGATGATTGATACTGTTTTCTAACATAAAATGACAGTGATGTCTCCAAGATGAACCACGGATATGCGAATGGATTTGGGGCTTGTAGTTCATTCTAGCTCCAATCACAGAACAATTCATTGTTAGGATATGGCCCTGCCTCATGCCTGCCTTTATGAAGAGATCACTGAAAATATGAATGCTATTGCAAAGTGTGGCAAAGAAACTAGATGCTACCTGCTATCAGAAAGAATAGCATCTGGGATCTTAAAGCAGCCATCTAAGTGGGGTGTCAGCAAAGTCCACAGGAGAAAGCACACCAGTCTGTGTGATCCAAGGATAGTGAATAATATAATACAAATCTATAGAAGGGAATGGCATCAGAGCTTAAATTGTGAACACCTGGTTTTCATAAGATTATAGAGGCTAATGCAAAGCCCCAAATCCATTTGCAGGGTCTACACATGGATTAACCTATGATGAATTCCCTCCAATCATAGTTGAGGAATGTGACTAGCCTTGTTATCAGACAGAGAACAAAGTTGATTACAGCAGATGCAGTTAGGTTAAGATGTAGTATCATATCCTTTACTATCCTTTAGACCCATTTTATTTTTTTTATTTTTTTTGTTTTCTTAAACAGAACTCACTTAAATTTTTTAATCTCTGTAAGTTAACATACCATGTATTTTGGTCTAAAAAGTGTTTCCATATATGAGTAACCCCCGCCCCTTGTGCCAATAGTATTTTAAATCCTATGCCATTGGCTATTTTATTTTATTTTTTTCTTTTTATTTTTTTTAACATTTTATTAGGGGCTCATACAACTGTTATCCCAATCCATACACACATCAATTGTGTAAAGCGCATTTGTACATCGTTTCTCAAAACATTTTCTCTCCATTTAAACCCCCGACATTAGGTCCTCATTTTTCCCCTCCCTCCCCACTCCCCACTCCCGCATGAGCCCTTGATAGTTTATAAATGGGTATTTTGCCCTTTAGACCCATTTTAAAGCAGTTTATTTTTCTTTTTTTTTTAAGTGAAGGGGCAATACAAGTGGATTAAGCCCCTGGGAAATCCCCACTGACCATGGACCAGGAATGTGACTAGCCTTGCTAACATGCAGAAGTCATTGGAAAGTGGATTGTTGCAGATGCAGTTAAGTTAAAATTTAGCATCGGATCTCCCTTATGGTTCATTTAAATGTATTTTGTTTTTGATACTATCTGCTTTCTTTTAGAATGAGATTTTTATCTGTTTCACTTTGTTATTTTTGTCAGATTTTTTTTGCTGTTTTTCTATAAATGCAATCCAGGATAGATATCTCTATAGAGACAGTGACTAGATTAGTGGAGGTATGGCAGGGGAGGTTGGGAGAAGTGGGGAGCTAATAATGATGAGTACCAGAATGAAGAAAATGTTCTAAAATTGATTGTGGTGTTGATGGTGCAACTCTTCTTGATGTGATTGAACCACTGAATTGTATGATATGTGAATTATATGCCAATAAAACTGATGGGAAAAAAAAAGAGTTACAGTCTCAGAAAGTAAAAATTGTGTGCCTTGAGTTTGGGGAACAACAACAACAAAAATCACAAGGGGAAAGAGAGTGAATAGGATAAAGTTTCTCAATGAAATTCTCTTAGGATAGTACTGGCTGCCCTTAAATAACAGGCAGGTGCATTGTTCTGATGAAAACAAATTCCTTACCGCCACTATCTTTTTTCCCTTGTGTACCAGTGACCAGGCTATGGAGGCTCCTGAAAAGGAACAGCCCCCATGCATACATCACTATATTACTCTGACCCATTGGCATCGACTGAAAAGCTGTATTTGAACAATAGCACCCAGCAACCACAGGACATCTTACTGCCACTTTCCTCACCAATGCAGTTTTCCATTTTCTTAAGGCTTGAACATAAAAAACTTCCATCATCTTCCCGTGACCCTCAAGAAAATCTATAACAATTACACTTTTGGAATCTGATAAGATAGTCACTATAACTTTCTGAGCTGAACTTTCTGCCTTGAATTTATCCAGCAGAACCCCTCAGAATTTTCCATCTTATTGGACTTCCTTAAAACAACCTTTTTATTGTGAAAGAAAGGTTTACAGATGAGGTAGTTTATTATGCCAACCTGGCCGATAAACACATGTGGGGTTAATTGAGGGGCGGAGAGATAAATGGTTCTGTGAGCCTCACCTTTCTAGTTCTCGGGTCTCTTGTTTTGTGATGGTTGGACCAGGGTGCAGCTGCCTTAGCCAGTTTCCTGCTTCAGCTGGCAAGACTCACTTCCTGCAAGATATCCCTGAGGAGAGGCCACATGGACCTACCCCGATGCAGCCATGGGTGCTGGAGCAGCCATGTGGAGACCCCTGACAGTGCTGAGATGCTTACACATTCACAGACACGGCTTTCCTCCTGCAGTCGGCATCATAGTGTGTGTTTTGTGAGATGGAGGAGGACTTTGTGGATTGGTGTTGGACATATGGGTTAATGTTGGACTTGTGGGCTTGGGCAGCCCTGGGTTGGGATGTTTTCTTGATGTGCTCTTAACCTTTATACAAAACTCTCTCTTCTTATACATGAGTTTCTGTGGGTCTGTTTCTCTAAAGTACCCAGACTAACACAACAGAGTAGAGCATCAGCTTTATCTTAAAAAATTTATATATTTTTGTTTCGTCTCATTAATTTCATTTCCTTCAATTGACCATCACTTATCCTACTTCTTCCCTGTGCTTCCTGTTTCCTTTTCTCCTTTCTTAACATTTCCAAACTTTGTATTTGCGCACATTGCCGTTAAAATGGTTGTTTTAAAATGCGCATACTCCACTAGTTAGTGTTTCTCTTATGAATGTGTCTATTGCTTGGCTAAAAATTGAGTAGTGGGGGTAAGTTCAAATCCAGACCTAAAGAGTGACCCAAGGGCTATAGTTTTGGGGATTCCATGAGCCTCTGTCCAGCCAGCGAGTGGGATCTTTTTTATGATTTTGAATTTTCTTCCATGTTTTTCTTTCACTCTGTCGAGGGTCTTTTAATGTGATCTCTAAAAGCAGTTGGTAGTGGTAGTCAAGCACCATCGACATAATTCTTCTGGCTTCAGGCTTATGGAGACTGAGGCTAGCACGGTTCATTAGTTCATTGAACTCATTGTTCCCAAGTGTCCTTTAATTTTTGTCATTCTCTTTTCCTCTGGATGGGGAGAAACCCGTAGTTTCACCCTAGATGGCCACATATGAGCCTTTACAACCTCAATTGCCACTCATCAAAGTAGGAAGTAAACATTGTATTTGTGAACTGTTGTGCCAATTGATGTCAGTGTCCCCTAAAACTATGTGCACCTAATTTTGAAGGTACCCTAATGAAACTAAAGACAAGTGTATTACTGAGAGAACTTGTCAGCACCTATCCACTGATAGTAGAGCCAGGTTTTGAAATCTTCTGTTTGGAATAACCCCATGCACATATGAACTGGAATTCTAGTAGCTATACCTTTTTACTTCCTCTCTATAATCATTATCACTGTTGTAATTAGTTATATCTTCCTTTTGTGGCTATATTCTATTTTCCTTTTTTGTTGCATCTCAATAATTTGAACCATTCAGAGCCTGCTCAGAAGCTTGATGGCACATTCCTAAAGTGGTTAATTACAGACCATCTTTTATGTGCCTCTTCCCTCTCCAGGAAACTTTGGTCTTTCAAAACGCAGCTCCATTGTGAAAGATCTGACTTTATCAGGTAAAATTAGTGACTTTGGATTCTCTCCCACTTCACTCCCACCCCTTTCATATAAACATACACACACACACACACAAAACTGTGTGTCTGTTCTAAAACATAACACTTTGTATTGCAGAATAACAAATTGCATTTCTGTCTCCCCCACTAGATGGTGATGTCCTCAAGGGCACAGATTGTGACCTATTTTAGCTTTATGACATTCATTCATTCATTCCTCATATTAAAATAAAAACCTTGCTAGGTACCAGGAGCCAAACATGTGAGGTGACCTTAAAAATTCATGGAAAAATGGAAATAAAAGAGAATGGAATTCTACAAGGTTTTTTAACCCCCCCGCATACACCTGACTCATATTAGCTGCACAAATGGAGAATGCACTCTAATGATGACACAGATAAATACTCAGCCAACTGTGAATCGATTTTGAAAGCATCATTTTGGAAAATTACAAGGGAGTGCATATGAAGGATATCACT
This sequence comes from Echinops telfairi, assembly GCF_000313985.2. NCBI lineage: Eukaryota > Metazoa > Chordata > Mammalia > Afrosoricida > Tenrecidae > Echinops > Echinops telfairi. The sequence continues at coordinate 68,774,834 of NW_022111324.1, forward strand.
TTGGAGATCAGGGATGGCCTTCCTGCACTAAGTAAAATCTAAGCCAAGATAGGAGGACTGGGTAGTAGTTGGTGAAATAGAAACAGGATAGGATTGGAGCTGGGAGGGGAAAGCATTTCTAGCAGAGGAAATAACTCAAAACAGAGAAGGTGAAACTCTATAGTGTATTGTGAGAACTGAAAGCTCATTGGCCTGTGTAGAGCTGGAGAGGCAAGCAGAGGTGGAACAATAAGACCACGCAAACGCTGGAACTATCTTGTTAGGTGCTGTTGGGTTGGTTCCGACTCATAGGAACCCAATGTATAACAGAAGGTACCACTGCCAGGTCACATCATCCTCACAATTGTATATTTTTGATTGTGTCTGAGCCCATTGTTGTAGCCAGTGTATCCAGCCAGCCAGCTCATTGAGGGTCTCCTACTTTTTTCTGACCCTCTACTTGACCAAGCATTGTGTCTTTCTCCAGGGGCTGGTCCTTCTTGATAGCATGTCTAAAGCACATGAGATAAAGTCTCACCATCCTTCCTTCTAAGAAACATTCTTGCTGTATTTCCTGAAGACAGACTTGTTTGTTCTTCTGGAAGTCTACGGTACTTTCAACATTCTTCATCAACAGCATGATTCCAGTGCCTCAATTCTTCTCTGATCTTCCCTAAGTCCAACTTTCAAATGCATAAGAGGTGATTGAAATGACCATGGCTTGGGGCAGTGATATCTTTATTTTTTAGTACTTTAAAAGGATCTTTTGTAGCAGAGTTGTCCAATGCAATGTGTACTGTTTAGTTTCTTAACTACCCTTCCATAGGCATGGATGAAGGATCCAAGTGAAACAAAATCTTTGACAACTTCAGTCTTCTCTCTGCTTATCATGATGTTCTCTATTGGTCCAGTTGTAAGGATATTTTAATTTATACATTAAGGGTGTAATGTAGACTGAACATTGTAGTCTTTGATCTTTATTAATGCATTAACTCTACTTTCAGCAAGAACACTTTTCCTAATTTTTAAGCCATATAGTATCTTCTTGTTCTATTTGAACTACTACTTCTTGGTCTATGTACAGATTCTACATGAGCACATTTGTTCTGGAATTCCCATTCTTAGCAATGTTATCAATAATTTATTATAAACAACAGAGTCTAATGGCTTTATATAGTTGATCTAAAACAAATAGACACGTTTCTGGCATTCTCTGCTTTCTGCCAAATCTAGCTGACATCAGCAATGACATCTCTCTCTCCACGTCCTCTTCTGCATACAGTTTGAATGTCTTGCAGTTCCCTGTCTATGCACTGCTGCAACCATTTTTGAATTATCTTCTGTAAAATTTGATTTACATGTGATATTAATTATATCACTATAAGATCATGAATTGCATTATTATAAGGCCATTTGTATAAACTATAACAACAAACACACAAACAAATAAACTCATTGCCATTGAGTTCATGTCAACTCATAGTGGCCCCACAGGACAGGGTAGACTTGCCCGTGCAGGTTTCTGAGACTGTCACTTTTTACAGGCGCAGAAAGTTCCATCCTTCTCCAGGTTTAAACTATAGTTTATTTAAACTTATTTCTCTCTTCAGTGAATAATCAGTGCTTCAAACAGGCGATGGATTAATTAATGTTTATGGAAGGAAGGAGAGAAAAAGAGAGAGAAATGTCCCATCATTCCAGTTGGTGGTAAAAAAAATATATGAAATACTGTCTGGCCTCAGGGTGCTTGCAGTACTATTGGAGAGACAAGATAGCCCTGCAAAACATGTAAACACAGGCCCATTGATTAAATAATAAAAGAGAATAGCACAGGTAAAAGTGTTCAAGTCTTGAGAGATTGTGGTGACCAGGTGGTTTCAGGGAAGCTCATGTTAAGGAAGATGGAGCCTGAACTGGATCTGTCTGATGAGGGTGATTTAACTAAGAAGAAAGGAATTTTAAAAACACATTCTTAAGAGTCTTACATGGAAACGAGGACATGCAAAAGCAAGTAGCAGGAGGCAACATACCCCTGTTACTCATTTCTTGATTCCTTTTCTTATTAGCTTCTGTTAACTTAAATCTATTTGAGGACATCTAGGTGTTTCCTGAAAGATTGCAGAACATGGGCAGTCTCAGTCTGAGACGGGGAGGGAAGGCAGTGGGGCTCAGGCTCATAGAGCTGGACCAAATAGAATCTACTTCTTGATATGGATGTGTGTTTTAAAAATAAAAGTGCATCTTAATAAAAATGTGCCCAATGTTAATTAAAAAAAACACATTTCAGTTAAAATAAAAACATTTTCACATCAGATAAATTTTTGCTTGACTTACAAACTTCAGACAATTTAATTCAGAAAATTCTGTAACAACAAATGCCAGTGGACATCCTTTTTGCATACCATTGTTGTAAACACAGTTTTCCAATTGCAGCTTGCATATCAAAGTTGGATGTCTTTGAATTTTGATTTTTTCCAATTTTAGCTTGTGATATGATTTTCTCTACATTAAATGGTATGTCTTTTAATGAAATTGGAATTTGTTTTCCCCTTCAGTGTTCTTTTCTTTTATTTTAAAAATTGTGGCAAATACACATGTATGTAACATTTTCTATTTCAACATTCAATGAAATTGTGTGCATAACACATTGAAATACACCATTACCTATTTCCAAATTATCGTTGTTTAAATCTTTGTAGTCTGGGTCATTCTTTCTCAGTCCTTGCTATTGTTCACAACACTCCCAAATTTAGAACAGCCTCCAATTGTCATTATTGATCTATCTTTGTCTTTACAAAATTCTTAGTGAAAAACGGACTACCACATCCACAGTTTATATACAGATAGAACCAACACAAAAGAGATCGGATTAGAATTATTACCTCTCTACCAAAGAATCTCTACAATATTCAGTTTTTACTTTATTTTGTCCTTTTGGAACAAAATAAAAAAGAAAAAGAAGAAGCTAGAACTACACTTTTCTGTGGTATTTTTTAAAGGTATCTGAAGTAAATTATTTTGTTAGTCTTAGAACCTCAAGTCAGACTTCATTGTGACCTACTAGTCAGTATATTTAAATTCACAATGGTGTTTGTTACCTAATGACTTCTTTCCTAATAGTCACACCTTCTAATTCTCCAGACTTTCCTGCACTTGGAAGATTAAAAGGGGAAAAAACGCTTAACATTTTCTGTTGTAGTAATGGTAAATGTTTTATTGTTAGCAGAAGAACAATAACATGAAACCAAATATTTGCTTGTCTTTCTTGTCAATTAGGGGATTCACATCATATTAAAAAGTAGCAATTTTAGTGGCATATATATCTGTTATTCAAAAGGCAAATCTTTAAATGTGATACTTATGGAGGTCCGCCATCAGGGATAATATAAACTACACATGCACTAAGTTCAAAATACAAATGGTCAGCATAATGACTCATGGCCTTAGCCAATACTTAGAAAGACCCAAGCAATTACGCATTAATGTACATGTCAAAACATCTAGGACAGGTAATGAACACTGTTCTTAAAAGCTCAAAAGTCAAAGCAAACCAAAGCACTTAAACCACTGTGGACGTCATTTATTCATATGAATTTTGTCTTTGGAAAAACAAAAGGTTGGATAATCACATGTAAGCAGAAAAATAAAGCCTTATCTGTTGTTGCTGCAGAATTTGATGAGCCAATTCTATGACTTTTAGATCGCATAACATTTTCTGTTTGGACTAGGAATTTTAAAAGTCTAACTTTGTTATATTTTTTGTTATTATCACCAAACCTATAATGAGTGATGATTTCTATAAAAGAGGAATCAACCCCCCAAATATTTATTATTTAATTTATGCTTTATGTATAAATTACTAATCACATACTAAGTGCTCTCTCTAACATTTGACATAAAGAAATTATTTACCAGAAAATTATTAATCAGAAAATAGACATTGTACATTATATATAAAAACTAGAAACGTTTTTATTATCATTTTTGATGACACAAATTTAATATGGGTTTTACGTGTGGAAATGAGTCATTAAAAAAGATGTTTTGTGTGCGCAGTCGCATTTGTCACCAGCTGTCTTTCAGTTTGTTGTACTCTGGTGACTTGTGTGCAGCTGTGAAGTTGGAGTCTGTGCCACTGGTATTTCAAACCATTTGCTCACCCTTAGTGGACAGGTTTGAGCAGCACTTCCAGGCTAAGACAGACTAAAAACAAGGATCTTAATTAACCATCTGGATCACAGCAAAAGATTTTCTGATTCTCTTCCTTTGGACACTTCATCAGAGAAGATCAGTCTTGGAAGAGGGCTTCGCTGGCTAGTGCAGTTGAAGGAGATCCTCAGTGAGGTGGGTCGGCACAGTAGTCTCAACAATAGACCTAAAGTGTAGTGGCAATGGGGAGGATGATGCAAGACCAGGCAAGGTCTCTGAATCAGTCAACTCAATGGCAGCTATATATCTTGTTTGATTGAATATGGTGTACTAGTTTAGCCACTAGTATTAATTCTTTGGCATCCATTCATATTCTATTTTCATTTGTCTATTCTCTTCCTCATCGCCCCTCTGTCCATCAACTTCAATTTCAAACATGACGTTCAGACTTTGTGTACATACACAGCCCGGGGAAAGCTCAGCTCTTCTAATTGCAGCCCATTCCCTAAAAAAAATGTACACTTTGGTGAGAAATACCTTTTTATATAAGGTTCCGTAAACCTGATAATGTTGATTTTGAAATATATATATATTTCTAAGAAATTAAATTTCAGGAATGCTGAGATGTTAAGCAATGAATAATACAAGGGAATGAATAATTCAATAATGTATTAATAAATATTTCAGTGCTGAATGGATCCCTGGTTAATGTACATTAATATCTCAGTAAGTGAAATTCTTTGACTGTTTTATATATTACAATTTAAAGTATTTAGGATTGTTGACCAAGAACTTATAGATGAAAAGTTTAAGAAAAGTCACTAATAAATATGGAAAGGGAACCCTGAGCATGTTTTAATAGATGAACTCATTAATGGTCCAACCCATTCAGAGGCATAGGGAAGTATTTATCACACTCTAAATCTGGTTTCCTTGCACTGATTAGGCTGTGTTCTCACTTGCATTTGTCAAGGTTGAATTCTGAACACAAATATTGGGATGATCAGAGGTGTCTGAAAAACAGAAATTCTTTACAGACATCAAACATATTTCCCTGAAATATTGTCTACATATGGACATTTTAAACTTCAATTTTAATTTTGTTATTTTAAATTTCTGTGGCTCATTTTTACAAGTTTGGCACGATCACGTAGGATCAAGAGTTTCTTAGCACTGCCATGTGCGGAACTGTTTCTTTGGTCACTATGCTGCACACTAGTGATATCGCAGGCAGAAATTTGAAGTTGTACACAGTTGGAAAAGAGTATTTAATATACCATGGACTGCCAGAAGAACAAGCAAATGATTCTTAGAAGAAACACAATTAGAGGTGGGAGAAGATGGAGGGCTGCGCAGACGAATGACGAAAACAGAACATACAGCCCGAGAGCAGAATGCGGACCTAAATAGCTAGAAGCACCTCCGTCAGTTAGAGTTGTAACCAAACTTAATATGAATGGAATAAGTTATTCCAGTGGAAGGATTCATCTGTTCTGGACATTTCATTTACATGGAAACACATACTACATGTTCTTTTGTGACTGTCATCCTTCACTTAATATTTTCAAGGTTCATCCATGCTGAAGTGAATGCTCCCAGTATACCAGCATAGCAAAATGGCAACATTCCTATAGCATTAAAGTTGTAGTTCAAGAGCTTAGATGACTTATGATGTCCATAGCAAATATGAAACTTAAAAAAAAAGAAAAGAAAAGAAAATATGAAACTTCCACAGCCACCACAAGGACAAACAATTAATTTTAGTAGATCGCATACATGTCTTAAATCAACAGCCTTCTACTCATGTTAATGTCTCGATTAAGTTTCACAATGCAAAATACTCATACATTAAATCAAAGAATTCCAGCTGGTAAGCATGGACTGGACATTGTAAGAATATTTAATGTATGTACACCCATTATGTTTTCAAGCCACAGGAGGAAAAACACAACACTTCTTCCTTATCAAAGTACTGTCACTTAAGTATAAGCCTGGAGTACTGAGAACCATTCAGGTGTACAAGATGAAAGCTGGCTGGAGAAGTGTCAGGTTGCTGTGGAAGGAAATACTCGTGTTTGTGAAAAGCAGTCTCCAGGAGGAAACCATCAAGGGCATGCTTTATCCATCTTGCTTAATGAAAGAGCTGCAGTTAAAATTGTTTAAAGTAGTAGGTACAATGAATATTGTTGCAATTGTGTTAAAATTTGAGACAGTGTGGGTGCTGACTACTATTCATTTCAAAAATATGTTCAGGATCATTTTGATATCTGTATTTATATATAAAATAAGAGGGGGGAGTTGATGAACTTCTGTTAAAAGTCATTTCTGTGTGTTACATGTAACAGACCTGGTAAATATTTGTTCATAGTCTTCATTTAACAAACAATGCATTTAAGATTAAGTGAAAAATAAGTAGGTGTAGGATTTTGTGATTTTGAGATGGAAGTCTTAAAAAATGTATATAAAATGTGGAAAGTGTCTCAGGAAAAAAAAGAAAGAAATGAAAAAAAATACTACTAGAATGTTCTGTAGAAGCAAGAATAGCTCCCTTACTTTGTACTGATTATCAGGAAAGACTAACATGTTAGTCCACCTTGACTAGAGAAACCAATTCAGTGACACTCATATATGGATAAGAGATAGCTTTATCACACCAGCCCGTGTGATTATGAGGTGTCAATAGGGTCAGGTATCAGGCATAAAAGATCCAGAACAAAAAATCATTTCATTGTGAATGAGGGGTAGTGCGGAGTGGAGACCCAAGGCCCATCTGTAGGCAATTGGACATCCCCTTACAAAGGGGTCGCGGGGAGGAAACAGTCAGGGTGCAGTATAGCACTGATAAAACATATAACTTTCCTCTAGTTCTTTGATGCTTCCTCCCCGCCACTATCATGACCCCAATTCTGCCTTGCAAATCTGGTTAGACCAGAGCATGCACACTGGTACAGATAAGAGCTGGAAACAGGGAATCCAGGACAGATAAACCCCTCAGGACCAATATTGAGAATAGCCATACCAAGAGGGGAAAGGGAAGGTGAGGGGAGAGAGGGGGAACTGATCACAATGATCTACATATAACTCCCTCCCAGGAGGATGGACAACAGAAAGGTGGGTGAGGGGAGACATTGGTCGGTGTAAGATATGAAAAAATAATAATAATTTATGAATTATCAGGGATTCATGAGGGAGGTGGGTGACACCAAGGGCTCAAGTAGAGGGAAATGTTTTGAAAATGATGATGGCAACAAATGTACAAATGTGCTTGACATGATGGATGTATGGATTGTGATAAGAGTTGGACGAGCCCCTAATAAAATGATTTAAAAAAAAAAAGGGAGAGAGCGTGAGCTTTATATCAATGAGTAATTGTATAAGAAAACTTCCCAACCCAGTGCAGGTCAAGTCCACAAGTCTGATATTAGTCCACAAGTGCAATACTAGTCTATAAATTCCTCTTCAGCCTCACATAGCCACTCACAATGATGCCAAATGCAGGATCACAGGCTGGTGGGTGAAAAGCCTTGTGGATCCAGTGGTGGTGGAGGCATCTCCAGGGCTCTGGCTTCCATCAGCATGGCTCCATGTGGCTTGTCAACAGGAATGTGAAGCAGAGAGTGTGTCCCGCCTCCAGGGAGGAAGAGAAGAACTCCCAGAATCCTCATGAAAAGGCCATGCCCACAAGGAGGGATCACCAAACTGTGATCTGATTGACAGGCTAGACTCCACCGCTTCATTCTTATTTATCAAGTTGACATGAAATTGTGTAACTACCACAACTAATCAGTAGAAAAATAACACCATGTTTGGTAAAAGTAGAAGATTATCAAAATCAAGGCAAACACTTAATCAGATGAAATAACACAATAGCGACAATGGACTAAAACATATCATGATGATGGCACAGGATCAGACAATGCTTCATTCTGTATATATACGATCCCTAGGAGTGGGGGTGGGGGTGGGGAGGACTTGATGATATCTAACAACAATATAGATGCTCACATTCAATGGTTACCTTCTGTAATCTCAATAACTATTATGTGCACAGCAGGATATAATTAGGAAGATGTTTTGCAACAGGGTTTCTCACCCTCAGCATTAATGACATTTTGGGTCTCATCATTCTTTTTTATGGAGATTGTTCTGGACATTGTAGGACATTTAGCAACAACTCCGGCCGGTACATACTAGACAGCAGTAGTCCATCAACCAGCTGTGACAACCAAAAATGTCCCTTGGAGAACAAAATCACTCCTTGTTAAGAACGACTGTTTTCAGTGACATGTTTTCTAGGGGAAACTTGCACTTATGCTCTTACCGCATAGCCAAGCTTCAAAATCTTTTCTCTTTAAGCACAAAAAATGGTCGGCAGTCTATATGTATTGTTCTTACAAAATGAGTTTATGAAAGTACAACTTGCACAGAAAGAACACATGCTTTTCAATGTGCAATTTAGTGAGTGTCAGCAAAGTCTACTGTACGTGATGCTAGGGGCTGTTGAGCTCGTTCTACCCATAGTGACCCCATGCACAGCAACAGAGCCAAATACTGCCGACTGAGTCTCCCACATCCTCACGATTGCTATCATGTTTGAGACCACTGTTACAGCCACTGCGCCAGTTCAACTCTGTGAGGGACTTCTTTCATGCCAACCCTCCACTTTACCAGGAATGATGTGTCTTATCTAATAACATGTCTAAAGTACGGGAGATGAAATCTCACCATCTTGGTTTCTTTTCTTTTTTTTTTTTTTCCATCTTGGTTTCTAACGGGCATTCTGGCTGTATTCTTCCAAGCAGACTTGTTTGTGCTTCTGGAAGTCCATGGGCATTTCAATATTCTTTGCCAACACTATAATTCAAGTTTATCTATTCTTCTTCAGTCTTCCTTTATCATAGTCCAGCATTCACACGCATGTAAGACATGCCATGGCTTACTTCTCAAAGTGACATTCTTGTTCCTCCAAATTTTAAAGAGTTCTTGTGTAGCAGATCTTCCTAATGTAATGTATCATCTTGATGGCTGCTTCCATAAGAATTGATGGTGAAGCCAAGCATACTGAAATTCTTAACAATGTCAACCATTTCTCTGTTTATCACGATATTGTCTATCGGTCCAAATGTGAAGATTTTGCTTTTCCTCACATTGAGTTGTAATCCATATGGAAGGCTGTAGTCTTTGATCTTTATTGACAAGTGCTTCAGGTCCCCTTGCTTTCAACAAGCACGATTGTGTCATCTGAATACTACAGGTTGACAATAAGCCCTTTTCTAATCCTGATGCCACATTCTTCTTTATATAGTCCATCTTATAAGATTATTTGCTTAGCATACAGATTGAATAAGTATGGTAAAAGGATACAACCCTGATGCTATCTGTCCTGATTTTTTTAAAACTGGAAAATAGACATTTTATTTATTTTATTTTTAATCATTTTATTGGAGCTCTTACAGCTCTTATCACAATCCATCCATACATCCATCCATTGTGTCAAGCACATTTGTACATAAGATTTCTTTCTACTTAAACCCTTGAAATCAGCTCCTCATTTCCCCCCTCCTCCACCCTTCCTCCCTCACGAACCCTTGATAATTTATGAATTGTTCTTTTTTTCATGTCTTACTCGATTGCTGTCTCCCTTCATCCACTTTTCTGTTGCCCATCCCTCTGGGAAGGGTTATATGTAGATCATTGTGATCAGTTCCTCCTTTCTCCCCCACCTTCCCCATCCCCTCCTGGTATCACTACTCTCATTATTGGTCCTGAGGGGCTGTCCTGGATGCCCTGTGTGTCGAGAACACTTATATGTACCAGTGTACATGCTCTGGTCTAGCTGAATTTGTAAGGTAGAATTAAGTTCATGACATGGGGGGAGAGGAAGTATTAAAAACTAGAGGAAAGTTGTATGTTTCATCAGTGCTATACTGCACTCTGATTGACTTGTCTCTTCCTTGTGACCCTTCTGTAAGGGCATCTGTTCTGATTTTAAACAACAGCAATTCCATTTTCTGCCTCTTGGTCCATGTACACACTCTGTATAAGCACGTTGAACTTTTCTGGAATTCCCATTCTTTTCAATGTTATTCTTTTTTTTTTCTTTCTAATCTCTGTATCGTTCCAATTTTAGCACATGTGTTGCCAAAGCAAACACCAATGTTATTCATAGTTTCTTAATATCCACACTGTCAAATGCCCTTACACAGTCAATGAAATACAAGTAAACATCTTTCTAGCATTCTCTGTTTTTAACAAAGTTCTGTCTGACATAAGGAATGATAGCCCTCATTCCATGATTTCTGAATCCATCTCAAGTTTCTCACAGATCCTTAGTGATGGACTACTGCAACTTTAAAAAATATTTTCAGCAAAATTTTCTTGCATGTGAATGTGGTGAAGAAAGCTGATGGTGCCCGGCTATCAAAA
>NW_022111324.1:68786084-68808080 GCF_000313985.2 Echinops telfairi
GTACAAATGCGCTTTACACAATTGATGTGTGTATGGATTGGGATAACAGTTGTATGAGCCCCTAATAAAATGTTAAAAAAGGAAATAAATAAATAAATAAATAAATGAAAGGATCTTTAAAAAAAATTTTTTTTTCTTGCATGTGAAATGAATAATATTTTTCAATAATCTCCCACCTGTTGGGTTACCTTTCTTTAGCATGGGTACAAATAGGAGTCTCTTCTGTTCAGTTGACCAGGTAACTGTCTAACAAATTTCTCGGAATTGATGAGTGACCTCGATAATTCCAGTGCCTCCTCAACTTTTTGAAACATGTCACTAGGTATTCCCTCAATTCCTGGATCCTGGGTTTTCACTAATGCCTTCAATGCAGCTTGGACTTATTCCTTAACTATCTTGGTTCTTGACTATATGCTACCTTTTGAAATGGTTGCCTATGGATGAATTCTTTTGGTACAACGACTCGGTATATTTCCTCCATCATCATTTGATGTTTCCTTAATTGTTCAATATTTTGTCCATAGCATGTTTCAATATTGTAACTTTAGGCTTGAATTCTTTCAGCTTGAAATATGCTGTAGTGGGGTCTTCCTTTTTGGATTTCTAACAGCAGGTGTTTGCACATTTCGTTATAATACTTTATCGTCTCAGTCTTCTTGTACTTTGAAGTTTTCTGTTAAGCTGTTTCACTTCATCATTTCTCTATTTGCTTTAGCTACTCTATGTTAAAGAATAAGCTTCAGGGTCTCTTCTGACATTAACTTTCATATTTTCTTTCCATTCTAAAAAATGACCTTTTGGTTTCTTCAGATATGATTTCTTGATAACCTCCCATAGTTTATGAGGTCTTTAATCATTAGTGTTCAAAGTGCCAAGTCTGTTCTTGAGATGTTTTGAAATTCAGGTAGGGAATACTCAAGATTGTATTTGGCTCTCATGTTTCAAATTTCTTCAACTTCAACCTGAATTTACCTATGAGCAGTTGATGGTCTGTTCCACAGTCAGCTCCTGGCCTGGTTTTGGTTGTTTATACTGAGCTTTTCCATCATCTTTTCCCTGAGATGTGGTCAGTTTGAGTCTTGTTTATGCCATCCGGCAAGGTTCATGTACACAGTCACCATTTGTGCTATTGAAAACAGTTATTTTTAATGAAGAAGTTGATGGTCTGTCAGAATTCCATTATGCTATCTCCAGATTATTTTTTATCACCAAGGCACATTTTTCAAATAAGCGTTCTTCTTTCATGTTTCCAATTTTATCCTGCCCATCACCAGTAATTATCAATGCCTCTTGATTGCATGTTTGATCAATTCCAGACTGAAGAAGTTGTTGGAATTATTCCATTTTTGAAAATCATTCGCTTTGGTGGTTGGTGCATACATTTGAATAATAGGTGTAGGTTTATTGATATTATCCTATAGACAGCATCGCATTTCAAGATAGACGTTGAGATGTTCTTCTTGATGATGAATGAATGCAATGGCATTCTTCTTGATTTTTTCATTCCCGGCATAGCAAGCTATGATTATTTAATTAAAAATAGTCACATCAGTCCATTTTAGTTCTCTGATGACTTCTTATTTTCCTGGATTCATTTTTCATGCATTCTATGTTCTGATTATTAATGGCTGTCTGCAGGTGTTTCTTTGCATTTTGAGTTGTGTTCCATCAGCAAATGAAGGTCTTGAAAGCTTCGCTCCATCCGTGCCATTCTCTCTAACTTTGCTTTGGTGTCTCTCCTCCCTCCTGTTTTCCAGGTCTTCCTATTTCAGGGGCTCACCTCCTGGCACTGCATCAGACAACATTCTGCTCTTGAGCGTAAGGTCTCCGGTGACCAATCCCTCAGAAGTGAATACTTTATTTCTCCTTAATCTCTTCTTCATCTGGAAGCTCAGCTGAAATCTGTTCACCCTGCGTGACACTGCTGGTATTTGAAACACTGGTGACATAGATTCCAGCGTCAGCAACAAAAAGCCACCACAGTATGACATATTGACAAGCAAGTGCAGATAACAAAGTTTACACCCAGGGTACCAGGGCCCTAATAAAAGTATAGAACATTCCCATCAACTAAGAGTGTTCCTTCCTTGACTACACTAACCCTTCCCCAGGCAACCACTGATTTCTATCACAATAGATTCTGATTCCATCAGTGGAGGCAAAAAGTATATATATATATATATATATAGTTTCTGCTTTTGTTTTTTCCCAACCTAATCCAGGGAATATGTACTTTAAGACACTTCTTTCAAGTGTACAGAATACCCACAGCCATTGAGTTTACCCCAACTGATAGTAGCAGGGCACACAGCTGCTCCTTTGGACATCCAAAGCTGCATGTCTTTACTGGAGCAGACAACCTTGGCTTTCACCTGAAGAGCAATTGATAGGTTTCGATTGCCAGGCTGGAGGTTAGCAGTCCAACACTTACCCGATAGCACCACCAGGTCCATATATTGAGCAGCCCTGGTGGTATAGTGGCTTATGGGTTGGGCTGTCAACAACAAGGTCAGCAGTTTGAAACCACCAGCTGCTCCAAGGGAGAAAGAGGAGACATTCTACTCTTGTTAAGATTTACAGTTTTGGAAACCCACAGGGGTTCTAATCTGTTCTGTAAGGTGACTGTGAGTCAGAAGTAACATGATGTGACTGTTCTGGTTTTTATTAAGTGTGCCATGGCACTATGGAAAAGTTTCAGATAGTCTGAGAATTACAAACCTGTGACACTGAGACACAAAGCAAACATATGTTGCTGGGAAAGTTGTGCTGATGAACTTGCTCAATACTTGATTGTGACAAATTTCAATCTATTAACAACACAGTGTCTATGAAGGGTAATAGAAGGATGCATAACCAAACATGCCTGTACTGTCTGAGGTGATATTTCTCATCATGAATGTATAAATGGTAGTTTCTGTCACAGTTTATTTGATAATGTCTTAAGTTCATTCCCCTTCTTGAAGAATATTTTAAATTCTTATGATCTTCTATGTTGAAGATGGTTTTATCTTAATGCTTAAATGATTTTAAAAAAATCATTTTATTGGGGGCTCAAACAACTCTTATCACAATCCATACATACATCAATTGTGTAAAGCACATTTGTTCACCCTTATCATTCTCTGAACATTTGCTCTCCATGTAAGCCCCTGGCATCAGCTCCTCATTTTTCCCCCTTCCTCCCTGCTTCCCCCTCCCTCATGAACCCTTGATAATTTATAAGTTATTATTTTCTCATGTCTTACACTGTCCGACGTCTCCCTTCACCCACTTTTCTGTTGTCCATCCCCCAGGGAGGAGGGTATATGTAGATCATTGTAATCGGTTTCCCATCTCTACCCCACCCTTCCTCCACCCTCCCGGTATCGCCACTTAAATTATTTTCCATTGCCTTCTGGATCCTCTTATTATTGTTGAGTAATCAGTTTTCTTTTGGTTTTGGTGTTTTGAAATTTTTTTTGATGTTTCCATGTGTTTATATTGTTAATTGTCTTCTTGAACTAGATATTCATGTTTTTAAAATCAATTTTTGAAAATTCTCAGTTTATAATTCTTTGAATATTACTTTCTCAAATTATCCCTATTTCCTTCTTTGGGGATTTTTATTTTTATTTAACATATGAAAGGGCTTCAAGAAAATGTATGGAAAATGAAATTAAAATTAATGGATTCCTTCCATGAACTTTTTTCTTTTATTTGTTTGAGATGAACTTGTTTGTCATGAAGGAATTCAAGTTTCACTTTTTCCTGAACTTTTCTAAGCCCCTAGTATGTTGGGCTTTCATTTTCCCTTCTTCCATTTTGTTTTTTTTTCTATTATTAGTTTCATCTGTGTTTGGGCTAATATCCTAAGAGTTATCATTCAGTTTACTATTTCTGTGTTAGGCCGGATAGACTAGAGAAACAAATTCATTGACACTCATATATGTGTAAGAGAGAGCTTTATATCAAAGAGCAATTGTATATTGGGAAAATATCCCAGCCCAGTCCAGATCAAATCCATAAGTCAGATATTAGTCCATATGTTCGATACTAGTCCTTAAATTCCTCTTCAAACTCACGCATCACATGCAATGATGCTGAATGCAAGAAGATCACAGGCCGGTGGGTGTAAAGTCTTTGTGGATCCAATGCTAGTGGAAGCATCTCAGCATGGTGCGGGTCTCCATGGGGCTCCTCCAGCTCTCTGACTGTCTTACCACTGGTAGGTGAAGTAGAGATCTAGAGAGAGAGAGAAAGAGAGGGTGGCCCTACTCCAGGGAGAAAGAGAGGAGTTCCCAGAATTCTGATGAGAAGGTCACATCCATCAGGAGGCATCATTAGGCTGTGATCTGGATGACTCCACTCCTTCACTCTATTTATCAAGTTGACATGACATTATGTAACTACCACGCTACCTTTACTTAACTCTAAATAACTAGTTAGCCTATTTATTATAGCTTTCTACTTCAATTGCTATATTCTTAATTTTTCAAAATTCAATTTGGTCCTTAAAAAAAATCTTCCAGGTATTTTTCTGGGGGTGGCATAATTTTCCTTTACTATATTTCAAGTTTTTATTTTATGCCTTTAATATATTTGAACATATTTGGTTTGGGTCCGGATTAGATTCTCCAGAGTCCTGGTGGGGTAGCTGGTTACACGTGGGCCTGCATCGAGGTCAGCAGTTGAAACCACCAGCCGCTCTTCGGAGAAAGCTAAGTAAGGCTTGCTACTGCCCTAGTGCTGCGTCTCAGACACCCAGAGGGCAGTTCTACCCTGCCCTACGGTGTCAGTTTGAGTCAGATTTGACTCGAAGGCAGTGAAGTTGCTGGTTTTTTGGTATTAGATTATTTTAATACAATGTTTCTAGGCATCTAATTCTCTCATTCAGGGAGAATTTTTCATTACATGTTTTATAATGTTTAATGGTCTCATTTTTAGCAAAGCCTTATGCATAAGAAAGGACTTCTGATGGCGTAGGAATTAGTCCGTAGACTGCTAACGCAAGGTTAGAGTTTGAAGTCACGAGTCACTCCAAGGGAGAAAGATGGGATTTTCTACCCCCATAAAGAATATTTCTCCCCCTCCCTTTCATATTGGGGCTTCTCTCAGATATATTTTGTCATTGGGGGTAACCCTCTTAAATTTTTGCCATATGTTGTTTTGTTTTTCAATATATGAAAACCAGGATTGATGAATCTACAGAGACAGTAAGTAGAATTAGGATTCTTGGTGGGGTATGTGTGTGTGTGTGTGGTCGGTTTACAGTGGGAGAGGGAGGGGATAACGGGGAGCTGATATCAAGGAGTTCAAGAAGGAAGAGAATGTTTTGAAACGGATTGTGGTAGCAATTTTACAATACTTCTTGATATGATTAAACTATGGAATGATATAGCTGTATTAGCTCCCAGTAAAATGGTTTTGGAAAAAAAGAAAAAGAGGTGTAGTCTCTGGAACTCAGAGGGGCAGTTCTGCAGTGTTTTAGAGGGTCGCTGTGAGTCGGATTTGACTCTGGCAGTGGGGGTGGGGTGGGCTTGTGTGTGTGTATTGTTTTTTAATACATGGGAATGCTGCACAGTCTGAGTTTAGAGCATCATCTTCAGAAGCAGTGTCTGAGTTGCTTTTTGCGAGGTACCATAGGGCTGTTAGGAAGTGGAAGTCATTTTCATGTTAATTCTTTGGCTTTGGAAGTGGTTATTTCCATAGTTACTAAATTATCCAGGAGAATTTTTGTTCCCATAGAACTAGGACTACATAAATGGCACTCGGTTATTAGCTCCCTATGCTGGCAAGTGGATTGTTTTCTTCAACATATTTTCACCACAGGGAAGCGCTGTGGAGACCCTGGCTTTGTGAAGGAGTTTCTCAGTCTCAATCCCCTGTTTTGAGCCAGCCCAAGGCTTGTCCATCCCGTCCCCGATGGGCACGGAACTCCCTGAGTTGCCAAAGAGGAGATTCCCCATGAACCCTCATCTCCGTATCAGCGCACAAGCCCACTTTGTTTTTCAGACTTTGTGTCATTTCTAGCATTTTCTTGGCATTTTCTCCTTTATTTTTGTACCATCAGCTATGATTTAAAAGTGTATTTGTTATATTGTGTGTGGCCTTTTTAGATGTTATATTAAGTATCAGATATTTTTATTCTGTACCACGGAAATAGAGATTTCTCAATGGGTTTCAATGCAAGATCTTTAAATTTGGTTTTTATTCAGAAATAAACTTTTGGGGGATTTTTCATGTCAAGCAAACACATAATGTAAAATCAAAAAGCATGGAAACCCAACAGCAAATGAATTCAGTACATGAAGTTTAAAAGCCCACACCCTGAGCTTGCTTGCTGTATTAACCAGCCTAGTCTTCTTGAGTGTCTAAGGGAAGCATCATAATACAGCTTAAGAAATGAAGTTTGAGCCTTTGCTCTTTTTCTCTGTTTAATCCTGGGTAAGCCATTTATCCTCTGAGAGTCTAGTTTTAACCTGTAAGATAGGAACAGTAATGTTCTTTTTAATTCCCTTGTAGGGTTATTATGAGGTTCAGAGAAAATAATGTGCAGTAGGTGACAGCTTTCCATAGCTTTCTGCCGCACGTTATAGTTACCACTATGTACTTACAAGTAATAATGGGGCTAGTGAACCAAGTTGCTTTTATTCCCTGAAGTCAGGTGTTTTGGGGATTGCAGATCTGGCTCACTCACTTGTCTGCTTGTTTTAATACTAGAATTTTTTTTCCAACAAAAGAGAAAGGTTGGGCTTACCCCTCTGGAATATACTGAAACAAAAATTAATTAAATTCAAAATCATATTTGCAATATCTATTAAAAATTCTATTAACCAAAAGGGAAAAAAAAAAGAACACACCAACTCCCTGTATGGGCTTCTGTGACTCGGGTGGTATGCCAGTTTTTATTATTTAACTCTTTACTGAATAGTTACTCATTCCAGGCTAGAGAGTTGTGAACCTGGTCTGTTGCTATGCTTATAAGGAAAATAATAGTAGTGTTGTTATTTAGCATCACCATAGAATCCTCGACAAAAGAAGGAAGAAATCAGTTGCCTAAGCACATAATTTTTTGTTTGTTTTTTATTAAAAATGGAAATAACTTTAAAATCAGTCAAATGGAGATCAAATAATAGGGGGTCATAGTAGTAACCTAACTACTTCTGCCATAATAGACTTCACAATGCTCTCTGTCTGATAGCAAGGGCATTTACGTTCCTATGGCCAGAGGGGATTCACTTAATCAATGTGGGAATCCTACAAATGAATTTTGAGCTTCCATTATCATGCATAGCCGTCCGAAAACTGAGTGTTCATATTTAAAATTTAATATTAATCCCTCCTTTGTATTTTATCGCTTACAACCCTTGGATCACACAGGTGGGCACGCTTCTTCTATGTGGACTTAGTTGATGCCTCCATTACATGACTGCTTGTTTGAAGACAAGCCTCCAAGACCCCAGTCACTATTTTTTCTGATAGCCGGTCACCATCTGGTTACTTCACCAGACTTGGCTATAGCACCTATAACTTCAGTGATAAGCACATACTCATGTAAGGATAGATCTAGCATTCAAATCAGGGTTGTGGTAAAAAGCCGAGAATTTTATCTTTCTTTTTGGTCCCTCCATACTACCATCCCATGTTTGGGCATTTCTACACAGCATGAATACTGTGGCATGTGAAGTTTGGATACTGATTTTGCCAGCCCCTCATTTCCTGGCTTACCTCTCACTGGGACAAGGCCACATGACCTAGACTCGGGCACCAAGACACATCACTTCTGAGTTCCTTTCAGTGGCAATGATGGCAGGAAATCTAAGTTCCTGGGGGATCGAGCAAAGTGCTTGCAAGCTCGGTGGTAGACTTCTTGTGGATGGCCTGGCCAATGCACCTCAAAAACAGTCACCGATCAGCTGTCAGGAGAGGCTGGCGTGGTGCAGTGATACTGAGCAGATTTCAATGGCGCATGCAGACTAAGACAGATGATAAGGAAAGGTATATCAAGCTACTTCCAAAAATCACCATCAAAAACCCCCTGGGTTGCAACAGTCGAGTCCACAGCTGAGTCATGGGGCTGGCGGCACAGGATGAGGCAATGTTTCCTTAAGCAGAAGTAACAGGATGGCTAGTATCACAACTAAAAAAAGAAAAGCCTCAAAGAAAAACCCACTTCACTGCCCTAGAATCAATTATGACTCATAGCATTCCTCTAGGACAGAGTAAAACTGTCCCTATGGGGTGGTGCAGTGGTTAAGTGTTCGGCTGCCATTCACATGGTCTGCAGTTCAAAACCACCCAGCCCTTCTGGAGAAAAACTAGGGTTTTACTCTTGCAAACAGTTGCACTCTCAGACCCTCCCAGGGGGTTGCTAGCAGTCAACATTGCCTCAGTGGCAGTGTTTGCAGTTGTGGAGAAATATTTACAAGAGCAGAAAGCCTCACCTTTCTCCAACATGGTGGCTGTTGGTTTCAAACTGCTGATCTTGTGGTAAGCAGCCCACCTTGTAACCAAAGCACCACCAGGAATCCTTTGGCTAGTGTCTAGTGCCTGCCATATATGGGAGAGGTTCTTGGTTGTCTATTCTTCCTTATGCGCACTATAGAAAATTTTCTTAGTTTTAACTGGACACATATTACTCAGCCTCCTTTGAAGCTAATTCTGACCAATGAGCTGTGAGTAAAAATGTCACCTGGGCTCTTGTGGTATCCTCCCTTAAAGAGCAGGTAGGAGATTTTCCCTTCCTCATTTTTGTTGGCTGGAATGAGTGTCGGGATGAAGGATCCTAACATGAACCAGAAAGTAACCTTGTGGAGGAAGGCACACCATGGGAAAGAATACAATGAAGCCTGGCCCCCTGTGTGCTTCGAGAAGAAAAGTTACCTACCAGACCTGTGAGAAAAAGAAGTAAACATATGTCTCACTAAGGTCCTTTAATTCTGGATTCTCTGTTCCTAGCCCAGGTGGTACTCTGGATTAGGTGATGGACTGCTAACTGCAAATTTGGTCATTCAAACCTACCAGCTGTGTGGTAGTTACATAATCTGTTATTAATTTGAGACTTAAGAGTGAAGGGGTGGAGTTTAGCCTATCAATCAGGTCGTAGCTTGATGACCTCATTTGGAGGCACTAGGGAGATAAATAGCTTGTTTGAGGCGGGACACACTCTCACTTCCTGCAAGACATGCTTGCTGGCAAGACACATGGAGCTACACTAGAGCCCTGGAATTGAAAGAGCCACGTGGAGGCCCCTGTCAGCACTGAGATACCTCTACTGCCACTGGATCTATAAGACTTTCCATCTACTAGCCTGTGATCTTCCTGAATTCGGTGTCATTTGTATCATGAGTCTGAAGAGGAATTTGTAGATTGGAATCAGACATATGGGCTAATATCGGACTTACGGATTTGATCTGGACTAGGATGTTTTCTCAATATACAATTGCTCTTTGATATAAAGCTCTTTCTTAGACATATATGAGTATCAATGAATTTGTTTCTGTAGTCTACTCTAACACAAGCTGCTTTATGGGAGAAAGATGAGGCTTTTTGCTTCCATGAAGACTTAATCTCACATGATTAATAAAAAATAACAAAATGAAAAGACAGTCCCAGACACCCTAAAGGTTGCTATGAGTTGGGATCTTCTTTTGGTTTGGTTTGGTTTGGTAACTGGTTGCTGATGGTAATTCTTGGTAATGTGCCTTGTCAGGATTGTAGGCTACACAGGGCAAATTCTGTGGTATGATTTCAGCCTTTGTTACAATTCTTTGGCCTGAACTGATTCTTCAACTTTCCTTGCAATTCAGAGACATACCTAGACTTTAAAAATTCCTGTTCTCTTTAAATCAGTTGAAATTATTTTTGCATATTTACAACCAAGAATCATTACTGAGCTAGGGTCATGATTTCTTAAAAATTCTCCATTCCAAAGCCCATCTGTAGACAATTGGACATCCCCTCACAAAAGGGTCACAAGGAAGGGACAAGCCACCCAAGGTGCAGTATAGCACCAACTTAACAGACAACATTCCTCTACTTCCTTAATGCTTCCTGCCCCCATTATCATGACCAGTTCTACCTTACAAATCCAGCTAGACAAGAGCATGTTCACTGGTACAGATAAGAATTCTTGATACATGGAATCCAGGACAGAGAAATCCCTCAGGAACAATGAGAGTAGTGATACCATGAGGACAGGAGGAAAGCGAGGGAAGAAGGGGGAACTGATCACAATTATTACCATATAATATCCACTCCATGAGGGAGACAAACAACAGAAAAGTGGATGAAGGGAGACAGTGGATGGTGTGAGATATGAAAATAGTAATAATTTATCAAGGGTTCGCGAGGGTGGGAGGGTGGGGGAAGGAGGGGATAAAAAAGGAGTTGATCCCAAGGCCTCAAGCAGAAAGAAAATGTTTTGGAAATGATGATGGCAACATATGTACAAATGTGCTTGATACAATTGATGTATGGATTGTTATAAGAACTGTAAAAGCCCTCAATAATAATAATAATAATAATAAATAATTAAATAATAATAGTATATATTTCTCCTCCGCTCTGATATGAACTAGTTTCTACCATAAATTTTAATTTAAAAAGTCAACCTTATTTTAAGAAAACCCAAGGTGAACGTTCATGATACATAAGAAATAGAAAACCTTAACCATTGTCAGTCTTCCTTTAAATGAGGAATCTTCTAGTGCATTTGCTGTTGTCATCACTGTTAGCTGCCATGAAATTTACCCTGGAATCACTGTGAGCCTCATGCACAATGGGAGCAGACCTTTGTGTTCCACTGGCTTATTTTCGGCAGTGGATGGCCAAACTGTTCTTCCTACTCTGGGATCTAGTCTTTCATCTCAGTCTGGAGGCTCTGCTGAAACCTGTGTGACACACAAGCCTCCATGGACAGATAAGTGGTGTTTGAGCATGAGGGACATTGGCTGAGAATTGAATCTGAATTTGCTTCCCTCGTGGAGAGTGAGAATCCCACCACTGAACCCACGAGCTTCAATGGTGTGTCTCCAGTTGATTTAATACAATGTAGTCTCCATCACAGTGCTAGATAAATGCACTGGTTCTATGAAATAAAGCCCAAGTGCAAAGGAAAGCGTGATTTTAATACATTCTGTATCTCAGCAGTTTGCCTCCCTTTAGTCCAGCTCTTGCTGAGCTGAGCCTAGATGTTTCATCTTTAGAAGACTCCAAGAGCATCCTTATCAAAGTGTCTCACATATCATTGATAGACAGAAGGTTCAAACTTTCAGCAAAAAGGACTGAGGATGGCCATTCAGAAAGAACGGAGATCATTGTGTCCCAAGTTAATAATCTCTTTTGAGTCTTGAAATATTGTGAGCACCTCAGTTCAGGTCTTTGAGGGGCATGTTACCCTTCTTAGCACCTAGGTTTTTTTGTTTAGTTTTTAATTTTTAAATTGAGAATCGAGGGAAGGTTTACAGAGCAGATAATCAGATTTACCTTCAACAACTCATACATATTTGGTTTCAACTCATGCATCACAATCCCATCAACAGACCATCAACTACGCCCCTCACTCCCCATGTTTCCTGTCTCCACTCCTCCTTCTTTCCTATCCATCTGAACTTAGTCCTTGGGGAAATGCTTCCTTTCTAATTTTAAGTGGTCGATTATTCTAACACAGGGGGGTGAATTCAGCTTGGGGGTCCCACCAGTCACTCTCTGATCAGTAAGTCTGGTCTCTTTTATGATTTTGAGTTCACGTCCACATTTTTCTTTCACTCTATCCAGGACCTTCTAATGTGGTCCTTTTCTGACTAGTTGGTAGTGGTAGCCGAGTAGCATCTAGTACATCTGGTCTCAGGGTTGTGGAGACTGATGCTTGTTGTCACCTACTTTTAAAACACACGGACAGTCTGAGCTGTTTGTCCACTCATTCATGCAATCATACCTTTATTAAATATCAACTCTGTGCCAAGTGTTAGGTTGACTCCAATCATCCTCTTTCCTCCTTCACCCTATACACCCACAGGTACTACACATTCTCAATGAGTCCAACAGATTAGGCTGAATAGTCTAAGGGAAGCCACTTGGTTCATGTAGTCATTGTTTACCCCGTGCAGTGTGTGAATGCTCAGGATGTGGCACTTGATAAGCAGCATTCAGTTTAGCAAACAGGCTGCCTCACTTCCTCAGCTGTTGCAAAAGGGCATACTGTCAACACACATGCCCCAAATGATCTAAGTCCCTAAGGTCTGATGGTTACTGAAACAGACTTGTCTGCTATAACCCTACATTTCTATTAACATCATAACAACCCTTGATGTGCAACCGTAGACTTCTGGGAATGCAGCTATTTTTGGTTCCAAACTGTCTCTGTGACTCATAAATGGTTGTCTGGGAGGGCAACATGACTGTATTTTATTTATCTTTGCATTTCCAAGGAGTAGCATGTGGTAAGGAGTTTAAATAATGTTTTAAGATTTTTTATTTTGTAAATAATAAAAAACATTGCTTATGAACAATCTGCCTGTTGTACACTATCTACCCTATACAATTGACCTGATATGTTTTAGTACTCTCAAAACTCAGCTAACTGATCACTTCCTCACAGAGACCTAGACTGATATCAAAGTCAAGGTCTGGGCCCCTATGATGAGCTCAAAGAACAACCCAGACTTATATTTTATGGGACTTACTCAGCTTGTATTTATGTAATGTCTGTGTCCTCTATTAAAATAAACTGCATGAGGGCTGAAACTATGTATTCTAATTTCTATAGTTTATCACCAGCGCTGTAATTTGCGTGTGCCTAGGACACAGTTGATGTTCAGTAAACATTCATGGAAAAATGAGTCTTGATAGTGGAATTTCTCTTTCCTTAGCATCCTCTGCTTTCTAAGAGTACGTAGCTATTTCTACCTGTGTTAGTCTGGGTACTTTAGAGAAACAAATCTACAGAAACTCATGTATAAGAGAGAATTTTATATAAAGGGTAAGTGTGCATCAAGAAAACATCCCAACCCAGTGCTGCCCAAGCCCACAAGTCCAACATTAACCCATTAACCCATATGTCCAACACCAATCCACAAAGTCCTCCTCCATCTCAAAAAACACACACTATGATGCCGACTGCAGGAGGAAAGCCGAGTCAGTGAATGTGTAAGCATCTCAGCGCTGGCAGGGGTCTCCATACAGCTGCTCCAGCACCCAGGGCTGCATCGGGGTAGGTCCATGTGGCTTCTCCACAGGGATGTCTTGCAGGAAGTGAGCCTTGCCAGCTGAAGCAAGGAACTGGCTAAGGCAGCTGCACCCTGGTCCCACCATCAGAAAGCAAGGGACCGGAGAACTAGAAAGGCGAGGCTCACTGAGCCATTTATCCTTCTGCCCTTCAATGAACCCCACGTGTATTCATCAGCCAGGTTGGCACAATAAGCTAACTAGCTCACTACCCTTCCACAAAAGCTTTTCCTTTTTTCTGTGATCAGTTTCCTATTTAGAATAAAGAAGACTGGAAAAGAATTGATGTATTTGAATTAAGGCATTGAAAGTACCAAGGACTGTCAGAGAAAAACAAACAAACAAACAGATCTGTCTTAGAGGAAGTATAAGCAGAATGTTTCTTAGAAGAGAGGATGGTGAGACTTTGACTCATGTGTTAGGGGCATGTTAAGAAGAGAGACCAGTCTTTGGAAAAGGCCGACATGTTTGGTAAAGCAGAGGGTCAATGGAAAAGAGGAAGATCCTCAAGGAGCTGGATTAACACAGCAGCTGTAACAATGGACTCAAGCATAGCACCATTGGGAGGATGGCACAGGACTGGGCAGTGCTTGGTTCTCTTGCACATTGATTGAGTCCCTATGAATCTGAGCTGACTAAAGGACACCTAGCAGTAACAACCACATTTCTTATTTTCACCACCTATCGGTTGAACACATGTGTCATGTGAATAGATGGCAGAGTGGCTTTAGCATTTTTCTGCAGGAAAACAGTCTCTCTTTTTAGCATGCCTACAGGACTTTAATTGACAAAACCGTGGTGTCTTTCTGCTTTAAAATGTTTCTCTTTACCCTGTTCAATACTCATCCTCATGAAGGAACACAGAAGATGTGCGTGCTATAGCAAAGTATGACCAAGAAATTGATGGTGCCTGGCTATCAGGTAAAATAGCATCTGTTTCTTAAAGACTTGTCTCCAAACAAGCAGTCTTCTAAGTGAGATATCAACTAAATCCACATGGAAGAAGCACATCATCATCACTAAAGGATTGTAATCCACATAATTCGAAGTCAAAGGAGGGATTAGTATCAGAGCCCAAACTGTGAGAATCCGGTATGCAGAAGGCTATGGATGACAGTGGGAGCCCAAGATACATTTGTGGGAAGGACATAGGAAATACACCTCTGAGGAGCTCCCTCTATCCACAACTGAGGGCTGGGAGGACAGTGGTGACTAAATGGAGTGCATCGGAGAGATGAGTACAGAAGATCAAAGGGATAAGCCTGACTGGAACAGTTAAAACTTTGTCAATTGATTCCTCCTCTGATGCCTGATGGACCTGATGTGGTTTTCAACATTTTTTTATATTTTTGTTTTGTTTGTTCATATTAGGGGTTATCTCAGAAGTGTTATATCATGTGGGGTCACTCTCTTGAAGTTGTGTTATGTTTTTTTTGGTGATGAAACCAAGGATTGATTAATCTATAGGGACAGCAAGTAGAATAAGAGTTTTTGTGGGGAAGTCAATAGGTTACCACAAGTCAGGATCAGCAAACAGTAAGGATGCAGTCTTTACATCCTCAGCCAGCAGCCAAGCTTTTATCTGGTCTTCAGTCTCTCAGCGAGAGTATCCCTTGACCTTTGCCTCCATGGGCCAGAAAGGCAGTCCACCTGTTGCTCTGTCCCACGGTTTGCTCGTCTTGGGCCAGCAGAGGAAAAGGTGCCCCATAGTCTCAGTGCTGCTCTTCTGAGTCTATGTGCCAAAATCGCTGATGCGTCTGGTCTTGGCCGTCTCTACTAGTTCAGGCAGAGACCTTGAATGCGCTCTTCCAAGGTCCTTTGGGGTTTCTTTCTTTGTGCTGCTTACAGCAAAGGAGTGGCTGACCAATCTCCTCTACTAGCCTTCACACCGTGTTTGCGCAGTCCCACCCAGTCATTTGATAGGAGTTACAGAGACTTGGGTGGATGAGCCATGGTAAGAAATTTTACTCCACCACAGCTGCTGTAAACACAGGAATAGGTACAAGTCTGTTTACGCTATAAATTTTACTTCCTAGGAGGTATATTCAGTGGAGGTATTGCTGGAGCATATATAATTGCTTTTCCAGTTGTTTGAGATATTGTCATATTGTTTTCCACAATGATTGACCACATTTACAGATGCATCAGCAGTGTATGAGAGTTCCAATCTCTGTGCACCCTCCCCAGCACTTGTTGTTTTATGTGTTTGTCTTTTAAAGAATATTGGGGGCTCTGACAGCTCTTATAACAATGCATACATCAATTGTATCCACCATATTTGTACATATATTGCCATCATCATTTTCTAAACATTTACTTTCTATTTGAGTTCATTTTTGTACATGGGGTAAGCTATGGGTCCTGATTCATTTTTTTGTTTGCAGATGGAAATCTAATTTTGCGAGCACCATTTGTTGAAGAGCCCATTTCTTTCCCATTGAATATTTTTGGGCTTTTGTTGGAGATCAGTTGTCTTAGGTAAATGACTTTATTTCTGGGCTTTCTATTCTGTTCCATTTGTTTGTGTATCAATTGTTGTACAGTACCAGACTATTTTGACTACTATGGTTATGTAATAGGTTTTGAGACCAGGTAGGGAGAAGCCTCCTATTTTCTTTTTATTCCTAAGGAGTCTTTTGGTTATTCTAGCTCTTTCTCCTCTCCAAATGCAGCTGGTAATTACGTTTCCCAATTCTTTAAAGAATGGATTTGGGATCTGGATTGGAACTATGTTGCATTTATAGATTGCTTTAGGAAGTACTGATATTTTCACAAAATTAATCCTTCCTATCCATGAAAATGGAATAACCTTCCACTTACGTAGATCTCTTTTGGTTTCTTGTAGTAGTGGTCAGTAGTTTTCTTTGTACAAGTCTTTTCTCCAATTCATTTATTTCACTCTAATCGTTACAATTTCTGATCTCCTGGTGGTTAAACTTTTATTCTTGAGCCCTTTGTATCAGCTCCTCACTTTTCCCCTCCCTCCCTGCTCCCCCCCACATGAACCCTTGATAACGTATAAATTATTATTACTTTGTCATATCTTACATTGTCCGACGTCTCCCTTCACCCACGTTTCTCCTGGTGGTCAAATTTCTTTTAGTTGCTTTTGTTCACGTTGTAGGAGATGCCGACATGTCCGATCAGCCCATGGGCTGTGCAAACCTCCCTGAGCCTGAGACGATGGTGCCATGAACTGATGCCAGACCACCACCACCACCTACTCCAGAAGGCATCACCTGAGAAGATCCAGGACACAGTTGGGGCAGCTCAAAACCACCGGCTACTCCACAGGAGAAAGATGAAGCTTTCTATTTCTATAAAGATTTACCATCTCAGAAACTCACAGGGGTGGTTCTCCTCTCATCTGTAGGGTCATTGAGGCAGGATGGACTCAATGGTAGAGAATTTGTCTTTGTTTTCTGAGTGACAGAACGGATATATGCACACTCATAATCATTACAGTACTATATACAATATCAAAAAGATGGTGCAGGCCAGTGCATGATTTAATGTTTCTATATTAGTCATAGTATCCCACAGTAAGAGGAGGTGGGGAAGATACTGAGAGAATTCAGTTTTGAGTGTTTGTTAACAAGATCCATTGTGACTCCTATCCAGCTGTGTATAAAATAGGCTACATTAGAAGTGAGAGGGGAGGAATCTCATTACCAGCAAGAGCCAGGAGTGGAGTGGCTCTGGGAGCCTGGATCCCTATGTGATGGATCTCCTGATACAGGAGTCAGCTTTGACACCAGAGGAGTGACAAAGGAGCAGCAGCAGCAGAACCTGGAACCAGAGCACAAGGCAGAGCGGTGGCTTTTTACCCTCCAGGGAAAGTCAAGTCGAGTGCTTTGGGGCCGGAAGTTGGCTTGTGCAGTGGGGTGCCTCTGGGCTTTAGATCAGTGTGCTGGGTTGCCGACTCGTGGAGCTGGGGCTGAGTGCCTTTGGGTTCAGGCTTCCAGTAGCATGCTCTGTGGGCATTTATTTGCGGTGCTCAAAGAATTGTGTACTACGTACTGGCTGAGCAACTATGTCCTCAGCATTTCTCACTTGAATTGTACACCTGAATGATAACCTGTGAACTTTCTAAATAAGGGACATACTCGAAACATTGTCTGTGTCCATAATAAACCCCATACTCATGAGCATTGTCTGTGGCCATTGCAATGAATTATAGGCCCTAGCTGATTTTCCCAGACCTAACTGGTATTTCTTATCACGTCATAGGCACGTGAAAGTTGGACACTGTAAGAAAGACTAACTTAATGCATTAGAATTATAGTGCTGGTGAAGAATGTTGAAAGGACCAGGGACTGCTAAAAAAGCAAACCTGTCTTAGAAGAAACACAACCAGAATGCTCCTTAGAAGTAAGGAGGCTAAGACTTGCCTCATATACTTCGGACTTGTTATCACAAAGGACCAGTCCCTGGAAAAGGGCATGCTGTCAGATGAAGTAGGGGAGCAGCAAAAAAGAGGAAGCCGCTCGACAAGATGGACTGACACAGTGAGTGCACCAGTGCATCAGACAACATACCACTTATGAGGATGATGCAGGACAAGGTGGAGGTCTGTTCTACTGGACAGAGGGCCTCTGAGTTGGAACCTATTTGCCAGCACCTACTCACAGCACCTGAAGAGCAGAGTGTGCTGGTGGGAGACAGAGCAGAAGGAAGCAACCCACACTTCCATCACTGGAAGAATGGATAAACAAACTTGGATACATACGCATAATGGAATACTATGCAATGTTTAGGAATAAGGAAGAAGCTCTTAAACACCTTAGAACATGAATGAACTGGAGGACATTATGCTGAGTGAAATTAATAAGTCACAAAAGCATACACATATGATCAGTAGTATAAAGAGTTAAGACGGATTCACATGAAAAGAAGCATTCTTTGATGGTTACCAAGAATGTGAGAAAGGGAGGGAAGGGAGGTCATGGGCTAGAGGGCAGACAAAAAATGATGGAGGCAGGGGAAGACACTGAGAGGTTTGCAAGAGTTAAAAGCAACATGAAAAGAATGTTATATTCCCAGCCGTGCAACGATGATGATCTATGAGTAGTTTCTGGGATAGACATGCTGGCTGAACAAGTAAAGAAAGGAATTGGAGAATGCTCATAAGTATACATAGATTTGGTACAAATAGAGGATATCCGTATATGTGTATTTTCTTTGTTGCAAATGTATCCATGAATGTGATAGAGCACACAGAGGACACAGTTATGACTAGTTCTCAGACATAAACACCTTGAGGGAATGAGTTAGTCAGCCTTCGGGCTCAGGACCAGAGTCTCAGGGGACACTGAGGTCATTTGGCATAACAGAGTTCACAAAGACAGTGTTCCAGATTCCACAATAGTAGGGAGCCAATAGAGTCTTAAAATCCCATAAGCAGCCACCTAAAGACTACCTATTGGTTTCTCCCCGAGTTAGTTAGTTTATTGTGCCAACCTGGCCAATAAACACATGTGGGATTAATTGAAGGGCGGAGGGATAAATGGCTTGGTGAACCTCACCTTTCTAGTTCTCGGGTTTCTTGCTTTGTGATGGTTGCACCAGGGTGCAGCTGCCTTAGTAGTTCCCTGCTTCAGCTTGCAAGGCTGACTTCCTGCAAGACACCCCCAAGGAGAAGCCACATGGATCTACCCTGATGCAGCCCTGGATGCTGGAGCAGCTGTGTGGAGACCCCTGCCAGCGCTGAGATGCTTACACATTCACTGACTCGACTTTCCTCCCGCAGTCGGCATCATTGCATGTGTTTTGTGAGATGGAGGAGGACTTTGTGGATTGGTGTTGGATATATGGGTTAAGTTAATGTTGGACTTGTGGGCTTGGGCAGCACTGGGTTGGGATGTTTTCTTGATGCGCACTTAACCTTTATATAAAACTCTCTCTTATACACGAGTTTCTGTGGATTTGTTTCTCTAAAGCACCCAGACTAACACACTGCCCCTCCAGAGTCCAGAGTCCAGAGTGATAGAGACCACAAGACACTGGGGCACAATTAGCCCAATGGACTAATGGACCATGTAAACATTAGCCTCCATAATTGTGGGTTCCGAAGAAGAAGCTCTTACCACTTACCACTGCCTACTCTCCAAAGGATCACATTAGAAGGTCCTGAATACGGTGAGAGAAAAAGGTGGAACAAAATCTAAAATCATAAAAGCAAGCTTACTGATCAGACAGAGACTGGTGGGACCCACAAGACCCTTAGTCACCTTTCAGCTCGGGAACTGAAATCACCTCATGTTAGAATAATCATCCATTTAAGATCAAAGAGGCAGCAGCATTTACTCAAGGGCAAAGTTCAGAGGGCTAGGAAGGGAGGAGGATGGAAACAGGGCATACAGGGAGGGAGTGGGATAAGTGAGGGGATATTGAGGGAATTGCAAAGGATAAGTCGAAACAAAATGAGAATGAGTTTTTAAATGTCAAACTATGGTCTGCTCCGTCAACTATCTAGCTCACAATAAAAAGTTTAAAAACCACCACCAAGAAAAACAGACCAGTCTGACAGGTCAGATGGAGATGGGGGCACTCCCAAGACCAGCCTTTTACGTCTTGAACAGAACTCACTCCCGTGGCTCTGTTTTCAGTTAAAAAAAAAGACAGGGGTACTGGGAGCAAAGTAACACTAGGGAGGCATGTACACTTTAGAACAGCAAGCCATTTGTGATGAAAAGGGCACTATTTAGTAAGGACAAGCCCAGAGGGCTAGGAGAGAAAGAGGACTGGAAGCAGAGGGAGGAAGTGAGGTAAATGATAGTACTTGGAAGGGGCTGCAAGAATAAAACAAATTGTGTATGGCCTGTTCTGTAAACCTTCACCCAATTCACAATAAAAGTTATTTGAAAGTGACATGATTATTATTATCCTGATTAATCGATGGATATGATTTTTCATCTTCTTACTCCACTTCCATGGTTTTACTTCTGTAATTATTTTGAAGTTATTATGAATAAAGATATATTCAAAGTTGTCTTTCTCTTCTTTTACTATTTCTTTAGGAACCCTGGTGGTGGTGAGGGTCAGGCCCCGGGCCACTAACTGAAAAACTGAAGGTCTGGGCTCACCCAGAAACCCTTCAGAAGGCGGCTGGTGATTGGTTCTCGTAATAGCAACACCCTTGAAAAACCTTACAGAGCACTGTTCTACTTGTAAATACATAGGGTTCCCAAGTAATTGTTCCTGGTCCTGGTCCCAGTCTAAAAGGCTTCTAGTACCATTTCTGTCCATATGTGAATTACAGACAGCGTTACAAACACCTTCAGCCGGTCAACAGTGACAATCCACTCCAACTTTTGCCTACTACACAATCCAAACCTGACACACCAAAAATATCGTACCATATGCTATCATGTTTCACCAGGCAAAAAGCCTGCCTCTTTTCGTTCCTGATCTTAGATTATTGCTTAATATTGTATGTATGTGTAATGTAGCATGTGTCCTACTCCGGGGGCCACTGCATTTTAGCATGGGCAACACAGCAGCTCTAATGAGCTCATTGTTTCCCTGGCCTTGGCTTCTGGCGTATACAAAGCTGCCTGCACCAGAGGTAATGGCTTGCAGCAGCAGCAGCTCATGCTGCAACAGCATAGCAACAAATTCTGCATTAGAAGGAATCACATCCTGGAATGATGTAATGTTTCCGGATGTGTGGTGGTTGGGTCACCTGAGGCCTGACATCATCTAGAGGTGGGCACTTCTGGGAATGAATGCTGCCACTAGTAATATTGCCAGGCAGACAAGGAGCATATCTTTTTCAGGAGCCAGAAGCAAACACAAAGCACAGCAAAATGCAAGCTAGACTCCAGCTTCAAACCACTGAGTAGTCAAATCACAAGGGGAGCAAAGAGACGCTAGCCTGGCAAGCCTCAGCTTTCAGACACATTTTAATCAAAAGGATCTTGGGCAGCTTTGTCCGGTTCAGCTTCTGCCTCAAAGGGAGATTATATCTAAAACTTCAAAGTGTGTAAACGTCTCCAGGTGACTGGTGGTGCATAACCTACTTTGGTAAGTGGCTCTGATGTCACTACCTTTGGGGCAATGGCCCTCAGCTGGACTGCCCAGATGTAGGGGGTATAGGGAAGTGGGAAGTTTACTTCTGTCCTCTCCAGCAGTGATTCCTATGCACGCTAGGTAGAGAGCCAAATATATCCAAGCATATAGTAGAGCAAATGAGACAGAGGAATGTGAACTTCTTAGCCATAACCAAATACATGAGAGAAACAGTCATTGGGCCTGTGTATTTAAACCATAGATGTGGAGGGCATCCAGGTCAATTAGCAGAGCATAGTCTATGAAAATCATTGTCTCCATTCTACTTTGGTAAGTAGCAACTAAAACAACAACAATAATAAAATGTCTTATCAAGATTCCTGGTCAAACAAGACAAGGGCCAAGATTTAAATGCTTTCAGTTTCCACCTGTTTATAACAAACACTATGATACTGACTGTT
This sequence comes from Echinops telfairi, assembly GCF_000313985.2. Taxonomy (NCBI): domain Eukaryota; kingdom Metazoa; phylum Chordata; class Mammalia; order Afrosoricida; family Tenrecidae; genus Echinops; species Echinops telfairi. The sequence goes on from NW_022111324.1 coordinate 68,807,762, forward strand.
AGTCTGGGTGCTTTAGAGAAACAAATCCACAGAAACTCATGTATAGGGGAGAGTTTTTTATAAAAGTTAAGTGCGCCATCCTGGCCCACTTGGCCTTGAGGATGATGACCCCAAATAGAGCAGCCAGTCCACAGAGAGGACCACATGGCCAACCCCACTATGAGACGTGAAGCCCCTCACTGGCCCATGGCCCTGCCGAGGACAACACCAGGGACACAGTGTGAGAATTGCACCTGATCTGACCCCGCCACGCCGAGGCAAGGCCCTGGGGGGGTGCAGCGGAACAGCAGGGGAGGGGAGTAGCAAGATCCCCAGGGAA
>NW_022111324.1:68809000-68811624 GCF_000313985.2 Echinops telfairi
GTATGGCCTGTTCTGTAAACCTTCACCCAATTCACAATAAAAGTTATTTGAAAGTGACATGATTATTATTATCCTGATTAATCGATGGATATGATTTTTCATCTTCTTACTCCACTTCCATGGTTTTACTTCTGTAATTATTTTGAAGTTATTATGAATAAAGATATATTCAAAGTTGTCTTTCTCTTCTTTTACTATTTCTTTAGGAACCCTGGTGGTGGTGAGGGTCAGGCCCCGGGCCACTAACTGAAAAACTGAAGGTCTGGGCTCACCCAGAAACCCTTCAGAAGGCGGCTGGTGATTGGTTCTCGTAATAGCAACACCCTTGAAAAACCTTACAGAGCACTGTTCTACTTGTAAATACATAGGGTTCCCAAGTAATTGTTCCTGGTCCTGGTCCCAGTCTAAAAGGCTTCTAGTACCATTTCTGTCCATATGTGAATTACAGACAGCGTTACAAACACCTTCAGCCGGTCAACAGTGACAATCCACTCCAACTTTTGCCTACTACACAATCCAAACCTGACACACCAAAAATATCGTACCATATGCTATCATGTTTCACCAGGCAAAAAGCCTGCCTCTTTTCGTTCCTGATCTTAGATTATTGCTTAATATTGTATGTATGTGTAATGTAGCATGTGTCCTACTCCGGGGGCCACTGCATTTTAGCATGGGCAACACAGCAGCTCTAATGAGCTCATTGTTTCCCTGGCCTTGGCTTCTGGCGTATACAAAGCTGCCTGCACCAGAGGTAATGGCTTGCAGCAGCAGCAGCTCATGCTGCAACAGCATAGCAACAAATTCTGCATTAGAAGGAATCACATCCTGGAATGATGTAATGTTTCCGGATGTGTGGTGGTTGGGTCACCTGAGGCCTGACATCATCTAGAGGTGGGCACTTCTGGGAATGAATGCTGCCACTAGTAATATTGCCAGGCAGACAAGGAGCATATCTTTTTCAGGAGCCAGAAGCAAACACAAAGCACAGCAAAATGCAAGCTAGACTCCAGCTTCAAACCACTGAGTAGTCAAATCACAAGGGGAGCAAAGAGACGCTAGCCTGGCAAGCCTCAGCTTTCAGACACATTTTAATCAAAAGGATCTTGGGCAGCTTTGTCCGGTTCAGCTTCTGCCTCAAAGGGAGATTATATCTAAAACTTCAAAGTGTGTAAACGTCTCCAGGTGACTGGTGGTGCATAACCTACTTTGGTAAGTGGCTCTGATGTCACTACCTTTGGGGCAATGGCCCTCAGCTGGACTGCCCAGATGTAGGGGGTATAGGGAAGTGGGAAGTTTACTTCTGTCCTCTCCAGCAGTGATTCCTATGCACGCTAGGTAGAGAGCCAAATATATCCAAGCATATAGTAGAGCAAATGAGACAGAGGAATGTGAACTTCTTAGCCATAACCAAATACATGAGAGAAACAGTCATTGGGCCTGTGTATTTAAACCATAGATGTGGAGGGCATCCAGGTCAATTAGCAGAGCATAGTCTATGAAAATCATTGTCTCCATTCTACTTTGTTAAGTAGCAACTAAAACAACAACAATAATAAAATGTCTTATCACGATTCCTGGTCAAACAAGACAAGGGCCAAAATTTAAATGCTTTCAGTTTCCACCTGTTTATAACAAACGCTATGATGCTGACTTTTCTAATCTGTCTTTTACTCAGAAAAGGCTATAAAAAGCTTCATTGACAAAATACAATTCTGTTCAGTGCTTAGACTGTCAGACTGCACTCTGCCCTTGGACTCACACTTTGTGGTGTTTTCTAATGTAAAACTTTATGTAATAAAAATAACTTTCTGCTGTATCCCATCTTGGAGTCTCTAGGTGGTACAAACAGTTAATGCCCTTGGTTGCTAAGTGAAAGGCTGAAGGGTTAATACTATTCAGAGGTACCTCCGAAGAAATACCTGGTTATCTACTTCCAAAAAACCATTCATTGGAATTCAGTTCTGCTTTGAGCTACCTGGGGTCACCAGGAGTCAAAGTCAACTTGAGCGGACGATCTTCTCACTTTCTGATACTGTGCCCTCAAACGTACATCATATTCCAAATACATGCCTCTGTGTGCATCACTAGCAATGTTTAGCAAGTCAATAATTATTGATCCTTTACTAAGTATCAGTATTAGGTACAGTATAATAAGATTGACATGATTCTTCCCTTCATGGAAATTCCACATAAAACCCTAGGAAAAGCATGGGGTGTGATGATGACCCACTACAAAGGGAGTTTAATCTAATCTAGTTTAGAATGTTCTCTGGGGAAGACACATTTAGGTTGAGTTCTGAAGAGTGAGAGGAGCTACCTCAGCAGGCAGGAGTTGGAATTGCTGATGAAGATCAAGGATTGCAGCCTTCCATATGGATTACAACTCAATGTAAAGAAGAGCAAAACCCTCACCAATGGACCAATAGGTAACATCATGATAAATGGAGAAAAGATCGAAAAGTTTGTCAAGAATTTTGTCTTGCTTGGACTCATAATCAGTGCTCCTGGAAACAGCGGTCAAGAGATTAAACAACACACTGTGTTGGGTAAATCTACTACCCAAGACCTCTTTTTTTTTTTTTTTTAAACATTTTATTAGGGGCTCATACAACTGTTATCCC
>NW_022111324.1:68815171-68826069 GCF_000313985.2 Echinops telfairi
AGTGGAGGCCCAATGTCCATCTGCTACCTTAATACTAAACCTATACATATATGCACATAGATCTATTTCCATATCCTCATATATAAATATATTTACATATGTATGCCTTTATTTAGACCTCTATAAATGCCCTTTGCCTCCTAGCTCTTTCCTCTATTTCCTTTTGCCTTCCTCTTGTCCCACTATCATGCTCAGCCTTCATTTGGGTTTCAGTAATTCCTTTCGGTTACATTACACTTGGTCACACCCTACCAGGTCTCCTACATCCTCCTCACCACTAATTTGGGTCACTTGTTGTTCCCTTGTTCCTGGGTTTGTTAATACCACTTCCTTTCCCCCACACCTCCCCACCCCCCCATGTCCCCCGGAACGGTCGGTCCTGTTGTTTGATCCTCCAGATTGTTCATCCAGCCTATCTTATTTAGACAGACCTGAGGAGATAATAATATGCACAAAAACAAGACAGAGCACCAAGCCCTGGACTCAAAGTCTATTTTTGGTATTCCCTGGGGACTTCGTTGCTCTGTTCCCCTTGCTGTTCTGTTCCACGACCTTAGTGTTTTGCCTTGTGTGGTGGGATCAGATCGGGCAGAATTCCCACACTGTGTCTCCAGTGTTGTCCCCTGTAGGGCTATGGGCTAGTGAGGGATGTCATATCTCATAGTGGGGCCAGCCATATGGCATTCTCTGTGGATTGGCTGCTCTGAGCGGGAACATCGTCCTCAAGGGTTGGTGGGCTATGATGTGCTCCACTCTCTCTTCCTCCCCCTTCATTTGCTCCCATGTGCTCTGGTCAGATATGTCCTTCTCCCTGAGCTTCAGATTCAGTGCTGTTCTCTGAAATAAATTCTTCTGGGGGGAGGGGAAGGTGTCCACATAGTTGGCATTGGGGCTGGCCCCAATTATTTTTTATAGTTCTAGATATAATGAAGGAGCTTGTATGGATTCACCTTCCAATACTACAAAACTATAAAACTGGACCCCCCCCAAAATGTGAGTGAACCCTTTGAGTTGTTGAACAATAGCAATAAGGGGCTATGTTCCCTGAGAGAAGGGAAGCATATAGAATAATCTCCATATTCACCCTGGTTGTCTGCCTGGGGACCTTTTCCAAAATGTGGCAATGGATGATAAGCCAGTGAACGGAAGAAACAAAAAATGATGCTCATGGAGTATAAATTAGCTGAAGTTTGGGGTAGAGGTCAGGGAGTTGGGCAGGATACCAGGAAGGAGAAGTACACACAGAGAAAGACCCAGAAATCTTCAAAGAGTCCTTTGGACTGTTTAGCCAAACACTAACTGCGTGAGGAGACCTCTGGGGGCTTGTGGGAGTCTAAGCTGACTGGATTTGGAGATTGCTCAGGGCTGAAGAGACATTTGAATCTTAATCAGCCAGAGTGGCAAGTCCTCAATACTTGGGATATGTAGGTGACACTATAGAAAGGTTACATTTTAGGGGAAGGGTTAATACTGAGGTAAACAAAGTGCCCACAGGATAAAGCTAAACCATCAGTTAACTGTCCATTAGAATAAAATTTATCATTCCTAAAATAACACAACACAAACCACTGTAGGATCTACAAAGTCTAGCTTACAAGAGAAAATTGCTTATAAGTAAAGAGACAAGAAAGTGTGAAACACAGTAGAATCGATTTTCAACAGACAGAAACCAGACGTGGAACAATTGTTGGCATTTGAAGACAAAGACTTAAACCAGCTCCTGCAGTGTGCTCCAGGGTCTAAAAGAAAATGCACCTAATGAGTGATCAGAGGGGTAATTTCAACAAAGACATAGACACAATCCAAAGAACCAAGTGGAAATTTTAGACCTGAAAAGGAAACTATCTGAAGTGAAACATTTATCAACTAGCCATAAAAATAATATGGCCACTGAAGAAAGTGGAGGGGAAAATCAATGAACTTGAAAACAGATCAATAGGAATGACCCAAACCGAAGCAGAGAGCTGAAAAATGACTAAAAATACCAATGAACAGTTCTCAGTCACGTGTGAGAAAATATCAAGTGGAATTAGACTGGGATTATGTGGGAAACTGTGGTAGAGTACCAGACAGAGGAGAGAGAAACATATATTGCTAAAAATACTTATAAAGGCCCACATTTGCTTAAAACTGTCAGGCTAGAAATCCAAGACATTCCATTAATTTCAGGCAGGACAAACATCAAGAAAACCTCACTTAACCTTAAAGTAAAGGTAATCTTCAAAGCAGCTAGAGATAGGGGAAAGAAGTGCTATATTCAGGGGAGCAATGATAAATAGAACAGCTGAACCTCTCTTCAGTACTAAGACAAGTCAGAGGACAATTGAATGACATCTATAAAGTACTGATAAAACCAAGCTTTTAGTCTAGAATTCTATATCAAGAGAAAATATGCTTCAAGTTGAATACAAAATATATTTTCAAAACATAGCTGAGAGACTTTGACATGAGCAAGCCTTTAAAATGTTAGCATAAGTTCTCCATCCTGAAGGGAAATGATACAAGAGTGAAACACAAAGCTATATGAAAGAAGGAGAAGTGTTGGAAACAATCAGTATGTAGGTTATATCACAATAAGCACAAATCCTTTTGTCTTTCATTTAAGAGGGGATAAACTGTTTAATGGGTGTATAATAACAATATACTGCTAAGTTTCTAATAAACAAAGAAGTAAAAATGAAGTTATATTTTTCTTAGGCTGTTACATTATAGGTGAATGCAAGGTGAATAAAAAATAAAATAAAATAAAGAAGATAAAAGAATAATAAAAACCACTGCCCCTCAGTTGATTCCAAGTCATAGTAAACCTACATAGGATTTCTAAGGCTATTAATTTTCCTCCTGCTGAGCCTCTGGTGGGCTTGATTTACCACATCTGAAGGCACCACTCAGCTCACTCACTGCTATTGAGTTGACTCTGATTCATAGTGACCACATAGGTCAGGGTAGAACTACCCCTGTGAGTTTCTGATACTGTTCTCCTTACAGGAGTAGAAAGCCTCATTCCCCCCTGTTTGCTCCACCCCCGACAGCACCTTAAAGACAATAGAGATCAAATTGAATACCAAAAGTACTCAAATATTCCAATAGATGGCAGGAAAGGAAGCAAAAAGGACAGAGCAGAGAGGACAAATATATATAAATAACAAGATGGAAAGCCAGCCATAACAATACTTATACTAGTATAAATAGACTAAAAAGAGCCCTGGTTGTGTAGTCCTTAAGTAAGGCCAATGGTTCAAACCCAGCAGGGGGTCAATGGGAGAAAGATGAGGCTGGTTGCCCAGTAAAGACTTACAGTCGCAGAAACCCTAAGGAGCAGTTGTACTCTGTCCCACGGCATCACTATGAGTCAGAATTAACCCGATGGCAGTAGGTCCAATGAACTAAACTCATTTAAAGGTTAAGATCGCCAGACTGGATAAAAATCAAGATCCCCCATGATGTGTTCATAAAACATACACTTTAAAATAGAAAGACACAGATCAAAAGTTAAAAATAAAACATGAAATAAATAGAATAAAACTAAATATAGACAAAATAAACTAAATACAAACATGACTATACTAAATAGAAAAAGAATACAAAATAAAAGAAAAAAATCCGACAAAATGAAAGGAGCAACCCAAGAAGTGCAACTATAATGATCGTTCCAGGGAAAGAAAACAGAATAAGATGATGCAAGAAACAATACGGCAACTTTCCTTAGACTGGAAGAATGTGAATCTCCAGATAAAAAGAGTCCACAAATACTCCCTACAATAAAAGAAGACGCAAGCAAAGTAAAAGTAGCGCCAAAATTTAGAATGATAAAACATTCTGAACATTTCCAGAGAGAAAAATAGGGTGTGAGTATATCTAGATCCACATGTATCTATCATCTATCTATCTATCTATCTATCTATCTATCTATCTATCTATCTATCATCTATCTATCTATCTTCATCATCATGTCTATCATCTATCTATTCTGCAATTAAAAAGGCAGCAGACTTCGCAATTATATCATTGGAAAGAGAAAAAGACACAGTACTTCGAAAGGCCAAAGAAAAGTGAATGTCAGTTTAAAATTCTACTCCTTTTCAAAAAGCTCCTGGAAGATGTGCATCACCCAAACAAGGGAGTAAACCAGTGTTCCCCAAAGTGGGTGATACTGCCCCCTAGGAAGTACTGTGATGTTCCAGTGGCCTGCAAAAGTAGATCCCCACACTTTATCCTCGATTATGTGCCATAGTAGAAAAGTTTTTAATTGTCAGGGGGTACTGAGCAATTTCCCCCACCCCCACCCCCGGAAAGCAGGTGGTACACCAAATAAGCTTGGGAATCTCTGGAGTTAATGAAGTTAAGGATCCAGGAAGCAGGAAATCTAGCACAGAGAGAAGAGGAAGGATATTCCTAGGATTGTGGAACTAGAATTCTGGAGTTTTAAGCTGAACATCAAACTGAGAATAATCAGGTTGGAGTAGGGGGAGAGAGCACAACAGAAAGTATATCACTTGGAGTGAAAATGGATCTAACAGAGTACTTGATATTTTTATAGAGAAAACAAGACTGTTTCATAAGACTGGCTCGCAAGATTTCTTTTGCAATTAGTAATGAGCATGTAACTTAATTCTCGTCAATAAATGCAAGCTGCATTCTGGGGAATTCTAGAGACACTGTGTTGCCCTGTGAAAAACCAAAGACAATCTGGCACACTCACCCTGTCGCCCACACTCTTTCCTCCGGAAGCCTGAGGATATGGGCAGCAGAGGCCGTGAGAACAAAAGCCAAATAATAAGGATTTTGTAGCATCAGATGAAAGATCTGGAACACGGACGACATGGTAATTGACAGAAACGTAGTTTCCCAAAGTGGGATAGGGATTCAGAACATTTTAGATGGAACTCCGACAAAGGAGTCCTGCCTGGTGGTGTGGTGGTTGAACCCTCAGTTGGTAACGGAAAGGTCAGCAGTTTGAATTCACCAGCCCCTCTTCAGTACAAAGATGTGGCAGTCTGCTTCCATAAGTGACGCATTGCCGCCTTAGAAACCTCTGGGGCAGTGAGTTGTTGTCTGTTCTATAAGGTTACTCTGAGACAAAATCAACTCAACAGCAATCTAGGTGTTTTGCTACAGACAACGCATTGCACAGCACAGAATGATGTTAAATATATATATATATATTTAAGTCAATCACTTTCACTATCTGCTTTTCTGTGCTAAAATCGCTGGCTTGTTTAACACACAACAGCCCATGCTTGCCAATGCCACTGTCTTCAAACTATCCTTCGTAATCATTTTTCATAGATCCAAAATAATTATTTTGACACCATGAAGAAAAAAATAGAGGTCTACAAAGAAGAATGTTTTGATAATTATTGCCTAACCAACTAGTAACAGCACAAAGGGAAAGATGAGGTAGGGTGAAAAATAATTTTCACACGATACTATTACCTTCACGCAAGATCCAAGATAACTATTTTATAAAACATAATCCTGCTTCCCAAAACTGAATCACAGAAAAATATAGCCTCTGACCTCACAAAACTGGTCACTCATTTCAAGTCCCTCCCATCGTCCTTCCTCTTGTCTCAAAAAGCTTTTGAAAATGGATGAGCTGAGCCATATTGCTCATCTCCCCTGGCCTTATGCGACTCTCTTACCTAATTTGTAACCCCAGGCTGTGGGGAATTGGGTGTCCCTCCCCAATCAGATTTGAGGAAACAGCAAGAGGTCTTCAGGGAAGGACGGACAAATCTAATTGCTGAGGCACGAACAACGATCCAACCTCCCGGGTTCCAGATGTAGGTGGATTCCGTCCACAGAGGAAGATATATAATGAACTGTGGGAGCTGATGACAGTTTTAATTATTCACAATGTCCTTTTCTTAGTAACATTATCCATGAAAATGCCAACAATGAGCCAGGCGGCACAGTACCTCCTTTAGCTCTCAAAAGCACCGTGGGAAGTGATATTATTACTGGGGATCTAAGGATTCAGAAAAGTAGGCAACTTAGCCAAAGTTACCTAACCACCGAGTAATGAAGTTGAGATGGAAACTTAGATCCACTTGACCCCATTGTTTTGTAACTTCTCTAGACTTGGAATTTTGGTGTTTTCATTGCTGCAGAATTTCTCCATGCGAAGGGTCAGTAATTTTGTTGACAGTTTCATCATAAGGAGCTCTTAAGAATGATGACTGAACTGATATTAATTCTGTTTCTACTATGACTTAGTGGTTCACTGCTTCCCCGGACAAAGCCTTGTACGGGAAGGAAGAGACACAAAAGAAAGAGCAGACACGGTCTTTTCTTTTAAAATCTAATCGGAGGAAGAAATATTAAATAAAATCATATCACCATGTACTAGTTTGTAAGATGGAGACTGCCTGATTTCTCAGGTAATTGTTTTTCTTAGTCAAAAGAGAATAACTCTACAGTGTAGTAAACGTTCCTCTGATTCCATCATTTGGCATATTTTCTTTAACTTTTGTTTCATACACACACACACATACACACACACACACATTTCAAAAATTTATGGAAAATGGAACTAAAAGGTGTTTTTTCCATAATAATTTTGAGGCCCCCCCTTCATGTATTCTTGGTCATTTAAATGGACTTAATTTATATGCTTTTATGCTAAAACATAAATGTTTTATGCATATGATTTATATATTTTTTCATCTGATACTATATCATGAATATTTTACCATGGCATAAAAATTATTTCAAAATATAAATTTTAATGGCACAGAAACCTAACTTGTTTGTTATTAATCTATGCAAGACATTTAGATTCTTTCCAACATTTTTTTCTTTTTATAAATAATTATATTGAAGAGCTAGGGCCCCAAATCTTTGCCCAGGTCTCTAATTATGTAGGAAAATTTAAAATAGATTTTGGAGGATTCCTAATACATGTTGGGAAGACTCAAGTGGAGATTCTCAAACAGAATTAGGGTTCCCCACTTTGGCATCCCACTCTAAGAGCTAAAGTAAGACATTATAGCTTCAATATCCTCATCAATTAAATTTTCATCCTTTGCCTTTTGGTTTTGCTGAATAGAGCTTCTACCCATTTGAAGCTACACTTTCTGATGGTGCCTGAGATCATTTTCCATTACATTTTATTTACAATGTTTCATAGTATCCTTTGTGGTTGGGGTTTGGTTTGACAGAGCTGGGATTCTTTGCTTTCTTCATATTTACTGTATCCCAGTTGCTATGGGCTTGCTTCCAATTATCCCATGTGTGTCAGTTTCCAGTGACTGATTTTTTTCAGAAATAGATCCTTTTTCCCAAAGCGCCTCTGGATTGACTTGCACCACCGACTCTTTGGCTAGTAGTTTTATTAGCTTTGGTTCACTAAGGAACAAGACCAGCAAAGCTTATACATATGTATAAGTAGTGAGAAATGTATATCGAGAAGATGTCTCACGTAGCTGAAGTAGGCAAATTTAATCCATAGGTCAGTTGCTAAGCTGGAAGCTTCTCCTAACTCGTCTAGCTGAGGCAGTAACATAAGACTGGCAGGAAGATGACAGGCTTGTGGCTATAGAGGTGAATGAGTCCTGGGTCGGCAGGTAAGATGGCAGGCTGCTGACCACGCCAAAGATAGGTAGGCCACAGGCTCTTGGTTCAAGTCCAAAGAACCAGAGGTCAGAGGATGTGCCAGATGCAAGATCCAGACCCAGCAAGAAAAAAAAAAGAAGAAAGATTTTCCATTGTTCACTTATATTGATTGGAAGCAGACCACACCCATGAGGAAACTTCCTTTCAATTGATTGGATCAGGGTTGTGATCTGTGTAAAGGTCTTGCATCCTATTCTAATCTTCTTATGACTGATTAACTTCTCATAGCAGTACCCATTATGAGGATAAATAAGTTGTTTTAGTTCCCATCATGGGGGATTATTACATCTTAACTGCCAAACCTGACCCCGCAAGGTTGACTCAAAAGTTTAACGATTATAGCTGAGCATATTAGCCATCTGCACCACTAAAGACCTTCATTGTAGTTGTTGTTAATACATATTATCATTTGCTTTCGAGACATGTATAAAGTTACATTTCTTATAAGAGCATATGAGAATGCCCCTCACCTTATATCTGTCCTGAAAATTATCTTTTACAAACCTTTGACATGTGGTTATTTATTTTAATGCTGCTTTATGACTCAGGCTATAGGAGGAAGCCTAAGGCCTATAGAAACATATTGCAGTAAAAATCCATTATCAGAGAGGAGAGGCACTGGCAATGACTAGCTTTCACTGATACTTAGAGTAAAGAAAAAAGAAAAGATGAATTCTGTTCAAGATAAAGTATCTTTGGATTGCCAATGAGACACCCAAGTGACCATAGTCAGTAGATTAGAGTATCTTTTAGATGCTCTATTTACAACTCAGTAGAGCTATATGAGAGATAAATGGAACATTAAGAATAACTAATGTAAGTAGACAAAGTCATAAATATAGATTAGATCATTCAAGGAGAGTTCAGAACGTGTAAGTGGATGAATATGGCATCTTGGAGGAATAGCAACATTTAAGGGGTTGAAATGGAAGACTAAGTTAAAGACATTTTGTGTAAGGTGCCAAAAAGGTAGAAAGAAAATCAGAGAGAGCACTGAGTCATAGATGCTAAGTAGGAGACTTTCAGAAGCAAGGGGATAGTTAGCATGTCTCCCCAAAAGTATATCAATGTTAGTGATTGTGGTGGGGTTTTAATGATAATAATTCGTATTTTGCAACCTAGTGTTATGGATTGAATCCTGTACCCTTGAAATATATTGTGGTTGTAGAGGAGCTCAAAAAGGAGAAAGACCTTCAATGAGATGGATTGACACAGTAGCTGCTACCCTAATCGATGGCACCTAAGAAGAACAACTAACATACCTGTGGTTAGGAGAACCCTAGTGAAATTTTGGGTTAGATATTGGGCTTCTAAATGCAAGGTTGGTGGTTCAAACCCACCAGCCACAACCTGGGAGAAAAATGAGGCTGCTTCCATAAAGCTTTACCATCTGTAAGACTACCTATAGTATTACTATGTGTTAGAATTAACTCAGAACTGGATTTTATACCTATGGTTATAAACTTATTTGGAAATGGATTTCTTTGTTATTTAATGTAGTGGTATTATGCAGAACAGCGGTTGTCTACCTGTGAGTCGTGACCCCTTTGGGGGTCGAACGAGCCTTTCACAGAGGTCGCTAGATTCATAACAGTAGCAAAACGAGTTATGAAGTAACAACGAAAATAATTTTATGGCTGGGGGGGCTCACCACAACATGAACTGTATTAAAGGGTCGCGGCATTAGGAAGGTTGAGAACCACTGATGTGGAATGTATTTTAAATCAATCTCCTTTGACAAATAAAAGAGTAGATTAAGCAAACAAGTAAGCAAGTAAAGATGGGAGAAGATAGATGCCACTCTAAGGACCAGAAGTCGAAAAGAGACAAGGATTGTCCCTCAGAGTGGACAGAGAGAAAACCTTTCCCCAGAACCAGCCTCCTGCATTGGCACTTCTAGCACCCTGGCCACCACTCATCTGTCTGTCTGTTGTTATGAGGTGCTTGTCCGATGCGGAGCTAGTATTTCAAATATGAGAGAGTTGCCCTGTACTGGTCAGATTCCAGTGAGGTGCAGGACTAAGAAGAGAAAGGGTAGGATGACAAGCCTAGTGGGGTGCACTGCAGTCATTGGCAAGTCTTTTTGGTACAGCGGCTCTGTGTATCATTTCCATCTTCTTTGGATGCTTCTCATATCATTCAATATTTTGCCCGAAGCATCCTCGATACTGTAACACAAGACTTGATTTTTTCCCTCCAGTTCTTCCAGCTTAAGAAATGCTGTGGTGCACTTCCTTTTTGGTTTTCTAACTTTAGATCTTTGTCTCTCTCATTATAACGTCTTCCCTTTTCATTCCAAGTAGTCCTTTGAAACTTTCTGCTTGGCTCTTTAATTCTCATTAATTTGTTGATTTTCTTTTTTCCCCTTGCTTGTTTTTTTCTCTAGCTACTACATTCAAGAGCAAGTTTCAGAGTGTCTTCTGACATCCATCTTGGTCTTTTCTTTACTTCCTGTCTTTTGAACAACGTTTAGCTTTCTTCAAGTATTACATCCTTGATGTCATACCACAAATTGTCTGGTTTGGGGTTATTATTGCTCCATGTGCTAAATGTATTATTGGTATTGTCTTTAAATTCAGGTAGGATATAACCTAAGTCATATTTTGGTTCCAGTAGAATTGTTTTAATTATCTTCAGCCTTAACTTGAACTGACATATAAACAATTGATGGTCTGTCTGAAGCCTAAACCTGTCCTGGTTCTGATGATAGTGAGCTTCTCTCCACGTCTTTCCACAGATAGGACATCGGGATTAAAGGAGGTTTACTTACAGCATGAAGATTCAGTCATGTAGATGGCACAATCTTGCTTGTGCCTAGTGAAGTAAACTTGAAGCACATACTAATGAAAATGAAATATGATAGCTTTCAGCAAAAATTCTCCAACTGGGCCAATAAGCAACATCATGATAAACAGACAAAAGTAGAAAGTTGTCAAAAATTTCCGTTTACCTGGATCCGCAACCGATGCTGATGGAAAAGCAGTTAATAAATCAAAGAATAGAGTGCACTGGAAAAACCTGCTCCAGAAGAGCATTTTTGTTAAAGATCATTTTATTGGGGGTTCTTACAGCTCTTATAACTATCCATACATCGATTGGGCATTTGTTGCCATTATTATTTTCAAAACATTTTCTTTCTACTGGAGCCCTTGGTTATCTGCTCCTCGTTTTTTAAAAATTGTTTTTTTAGGGGCTCATACAACTCTTATCACAATCCATACATACATCAATTGTGTAAAGCGCATTTGTACATTCATTGCCCTCATCATTCTCAAAACATT
>NW_022111324.1:68826973-68852869 GCF_000313985.2 Echinops telfairi
CTATAAATATATGCACATAGATCTATTTCCCCATCCTCATATATAAATATATTTGCATATGTACATGTCTTTATCTAGACCTCTATAAATGCCATTTGCCTCCCAGCTCAAAAAAGCATTTTTAAGTGTTAGAGAGCAAAGATATTACTTAGAAGATTAAGGTATGCCTGTCCCAAACCATGGTATTTTCAATGACCTCAGTGCATGTGAAATCTGGGAAACAAATACGTGAGAGTTTAGAAGAACTGATGTCTTTAAAGTATAGTGTTGGCGAAGAATATTGAATGTACTATGGACTTCCAGAGAAAACTCAAAACTCATTGCCATTGTATTGATTCTGACCCATCAAAACTTTACAGAACTTCCCCTGTGGGTGTCAAGATTGGAAATCCTTATTAGAACAGAAAGCCCCTCCTGAAGAATGGCTGGTAGTTTCAAAATGGTGATCCTCTGGTTAGCTGTCTGATTCATAACCCACCAGGCCTCTAGAGCTCCTTGGAGCTCTATGACAGCAAACAGATCTGTCTAGAAGAAGTACAGCAAGAACGATCCTTAGTAGTGGGGTAGATGGCACTTTTTTTCATGTTACTTTGGTCATGTTTTCAGGAAGAGGTAATCTTTCAAAAAGGATATCATGGTTGGTGGGGAGTCAGGGAAAAAGAGGCAGACCCTCAATGAGATGTATGGACACAGTGACGGCAGCAATGATTATGAAGAGGGTATAAGACTGAGCAGTGTGTTGTTTGCTGACCATGGGGTCCCTAGGAGTTGGAACTGACTCGGTGATACCTAACAACAACAATAACAAGACACCTAAACATAATTTCTGTTTGTTACACCTTATAGCAGAAACCACTTATGGCATTTCTGTTATCGTAGTACTAGATAACTAGGACTCTCAGGAATGGCTAGGCCCTACTCTACCAATCTCTCCCCTTAGACAAATGTACCAGTGATTATAAAAAAGGTCTAGGATCAGACAAGGCTTTGTTCTGTCATACATAAAGTGGTCATGCATCCAAGCAAAGTTGATGACAGCTAGCAACAGAAGCAATACCACTCAGCTTAGCAACATCATCCCAGTTAGCTGAATAAACCACCTACATGAGTAATGTTAATAGTGTCTATTTTACCTTTCTGCTTAAATAAAAAAATCAAACCTGTTGACATGAGATTCCAGCTCACGTTTCAAAATAAAACTACATTCCATAATATTTTCAGTGTCTGCAATTTTATGGAAGTAGATAATCAGGCAACGGTTATCTTTGGTTATCAGGTGAACCCAATGCTTATCTTTGGTTATCAGGTGAACCAAACCAATGCTTTGGTTATCAGGTGAACCCAAATTGTTTGCACCACGCTGGGGCCTCACCTTTTTGTGATCTTTCTCTTATTTCCTTTTTTTTTTTAACTTTTAAGTTTTCAATTAGGCGAGGGTGTATGTTTCATAGAATCATTTTTTTATATTAAACAACTTATCAGACTTCCCAGTACCTTGCTTTGTTCCTCCCTTTTCTCTCTTCTTCTTGTAGAAAATCAGCTTCCTGTGTTATTCTGGGTACTTTAGAGAAACAAATCCACAGAAAATCATGTATAAGAGAGTTTTCTATAAAGGGTAAGTGCACATCAAGAAAACATCCCAACCCAGTGCACCCAAGCCCACAAGTCCAACATTAACTCATCTTTCTGACACCAATCTCCAAAGTCCTCCATCTTGCAAAACACACACTATGACAATGACTGCAGGAGGAAAGCCAAATCAGTGAACATGTAAGCATCTCAGCGCTGCCAAGGGTCTCCACATGGCTATTCCAGCACCCAGGGCTGCATTGGGGTAGGTCCATGTGGCTTGTCCTCAGAGATGTCTTGCAGGAAGTGAGCCTTGCCAGCTGAAGCAGGAACTGGCTAATGCAGCTGCACCCTGGTCAGACCATCACAAAGCAAGAGACCCAAGAACCAGAAAGGTGAGGCTTACTGAGCCATTTATCTCTCCGCCCTTCAATTAACCCCACATGTGTTTATTGGCCAGGTTGGCACAATAAACTTTAACTCTAACACTTCTGCTTCACCCAAGTTAGCTCTGTCTACCCCCTAGCCCATTGCTTTATCTTCCCTCCCTTACCTCCTTACCCATGGCTTTTTTTTAATCTTGATTTTTTCTTTTATCATAGTGATGATCTCATATAATATTGTTCCTTTTGTTATCGACTCACTTTATGCAGCCTAATGTCCTCCAATTATGTCCATGTCATGAGATGTTTTACAGCGTGATCCTATTCTTTAGTGATGCTTAGTATTTCATTGGTGAAGTAGGGGTCAGAGAAAGAGAGGAGGCCTGAACAGGATGGACTGGCACAGTGGCTGCAGCAATGGGCTCAGGCACAGGAACAATTGTGAGAAGGATGCAGGACCCGGTAGTGTTTCATTTTGTTGCACAGCAGGGTGGATAAGGGTTGGTACCGACTTGTTTTGTTGACACCTAACAACAACAATAGCAATAGTAACAACAAAGAGTATTTCACTGTGTGTATGTACCAGAGTTTATTTATCATTCTTCCACTGATGAGCACTTAGACCGTTTCCATCTTCTAGCTATTGTTAACAGAGCTGGGATGAATGTGTGTGTGTGTGTGTGTGTGTGTGTGTGTATGTGATAGGGTTTTTTGGTGCCAACATGGCACCGCTAAGAAGAGATAAGTGGAGTTTAACTTGTCAATCAGGTGGCAGCTTGATGACCTCCTTTGGAGGTGTGACTGAGATAAAAGGCTTGCTAGAGGCTGGGCCCACTCTCTCTCTCCCTGGTGGTTGGACCCCTGTGCTGGCTGATTTAGCTGCCCTGCCTCCACATGCATGCTGAGCTACCTGTGAGCCAATCCAACCTGTGGACCGAGGTACCCTGCATTGCTGTGTTGTGCTGTTCCATGCAATGGTGCTGCCCCACCTTGCCATGTCTGCTGTCTGCGGGGCCGACTCTGTTCTTGCCATAGCTCCAGACATTGCACCTCCCACCAGCCACTTCACATCGCTACATGTGAGGCTGCACTTTGACCTGCTTCGCCAAGCTGTACTACTGGCCTTTGCTATGCCTGGCTACTTCACCTTCCCACTGTCTGCTTCCTTGGCCTTGGGCTAGTGACAAAGTGAATTGGAAGGACATTCAGAATATTAACTGTCCCACAAGAGTGAATTGGACTGAGATCTCTGTACTGCTGTGTGGACTAATTTGCTGTTACATCCCTTTTTGCTATATAAATGTATCCTTTTTACATATATAACCATACGTGTCCTGCTCTTGCTTCTCTAGAGAACCCAGCCTAACAGTGGGTGCATCTATCTCTTCATGCTATGGTTCTGATATCAAGGAAAGGATTGCTGGGTTAAGTGGTATTTCTGTCCCTGTTTCTTATTTCTTATGAAGGGGTATGCTCCTGTTTGTGAGGGGCAGGGTTTATCTCTGCCATCCATTTACTAGACTTGAGACATCCCGACCTTCCTTCAGATCCTCAAAGACCAGATTCCTTTCTGTCTCAGAGCCTTCACCCATGCTGCTGCCTGTTATGGAGGAACTGCTATCTCTTTCTCTTTCCATACTCTAACCTCTGTTTGGACTCCTAATGTACCGGTTCTTCTTGGTCTCTCAGGCAAGATCAAGTTTCCAGGTTTACTTTATATCTCGTCAGGGAGAAAGAAGTAAGCAAATACTGTGTAATTTTTGGATTCCTGAATGTTTTCTATTGTAAGTGCCTTTGTAGCAGAGAACTTACCTGCTTTGTTCCTTCTACATGCCCGCTGCCTGGTGCCTAGCTCTGGGCCTGCCACATCCTTGCCACATGGATGGAAGGGCTTTGGGGAAGGGCAGGAGTTAGGTATAGTCCTCTGCTGAGCAATTATATTCCTTGTTCCATGTCCTCTGAATCCAAGGTGAACACTGTCAGTGTACTACTGCAACCATTGTTGAATGACCTTTATTTTACTTGCATGTGACACCTATGATATTGTCCTATAATTCAAGCATTCTGTTGGGTCATCTTTCTTTGGAATGGGTACAAATATGGATCTCTTCCATTCAGCTGGCTAGGTAACTGTTTTCCAAATTTCTTGGCATAGAGAAACAAGTGCTTCCAGTGCTTCATCAGCTTGTTGAAACAGTTCAGTTGGTATTCCATCAATTCCTGGAGCCTTGTTTTTGCCTAATCCCTTCAGTGCAGCTTGGACTTCTTCCTTCATTACTATTTGCTCTTGATCACATGCTACCTCTTGAAATGGTTGAATGTTGACTAGTTCTTTTTGGTACAGTGTCTGTGTATTCTTTCACTTGTCTTCTTTTTAATTTTTCTGGAAATAAAACAACTATTTTATTTTTTAGCATTTTTATTGGCACATAATCCACATATCATACAATTCGATCTTCAATCATATCAAGGAGAGTTGTACAATTATTACCACAATCAATTTTAGAATATTTCTTCTTTCTTGTACTCATTGTTATTAGCTCCCTATTTCCCTTCAACCTCCCCTGCCATAGAAAACCTCCTCCCACCCCCAAGAAACCGTTAATCCAGTTACTGGCTGTATAGATTTACATATTCTGGTTTGCATATACAGAGAAACATGCAAAAGGCAAAACAAAAAATTATTTTCCCTACAGAATCTTTTCATATTTCAACTTCAAGGGTTGAATTTTTTTTCTTCCCTTCTTTCAGTTTAAGATGTGCTGCATGTACAGTTCCTTTTGGGTTTTCTACCGCTAGGTCTTTGCATATTTCATTTATACTTTCCATTGTTTTATCGAGCTGCTCTTTGGAATTATCTATTCAGTTCTTTAATTTCATCAATTCTTCTGTTTGCCTTAGTTACTTCACAATGAACAAGCTTCAGAGTCTTGTGTGACATACATTGTGATCTTTTCTGTCTTTTTAATGATCTTTTTGCCTTCTTCATGTATGATGTCCTTGATGCGCATCAGGTCTTCTGTCCTTAGTGTTCAAGGCATCAAATCTATTCTGTATTCTTGAGATGTTCTAGAAATTCAGTTTAGATATGCTCAAGGTTATACTTTGGCTCTCATGAGCTTGTTTTAATTTTTTTCAGAGTCAGGCTGAATTTGCTCATGATCAATTGATGGTCTGTTTCACAGTCAGCTCCTGGTCTCATTTTGGCTGCTGGTGTTGGGCTTCTCTATGGTCTTTTCCCACCAAAAACAAACAAATGAAACAAAACTCCAAAATACCCACTAAACTCACTACCATTGCGTTGATTTGACTCATAGCAGCAGTGCAGGATAGGGTAGAACTGCCCCTAGGGCTTTCTGAGACTGCAATTAT
The DNA here is from genome assembly GCF_000313985.2 of Echinops telfairi. Taxonomy (NCBI): domain Eukaryota; kingdom Metazoa; phylum Chordata; class Mammalia; order Afrosoricida; family Tenrecidae; genus Echinops; species Echinops telfairi. The sequence goes on from NW_022111324.1 coordinate 68,832,298, forward strand.
TTATGGGAGTAGAAAGCTTCATCTTTCTCCCTCAGAGCAACTGGTTGTTTTGAACTGCTGACCTTGTTGTTTGTAGTCCAATGAATAACCACTATGCCACCAGGCTCAATTAACTTGATTTTTGTGTATTCCATCTGAAGAAGTCCATATGCATAGTCACCTTCTGTGTTGTTCAACAAAGGTCTTGTGATGAAGAAGTTGCTGGTCTTGCAAAATTCTACCATGTGATCTCCAGGGTCATTTCGATAACCAAGGCCCTGTTTTCAACTACTATTCCTGTATCTTTGCTTTCAACTTTTGCATTCCAATCGCTAATATTTACGTATGAATCTTGATTGCATTTTAAAATCTGTTTCAGGCTGAAGAAGTTGGTAAAATTCTTCAATTTATTCAACATTAACTTTAGTGGTTTGTGGGTAAATTTGATTAATAGTTGTATTGATTGAATTTCTTATATGTAGCTAGATCCTATCTTATCACAGATAGCATTGTACTTCAAGATAGACCCTGGAATATCCTTTTTCACTATGAATGTGATAACATTCCGCTTGAATTTTATTCTTGATATAGAAAACCATATGATTGTGTGACTCAAAATGGTCAATACTAGTCCATTTCAGCTCACTAATGCCTGGATATCGATCTTTATGTAGTCCATTTCATTTTAGATGACTTCTCATTTTCCTAGATTCATACTTCATACATTTCAAATCCCAATAACTAACAGACATTTATAGCCTTTTCTTCTCATTTTGAGTGATGCCCCATCATTAATAAGTGTCCCAATGGCTTTACTCCATTTGTGTCATGTGGTCAACATTACTTTGAGCAGCCAGCTCTTCTTCAGTCATACTTTAAGTGTCTTACAACCTGAAGGATTCATCTCTGGCACTGTCTCTGCCAGTGTCTGCTGCCACTCATGAGGTTTGCAGTATCTGACAATGATTTGGTGCTGTCCATAATCTTCTCTGTGGCTAAGTTCTCTGAAGTGGACAGTCCATTCCTTCTTTGTAGTCTGCTCTTAATCTGGAAGCTTTGCTGAAAATTCTTCACTTTGGGTGATCCTGCTAGTATTTGAAAGACTAGTGGTCATAGCTTCCTAAATCACACCAACAAACAAGCCACCACCATATGACAAACTGACAGACAAGTGTTGGATGGAGGAGAGAAGGACACAGGAAAGACAACACATCATGAGTGCTCATTGAGATCAGCAAGTTGCTTCCAGTCTTGTGATTCGCTTCTGGAGTCCCGGGGTGGTGCAGACAGTTAACATGCTTGCTTCTGGCTGAAATGTTGGAGGTTTGAGTCTACCCAGAGTCTCCTCAGAAGACGGCCTACTGATCTACTTTTGAAAAATCAGTCTTTGAGAACCCAGTGAAGCACAGTTCTAATGTGATTCATAGAGTCACCCTGAGTCAGAGCTGATTGGCAATTTGTTTGCTTTTGGTTTAGGTGTAGTTTTTGCTGTTGAGTTCTCCCTATAGCCCAGAAGCCCTGACTCAGCAAGGATATTATGTTATACTTATACCTACAGGGAACTCTTCTATTGGTAGCAAATGGCTAGGTAGTTCCATTCATGACAAGTATCTCTGGGAACCTACTTGGGAATATCCATCTATAATCTCTGCACAAAGGACTCATCTGTCAGGCTGTCGTACTGTGGTGCTGTGTGTGTTGCTGGGATGCTGACAGCTGTGTCACTGGTATTTCAAATACCAGCGGGGTCACCCAAAGCGAACAGGTTTCAGCAGAGCTTCCAGACTCCGAAGAAGTCAGCACAGCCCTTTCTAACACTTTCGCTGAGGGTGCTTTCAACTATAACCCCTTACAGTTTATGATTCCTGTGAATGCTACTCACTGGTGGAAAATCTGGGTTTCCAGCAGGCTGCAAAAAAGAGGAGCTGCTGTTGAGAAATGGCTTCAATCCATTAAGATCCCAAGTCCAGCCCTCTGGACCAAACAATCTTTTTCCTTTCTTCCTTTCTCACCTCCCCTCAGATCTAGGAGAGCTGAAGAACCTGTCAGCTAGTCACGTGAACTATGTGATTCTTTTGTGAAGGGATTATAGATGGATATGCTCAAGAAGGTTCACAGGGACATCTGTCATGAATGTAGCTTACTGGCCATCCACAAACAATGGAAGACCTACTTGATAATTATATCAAATTTTTGGCTCCTACTTCTTGAGTAAGTCCTATTACCCTATAAAAATATTGGCTATTGAAATGTACCAACATTTTCTTTTTTTATTTTTTACTTATTTTTTTTTAACATTTTATTAGGGGTTCATACAACTGTTATCCCAATCCATACACACATCAATTGTGTAAAGCGTATTTGTACATCATTTCTCAAAACATTTTCTCTCCATTTAAACCCCCGACATTAGGTCCTCATTTTTCCCCTCCCTCCCCGCTCCCCCCTCCCACATGAGCCCTTGATAGTTTATAAATGGGTATTTTGTCATATCTTGCCCTGTCCGACTTCTCCCTTCATCCACTTTTCGGTTGTCTGTCCCCCAGGGAGGAGGTCACACACAGTTCCATGTAATCGGTTCCCTCTTCCCTACCCATTCTCTCTTTACCCTCCCTGTTTTGCCACTCACACCACTGGTCCTATAGGGCTCATCCATCCTGGATTCCCTGTATTTTCAGTTCCTATCTGTACCAGTTGTACCAACATTTGAAATCAGGTTTTAGATTCTCTATCTGAACTGGATAATTTCCTTCACAATGGAAATGTGAAGTGGTGAAGAATCCATTTTATTTTTGTGTGTGTGAGTTAAAGAGTTTTTATTTTTCATAGCCTTAAGATTGCATATGATAAAATTTAAATTTAAAACGCCATTTGAACTATTTTAAGTGTATAACTCAGTGATATTAATTACATTTACTATTCACATCAATTGCATCAACACTATAATCAAACATTTTTGAACATCCAAACAAAAACGCAATACTCCTTAAGCTATAAATTCTCATATCTTTTTCCCTCCAGCCCCTTGATAATCACTAATAAACCTAGGTTTCCAAGTATATGCCCATTTTGTATTAATGGAATTATACAATATCTGACCTTGTATATCTGACTTGCTTTACATGTCATTGTTGTTGCTAGGTTCTGTTGAGTCAATTCCTACTCATAGCAAGCAACCTGCTTGGTCCTATTCAATCCTCAAAATCGTGCTTGGTTTGAGCCCATCGCTGCAGCCACCGATCATCTTGTCCAGGGCCTTCCTCTGTTGTGCTGCTCCTCCACGTTCACAAGCCTGATGTCCTTCCCCTCAGATTGGTCTCTCCTAATAACATGTCCACAGGACATGAGATAAAGTTTCGCCCTCTTAACTTGTAAAGAGCATTCTGTACTTCATCCAAGACAGATGTGTTTGTCCTTCTGGCAGTCTGTGGTACTTTCAGGATTCTTCACCAGCACCACGATTCAAATGCATTGATTCTTCTTTATTCTTCCCTATTCAATGTCCAACTTCCACAGAAGCATCACTTTTTAAAAAACTGACCAATGCAATGAAGGTGCATTATTTATTGGTGATTGGAATCCAAAAGCTGGAAACAAAGATAAAGGAGCAATCACCAGAAAATAAAGCTTTGGTGGTAGAGACAATGCTGGAGATTAGATGGAAGATTTTTGCAAGACAAATGACTTCTTCATTGCGTATACTTTTAACTTAGTGTGGCATTTTTGAGTTTGTTTTTTAATTAAAAGATCATTTTATTGGGGGGCTCTTACGACCTTATAACAATCCATCATCAATTGTATCAAGCATATTTGTACATATGTTGCCATCATTCTTTTCTAGACATTTACTTTCTATTGAACCCTTGGTTATCAATTCCTCCCCCTGCCCGTGACTCCTTGATAAATTATAAATTATTATTATTTTCATATCTCATACCAACCACTGTCTCCCTTCCCCCATGGTTTCTGTTGTTTGTCCCCCTGGAGGGAGTGTGTGTGTGTGCGCGCGCGCACGGTTATGTGTTGATCATTGCGATCAGTTCCCCCTTCCTGCCCTCCTTTTCCCACCTTCCCCCTACCCTTTTGGTATTGCTATTCCCATTCCTGTTCCTGGGTTCCATGTGTTGTGAACTCTTATCTCTTATCTGTACCTGTGTACCTCCTCTGGTCTAGTCCGAAGTGAGAGGCAGCACTGGGGTCATGATAGTTGGGGGTGAGGAAGCCTCATGGAACCAGAGGAATATTGTGTTTCATCAGTGCTTTACTGTGCCCTGGTTAACTCATACCTTCCTGTAAACCCTCTGTGGGGGGATGTCCCATTGTCTACAGATGAGCTTTGGGTCTCTGCTCCGACGTCCCTCGTTTTCAACAATACGTTTTTGTTTGTTTGTTTGTTTGTTGTGGGTCTTCTGATGCCTGTTACCTGGTCCCAATGATGCCTCATGATCACTGGCTGGTGTGCTTCTTCCTTGTGGGCTTGTAGAAGCATCCACTTTAGAGCTAAGGTCTGGGAATACATAGATTCCCGTTAACCTAGAACGTAAAGTACGCACTAACTTCTCAAAGGAGACTCCTTAGGAGAGAGTGGCAGTCTGGGAGGAAGGTGCTCACACTGCTGTGGTCTGAATATGGAGAGCGAGTGCCTGTGGGTGCTAACACCAATGTTTTGAGTAAGAGGAGAAACTGGCAGAGTGGCCATGCATTCCACATTTCCTACACTGATCTGACAAATTGTTTTAATTTTAAGTCAAAGTGATTCATATGATATGGAAGTAAGTGATGCTTCACTTGTTTTCATAAGACTTGCAAATAAAGGCAGAATACACAGCCCAAGAATATAATTTTCTTAAACCACTTGATTGGTTCTCTGTTTTGTTGTTCTTAGCTGCAGTTGACTTGGCCCAGCTCATGGCATTCCAATACACAATGGAAGGCAATGCTGCTGTGCCATCTCCATGATGGGATGTGGAGTGAGCTCCTATCATCCATAGAGTTTTCATTGTTTAATTTCCTTCCTGGCCCATCTTAATCCAGAAGGTTTGCTGAAACCTGCTTACCACCATAATGACACACAAACCCCCAATGACAGGCAGGTGGTGGCTAGACTGCAATTGAGCCCAGGTCTTCCCTGGAGGACACATGCTCCTGCTAGACCACCATTGCACCTTGTCTTTGGCTTAATCTATTGCAGTTGTGTGGATTCCAACCCAGAGTGATCTTGTGGAACATAATAGAACTGCTCTATAGGATTTCTAAGGCTGTAAATCTCTACTGAAGCAGACTGCCACATCATTTCTCTGTGGAGTGGCTGATGGATTCAAACCATTGACCTCTTGATGAGAAGATGAATGCTGTGAATTGAATTTGGGCTTGTACTTGATTCTAGCCACAAAGAACAATTAGTTCTTATCACATGGCCCTGTTTGAGGCTTGCCTTCATGAATATATCACTGAAGATATGAGTGCTATAGTAAAGTGTGGTAAAGAAACTAGATGGTGCCCAGCTATCTTAAGAATAGCATCTGAAGTCTTAATGGGTTGTCCATGAACAAGCAGCCATCTAAGTGAGGTATCAACTAAGTCCACATGGAAGAAGCATACTACCCTGTGTGATCCAAGGATTGTAAATAATAGAATGCAAATCTAAAGGAGGGAATTGCACCAGGGCTTAAACTGTGAACACTTAGTTTTCACAAGGCTATGAGTGAAAGTAGAAGGCAAAAATCCATTTGCAGGTTCCACACATAGATTTAGCTTCCAATGAACCCCGGAGGCCCGAAGAACCCCTGATGAACCAACTATGAACTCTTATCATAGTTGAGGGATATGAATAAACTCTTATCAGACAGAATTGTAAAGTCAATTATGGCAGACAGTTAGGTCAAAATGTAATATCTTTTCATTTGATCTCCCTTTAAACTAAGGTGACCAGATTTTAACATTGGTAAAGCGGGACAAAAGCGGGACACCACTGATAAAACACCATGTGGCGAAATAGCCACATGGCAGCCAAAAACCATATACCTTAGCTTGTTGTGCATTCTTTCCAAAAATTGGGACTTTTTTAAAAGGCCGTGGGACGCGGGAAAAATTGTTAAAATTCAGGACTGTCCCGCCAAAAGCGGGACGCCTGGTCACCTTACTTTAAACCCATTTAAAAAAATCATTTTATTGGGGGCTTGTACAACTCTTAACCCAATCCATAAACCATCCATTGTATCAAGCACATTAGTACATTTGTTGCCATCATCATTCTCAAAACATTTGCTTTCTACTTGAGCCCTTGGTATCAGCTCCTCATTTCCCCCTCCTTTCCCCACCCTCCCTCCCTCACGGACCCTTGATAATTTATAAATTTTTGTTATTTTGTCATGTCATACACTCTCCGATGTCTCCCTTCACCCACTTTTCTGTTGTCCAGCCCCCTGGCAAGGGGTTATATATAGATCATTGTGATGGGTTCCCTCTTTCTCTCCCACCTTCCCCTTCTCCTCCTGGTATCGCTACTTTCATTATTGTTCCTGAGAGGTTTATCTGTCCTGGATTCCCTGTGTTTCCAGCTCATTTCTGTACCAGTGTACATCCTCTGGCCTAGCCAGATTTGTAAGGTAGAATTAGTATCATGATAGTGGGAGGGGGTGGGGGGGAAGAAGCATTAAAGAACAAGAAGAAAATTGTATGTTTCAAAGGTGTTATACTACACCCTGAGTGGTTCATCTCCTCCCTGTGACCTTTCTGTTTTAGTTTTTAATATTTTCGACTCTCTTTTGATTTAAGTTTTACTTTGTTAATTTTTTAAGGCTTAATTTTATTATCATTATTGTTTTCATTAAAAACAGGATAGGTAAATCTATAGAAACAGTAATTGGGTTAATTGTCCTTTGGGGGTACAGCAGGGGAGATTGGAGGAAAGTTAAGGAGCTAATAATGAGTACAAGAATGAAGAAAATGTTCTAAAACTGTGATGATGATGGTACAACTATTCTTGATATGATTGAACTATTGAATTTTATGTTATATGAATCATATGCCAATATAACTGGGAGAAAAGAGATAAAAAAGAAGCTGAATGTTTAATCACTCAAGTCCCTTTTATCTTTGGCTTGTATCTCATTATCTGCCATCCAGTTGGTTCTGACTCATCGGGACATCGTAGGACAGAGTAGAACTGCTCCCTAGGGGTTCTGAAGCTGGTGGGCTTAGTTAGACCCAATCTGACAAACAGGGACAGCTGTTGACTGAGATTCAGGTGGAGCGAGGTGAATTGGCTTCCCTGAGAGCCATCATACAGCTCTCTTTGAATGAAGCCGGCTCAATCATGCAGGTTTAAAGCTCACTAGGGTGACACGATGGCAAATAGGCCAGAGGTTCAGCTCGACAGAATTTGAGAGCCACCTCCCTGAGTAAGTGCAGCTATCGTGCTGGTGTTGGTAGTTGCTGTTAAAAGCGAACCCTGCCTTTGGTGTAGCTCCGTGAGTCACTTCTTTGAAAAATCAATGGCTTTGTTGGGAGAAATGAAAGAAGTGAAAACCAGCCAGGTTACTCTCACATCAGCTTTAGGAAATATTTACACATCGGCACAAGCCAGTCTCCTCCTGCCCCTCCAGCCTTTCCAGGAGTGGACCAGACAGCACTGTGCTCCTTATATCACCATGATAAGAAACACTTGAGGGCCGTAAAAATAGTAAGAGGCAGGGAAGGAGCACTTTCAGGGAAGACAGCTGCAAACCAGAGCAGACTGTAACAGCATAAAAACTAGCCTCTTATTGTTCAGTTAGGGCCTCAATATCTGCGAACATACCTCCTCGTGAGCACTCACAGGACTGTGGTCCAATGTGCAACCTCACCACCAGGATCCACACTGGTGAAGGTCAAGCAGCCTCCAGGGCATTCCACTTTCCTCTTCAAAGTCCTCCTGCCTCCCCAGCAAGTTCCTCAGTACTTATACCACAGGCTGTCTGAGATTCTCTGGTTTGTGTCTTCCTGGTCAAAGAATGTCTGAGGCTGGGATCTTTATTCAGCCCCCTCTCTACATCAGAACTTATTAGTCTCATTTCCCTGGGAGAAGTGTAGTGTTTTCAAGGTTGCAGCTAGTTATTTATAAGCAAATGTAGACGAAGGTGCTAATGAGTGATATTAGAGGCAACAGAAAGCTATTGGAGACCACGCTTACCCAAAGGAAGGACACATTAATTTTGTGAATTTCAAGATGCAGGCTGGGACAAGTCAGAGGGGGTAGATAATTCTGAATTGGAAAGCTTTGGATTACTTTTCTAACCCCATTTGATAGAAAGCTATCCCTTCTCCCTGGGCAAAAACTGAGCCCAGTATATTTCGTAGTTAAGATTTTCTTTGCTGTAAAGGTAAGTTCATTTAAGATTGTCTAGTATGACCCATAGAGTTCACCATGCTGGACAAGGGCCTGGCTAGAGGTGAGAGGGGCTTCTTTTCCTCTCAGTTAGAGGGGCTATCTCTAGGATCATCTTCCAATGGGACTTATAACTCCTTTCCCAAAGCCAGGGGACTGTAGCATTTCATAGAGGAGCCCTGCGGCCCAGCATAGACAGGGGCAGCACAATTAGCTTTCCCCTTCAACTCCTATAAACTACTGGCTCTCCAAATTCAGACTACCTGTGCACTGTCCTCAGACAAAGCCATATTTTCATATACTCCTATACAAATGGAGTCCAGAAAAATAGAAATCCTTATGGGGGAGGGGGCCACACACAGAGTTTGGTACAGCTCTACATGAGATGATGGAGGGATCACGTGCATATGTCTTGTGAGTTTCTCCTTTCCCCTTATACATCCCGTTCCCTAGTTTTTGCCACATAAACTTGTGAAATTTGACTCAATTTGTCGTACAACGCAGAAGAAGCCCATCAGGCACAACAACCTTGTAGATAGGGTCTAGGCCTGCTGGGTCTCTTGTGCCTCGTGTCAGAGCCTATTCCAGGCCCACCTATACGACTAGTCATCCATGGAAATGGTAGACTGACAGATTGTCCTCCCTACTAACCTGTAGTGAGCCTAGGAGGATGGGTTACCCCTGTTGAAAATTGGGTCCCCTAAATGTGGGTTACTATAATATTTCCTGTTTGCATATGTCATATGATGGCAAAAGTTGACACCCTACCCCACTCCACCCCGTCCAAGACAGGATCAAGTCAGTTATCAGGCATCAAAGAGAAAATTCATATCATTGATAATTCATAAAATTGATACAATTGCTGAAGACAAATGGGTGCATAAGCCAAAGTGGTGAAGAAAGCTGATGGTGCCCAGCTACCAAAAGACATAGTGTCTGGGGTCTTAAAGGCTTGAAGGTAAACAAGCTGAGAAGCAACAAAGTCCACATGGGAGAAGCACACCAGCCTGTGTGATCATGAGGTGTCGAAGGGATCAGGTTTCTGGTATCAAAGAACAAAAAATCAAATCATTGTGAATGAGGGGGAGTACAGATAGGGGACCTAAGACCTATCTGTAGGCAACGGGACATCCCCTTACAGAAGGGTCGTGGGGAGGAGACAAGCCAGTCAGGGTGCAGTGTAGCAACAATGAAACATACAAATTTCCTCTAGTTTCTAAATGCTTTCCCCCCCTCCTCCCACTATCATGATCCCAATTCTACCTTACAAATCTGGCTAGACCAGAGGATGTACACTGGTATAGATAGGAACTGGAAACACAGGAAATCCAGGACGGATGATCCCTTCAGGACCAGTGGTGAGAGTGGCGATACTGGGAAGGTGGAGGGAGGGTGGGGTGGAAAGGGGGAACCAATTACAAGGATCCACATCTAACCTCCTCCCTGTGGCATGGGCAACAGAAAAGTGGCTGAAAGGAGATGTCAGATAGTGTAAGATATGACAAAATAATAATAATTTATAAATTATCAAAGATCCATGAGGGAGGGGGGAGCAGAGAGGGAGGGGAAAAATGAGGAACTGATACTAAGGGCTCAAGTGCAAAGCAAATGTTTTGAGAATGATGATGGAAACAAATGTACAAATGTGCTTGACACAATGGATGGATGTATGGATTTTGATATGAGTTGTACGAGCCCCCAATAAAATGATTTAAAAAAGAAAAGATAGAATCAAGGTTGGGTTTTGAAAGAAAAGGGAGTTCCTTTAGTCTGAAGTTAGTTTATATATAGATGGGAGCAGAGATGTGCCAAGCAGAGTGTGTGGCAAGATTAGAGATCGTCCAGATGTAGTCTGATTGGCCCCAAGACCCAGCTTGGGAAATTGGAGGCAGAGGAAAAGGACTGAGAAATGAAGCCCAGCCTGAGATGGTTGGAACCGAGCAGAGGTGGGTGGACATGTTCTTCTGCTCCTGGCTACAGAAACCCCTGCTGGAGCCTTAGTGCCCAGGTCAGTGCAGATCAGCTGGCAGGAAATAAGTACAGGTGGAAGCACCCAGATCACCTCTGTTTCACGAGGCGCTAATGACAACAGACAGAGCAGCTCTAGATCGTCTGGGTAGATTTCCAATTTCCTGTCCTTGAGGAGGTTCCAGCCAGGATAGTTTCTTGGAAACAAATAAGTGGCTTGGGACTTGGAGTCATCCACGGAGGGAGCAGACCTTGTAGAGGAAATACATCCTGCAGGTAGAGGACCGAGGGATTCAGTTTCCCTTTTTTGGTATTGATCAATCAAAGAAGTAATGTGGCCTCATTTGGTTAAAAACAGCCCCAACAACAACAACAAAAACTGGTGAAACAGAACTTACTGTTTCCATAAAGAGCATACTTCATAGTGAAACTCAAGGGGCAGTAAAATTACCCTGGAAGCTGATATTTTGGATCTTTGGCGTTAGTCTTGGGTAATGCTGTTCAGTAAAGCGGAGTGTCATTGAACGAGGGAAACCCTCAATGAGATGGACTGAGACAACAGTCATACAACAGTGATGACAAAGAGAGCACAGCACGAGACAATGTTGCATTCTGTTACACATACGGTCACCATGGATTGAAGCTGACTCAACACCTGAAAACAACAGCGGTGGGGAGGTCAAAGGAATGTTCTTCAAGTCCTGCTAGAAACAGCCAGGGTAATATACGAGGGGGTCCACCCCCCAAAAAAACTGTGGGAAAGCTCTGCTGAGTGGAGCTTTCATTATATACATTTTTCCTGGTAGGTGAGCATCAAGCAACTCAATCTGAGTTAGTGCACCCAGTAGTATCACCTGGGACGATCTTCTCTGGTCACAGTGATTTTTTTTTTTGAAAAATGATTTTGCTTAAATTTTGTTTTTTGTGATGGATGATTTAAGAGAACAGTGTGTGTTCTCTTAAATGAAACGTCCTTTCATGGGAAGGGCTGGAAGGAATTATGTTAAGCGAGGTGAGCTAATCTCAAAGGACAAGTATAACACGAGTCCTCTGAGGTAAGTACAATCAGCACAGGAGGAAAAGGAGAAAAGACACTTACCTCACAATATACGGGTGGAAGCATAAGCAGTCGCGGGGAGGTCAGACCAAACCCAGGGAGGTACTTGTGAATCCAACATAAAGAAGGGGAAAGGGGGGAGGATGAGGGAGAATGGGCTGGGGAGAAACTGAAGTAATGACAATTGGGGGAGCAAGGCACTAACCCACTCAGGGGAGAGTATTAGTTTTGTCTCCACAGAATTAGAGTGTGCATACAGACCCCACCATCATGCACAAAACCAGGAGGGCAACGTAACACGTGGAGGAATCCATGAAAAGACTGAACTACAGGGCCGACCCCAACCAGAATCGGCCTGATCTCACCCTGGAAGTGTGTGCCACAGAGAAGGACGCCGATCCTCAGAGGCCTCGAGGAGCCCCAAGAATGGACTTCAGGTGAGGAGGGGCAGCCCCCGACTCTCTCAGGACCAGGTTGGTGGGGTGTGTGTGTGTGTGTGTCTCATGGAGACCAGCAAACAGACCTGGACCTATGTAGGGTTATTTTTCTTTTCTCTCATTTTTTTCTCTTCCTTTTCCTTTCTTCAACTGTATGTTTTCTTATTGTTCAGACTAGGACATGGTGGTTTACCTAATTATATGGGTTGGACCATGGGAGGGAAGCCAGGGGAGAAGGCAATGGGGCCAATGGCCCCAGAAGGTCGAGGGGGAAGAAGGAGGTGGGGAGAAGGAGGTGGTGAGCGGTCAGTGTCATGGGCAGGGGAGCCACTAGGGAAGCAGAACCAGCATCTAGGAGAGGGTAGAGATCCTGTGAGTACTAGAGCAACACCAAGCTCGTGGAGAGGAAGCACTAAGAGGTGGAAGAAGGGGAAAGTGATGGCGGGGCAGGAGGAGGCAAATGGAAACAGAGGCAAGCTCTAGGAAGCAAAGGCCCAGATAGGGAGATTAATAGAGGTGTGCACTTGTGCAAATACATTAATCCATAACAATAGTGATATTGGCCTATGTACATATATTTGTAAGGCAATAGACTGAAGCTGCAGATGGGCCTTGGGCCTCGGCTCATACCTCCCCTCAATGCAAGAACACATTGTTCTAACAAATTGGCATTCTGTGATGCTCACCCTCCCATCCCCACCACACGATCCCGGAAGACAAAATGGGTACATAAGCAGATGTGGTAAAGACAAAGGATGGTGCTCGGTTATTAAAAGATATAGTGTCTGGGTATTAAAGGCTTGAAGTTAAACAAGCTGCCATCCAACAGTGAAGCAACAAGCCCACATGGAAGAAGCACACCAGCCGGTGCGATCGTGAGGCGTCATCAAGACTGGGCAACAGGCATCAGAAGATTCACAGCAAACAGTAAACAAACAAACAAAAATGCATTGGTGAGAATGGAGGGAGATTGGAGCAGAGACCCAAAGCCCATCTATGGACAATGGAACATCCCCCCACAGAGGGGTCACAGGGAGAGGGTGAGTCAATTAAGGTGCAGTAGAGCACTAATGGGTCACGTTATACACCTCTGATCCCTGGAGGCCTCCTTAAACAGCCCCCCATCTCTATCACGACCTCAGTGCCGCCTCCCAATCTAGACTAGACGGGAGCATGTCCATAGGCACAGGCAAGAGATAAACTCACGACACCTGGACCCCAGGAGCAGGAGTGGGAACAGAGAGAACACAAGGGTAGGGGAAGGGGGGGAGAGGTGAGCAGGGAGGGGGACACTCATCACAATGAATGGCACCTAACCACACCCCCATCCAGGGGGAAGAACAACAGAAACCAGAGGGGGAGGGAGACAGTGGTAGGTGTGAAATTTGAAAATAATTAACAATTTATAATCTATCAGGGGCCTACGAGGGTTGGGGCGAGAGGGAAAAAAGGAGGAGCTGATCCCAAGGGTTCAATGGAAGGTCAGTGTCTGGAAGGGAATGATGAAATATATGTGTGAATATGTCGGATACAATTGATGTATGGTTTGTACCAAGGGTTGTAAGAGCCCCCAATAAAATGATTTTTTTTTAAAAAAAAGAAAGGACAGAGATCGGATGATATAGAAGAGGTGAAGAAAAAACAAGGGGGTGCTGCCAGTCTTCCAAACAGATGAGTTTGAAAAATATTTCCAAGAATGGAATTGCAGATTTGACAAATGTATTAAGTATAAGGGAGCTTACTTTGAAGGTGATAAGATTATTTTGTAAATAAATAAATAAAATACATAACTTGGAGGGGGTTTCCATTTTTTTTGATACCCCCACGTACTACTTATAGGCTGTTACAGTTTAGCTTTTGTGTCAACTTGGCTGGGCCAGGGTTCTCAGTGGGAAAATGAACAAGTGACTAGTTTCAGGTCTCTTGGGAGGTTAGATTTTACCAGCAGTGGTGTGTTGGTAATGTTTGAAACTGTCATCTTGAAATCCAAAATAAAATGATCATTGTATTATACATTTTAACTACATAAAGGATATGTGACACACATCCATAGTTGCTACACACTTTATTGTAAATTCCATAGAGCCAATTGATTCTCACACAATGCTTTTATTGATTCTTGCCAGACTTATATCCATAGGCAGTCTATGGTTGCATTTCAACCATAAAATGACAAATACATCTCAATCTGCTAAATCTTTTAAAATTTACTGTCATTACATCTGTTAAAAAACCGAGACAATCCCGATCATTCACATTACATTTGCTAACCAGAGATCCCTTTCCATGGTAGCGATGAGTTTTAAAGTATTGATAATAATAATAATAATAGTCTTTTCTGTTAGAAGCTGGCATCACTCTAATCTCTGCCTCCATCGTCACACGTCTGTCTTCTCTCAGAGTCTCTCCTCATGGTAACTAATTACGTCTGCAAAGACCCCATGTCTAAAGAAGGGCACATTCACTGGTGTCTAGCATGAGGATGTAAATTGAGGAGACATTCTGGAGGACCCACAATTCAACCCATAGCGCCTTCTAACATAAAAGCAGCTATGGTGTCTGGTAAGGACATTAACTTCTTTATGAAATGGCACATCCTTTCGCTAGCTGTCTTTGAAACATCATTATTCAGTTCTGGGTTCAGCTCTGAACCATTTGTACCACCCAGGGACTCCTGGGAAGGTTGGGAATAAAGTAACCATTTCCAGGCCACATTCTTCAAGCCTTGAGTCTTTCTGTCTGTTTGGGAAAGCAGCAGTGAGATGAACAGGGCGACTTTCCTGGGATCAGCATGACAATCACAATCTGACTCCCAGTTCCGTTTCATTCCCTCGGTTCGTCTGTTGTTGTTGTTAGTTGCCGCTGAGTGGGTTCTGACTCACAGTGACCCTATGCACAGCAGAAGGAAACACTGCCTGAGGCCATGGCACCTCACAATTGTTTCTGTGTTTGAGCTCATTGATGCTGCCGCTTTGTCAATTCATCTCACTGAAGGTCTGGCTCTTTTTCATGCTCTGTTATTTTTACTAACCTTGATGTCTTTTTCCAGAGGCTCATCTCTTCTGACAGCATGTCCAAAGTATGCGAGACAAAGTTTCTCTATCCTTACCTCTAAGAACTACTCTGTCCAAGACAGTTTTTGTTTTTGTCCTTTTAGCAGTCCACGGTACTTCCAATATTTCACCAGCACAATAATTTGAACACTTTGATTCTTCTTCGGTCTTCCTTATTCAGTGTCCAGCTTTCACATGCATGTGATGCAGTGGAGAATACCATGGCTTGGGTAAGGCACACCTTAGTCCTCAAAGTAACTTCCTTGCTTTTCAACACTTTGAAGAAGTCTTGTGCAGCAGAATTACCCATGAAATGGGTCATTTGATCTCCTGACTGCTGCTTCCATGAATACTGATTTCAGATCCAGGCAAGAAGGCAAGATGAAATCTTTGACAACTTCAACCTCTTCTCCCTTTATCGTGATGTTACCTACTGGTCCAGTTGTGAGGATTTTGTTTTTCTCTACACTGAGTTGTAAACCATACTGAACGATGCAAATCTTGATCTTTATGAGCAAGTGCTTTGAGCTCTCCTCATTTTTAGTAAGCAAGGTTTTGTCATCGGTGTATCGAAGATTGTTAATACATCTTCTGATCTTGATGCTGCGTTCTTCTTCATGTAATCCAGCTTCTCTGATTATTTTATCTTCTATACTGTCTAAATCTGAAGTGCCACAAAAACTAGTTCTGGGAGATAGGAATATGGAAAAAAATGGTCCAACCTACATTCAGCAGCATGCACTTGGGGGGAAAAAGTAGAAGGAACACAGATACATGTCTCTACTTTTGTTTATTCATCTCCAATCCAGGAACCTATAATTCTATGTCTGCACTGAGTGAAGTACAATCTCCCCTGAGACTTAGCTAAAGAGCACACAATTCAGATTTTCTATTGATTCAGTCAACAGTCAATTCCTAAAGTTGGGTTTTGTGTTTTTGCCAGTCTGATTGCAGTGAGTTGCACTTAATTTCTCCTGTTATTAATGCTGCTACTATTATAATTACTATATGTTGGGAGCCGGCCCTAGCAGACATTCTCAAGGTCCTTCAAACAGTGACCAGCCCTAGTGGAAAATTACTGGCAGGTGGTTATGCCTTAAAAGATATCTTAGTCACCAAAGCTTCCTTGTTCTATGAAAATGTCTGAGACAGTTTGCAGTCTGTGTTACCCTCCGTCTCCCCCCGAAGTGTTCTTTGACCATTGTGCAGCTGTAACTGTTCTGCAGCCACGTGACCTTGGTTGGGTATCTTCCCCACTCTTCACCCATTGGTTGAAATACTAAGCACTCATTGGACTACAGACATACCATATTGAGAATATGATGGATAGCCGATTGGTTAACATTCTTATGCTTCATTATAATAATACATGTTGGATTGGATACTGTGCAGCACACCTTATTAGAATATGCACCCCCCAGTTCCTCTTTATATTCCCCCAACTTTGCCCAAATAAACGAGCTTGATCAGCATTTGTCTTGCTCCATGTCTCCGTGTCTTTCTTTCCATCCAGGTTCGTCTTTCCCTCCAGGGTCCTGCTCGTGCATCCCGCTGGCCGGGACGCTACAACTATAGATTCAGGAAGGATGAATAGGAGACATAACAGGAATGCATGGGGCAAGGAAGGAGACCAATATTAACTTAAAAAATCAACATTCCTTATTGAGGTATGATACATATAACATAAAACTTTCCATTTTAACCAATTTTAAAGTGCACTATCCAGGGGCACTTAGTACTGTTATGGTTATGTGTCAACTTGACTAGGACCTGATTCTCAGTGTTTGGCAGATATTATGCAATCATCCTTAAATTTGTGATTCATTGTGAACACTTGGTCTGTTGAAAAGGGAGGTTCCTAATAAGGGGTGGGGGAGAAAAAAAAAGACATGGGTAGTGCAGGGGAACAGGGCACTAACCCATCCAAGGGGAGGGTATTGTCTATATCTCTACAGGGAAAGAGGGACCAGACTTCAACCCGGTGTTCCAAGAGGTGAATGCAACATACCGGCATGAAGCAGGGAACCAGTAGAGAGGTCTGAGGGGCCGGCCCAAATCCCAACTGCATGGACAGCCACCGCTATCCCCGAGAAGAATTTACTTCAGAGGACAGCACTGAAACTACAGCTCAGGGAGAGGTTCATGTCTGATCAGAGCACACGGGAGCAAATGAAGGGGGAGGAAGAATGAGTGGAGCACATCCTGGCCCATCAAACCTTGAGGATGATATCCCTGCTCAAAGCAGCCAATGCACAGAAAGGACCATATAGCTGGCCCACTATGAGACACAGCATCTCTCACTGACTCATAGTTCTACGGGAGACAACACTGGAGACACAGTGTGGGAATTGCGCCTGATCTGACCCCACCACACTGTGGCGAAACACTAAGGGCTGCAACAGAACAGCAAGGGGAACAGAGCAACGAAGTCCCCAGGGAATACCAAAGACTAGGAAACACTCCTAAAGGTCAACAAACAGAACTTGAACTATTTACAGGCTTTTCTCTCTCTCTTTTTTTTTTTGTCATTGGTTTTTGTTGCTGTTGTTTTGTTTTCTTTTGTTGCTTTGTTTTGCTCTGTCTTGTTTTTTGTGCATACTATTATCTCTGCAGGTCTGTTTAGATAAGATAGGCTGGATAAACAATCTGAAGGAGAAAACAATGAGACCGACAGTTCTGGGGGTACATGGGAGAGGGAGAGGCAGGGGAAAGGAAGTGGGTATTAACAATCCCAGGGACAAGGGAAAAACAAGTGATCCAAAATCAGTGATGAGGAGGGTATAAGAGGCCTGGAATGGCTTGATCAAGGGCAATGTAACCAAGAGGAATTACTGAAACCCAAATAAAGGCTGAACATGGTAGTGGGACAAGAGGAAAGTAAAAGGAAATATAGGAAATAACTAGGAGGCAAAGGACATTTATAGAGGTCTAAATACAGGCATGTACATATGTAAATATATTTATATAAGACTATGGGGAAATAGATATATGTGCATATATTTATAGGTTTAGTATTAAGATAGCAGATGGACATTGGGCCTCTACTCAAGTACTCCCTCAATGCAAGAAAATTTTGTTCTATTAAACTGGCATTCCATGATGCTTGCCTTTCTTACACGATTGCTGAAGAGAAAGGGGTGCATAAACAAATGTGGTAAAGAAGGCTGATGGTGCCCAGCTATCAAAAGATATAGTGTCTGGGGTCTTAAAGGCTTGAAGATAAACAAGCAGCCATTTTGCTGAGAAGCAACAAAATCAACCTGGAAGAAGCACACCAGCCTGTTTGATCACGAGGTGTTGATGGGATCAGGTATCAGGCATCAAAGAACAAAAAATCGTATCATTGTAAATGAGAGTGAGTGCAGGGTGGAGACCCAAAGCTCATCTGTAGGCAACTGGACATCCCTTTATAGAAGGGTCGTGGGGAGGAGACGAGCCAGTCAGGGTGCAGTATAGCAATGATGAAACACACAATTTTCCTTTAGTTCTTTAATGGTTCCTTCCCCCCACTATCATGATCCCAATTCTACCTTAAAAATCTGGCTAGACCAGAGGATGTACACTGGTACAAATAGGAATTGGAAACACAGGGAATCCAGGACAGATGAACCCCTCAGGACCAATAATGAGAGTAGTGATACCAGGAGGGGAAGGGGAAGGTGGGGTAGAAAGGGGGAAGTGATCACAAGGATCTACATATAACCCCCTCCCTGGGGACAGACAACAGAAAAGTGGGTGAAGGGAGACATCTGACAGTGTAAGACATGAC
The DNA here is from genome assembly GCF_000313985.2 of Echinops telfairi. Lineage (NCBI taxonomy): Eukaryota > Metazoa > Chordata > Mammalia > Afrosoricida > Tenrecidae > Echinops > Echinops telfairi. Next base: position 68,850,929 of record NW_022111324.1, read on the forward strand.
AAAATAATAATAATGTATAATTTATCAAGCGTTCGTGATGGAGGGGTTGCAGGGAGGGAGGGGAAAATGAGAAGCTGATACTAAGGGCTCAAGTAGAAAGAAAATGTTTTGAGAATGATGATGGAAACAAATGTACTTGACACAATGGATGGATGTATGGATTGTGATAAGAGTTATATGAGTCCCCGATAAAATGATTTTTTAAAGGAAAAAAAAAAAAGAAGAAAAGGGAGTTTCATTAGGAGTGTGACTTGCATCCAATATATATGGATGCTCTTGTCAAGCTCTAATCTTTCTATCCTGCATCTGACTCATCATCCCCTGACCTTAGGATGTGAGCCAAGAGTTTGCCTCTTAACCTTCAGATTTGGGGATTTGTCAGCTCTCTGAGCCAGTAGCCTTCCACATGAGCTGTTGATTTAGGGTTCATCAGTTCCCAACCATGTGAATTAAGATATACATTAAATATAAACACATTTTGAAAATCAATATTTTTAATTGATGTAAAATATATTCTGCGAGTCTTACTTGATTTTCTCAAAAAATACCTAAGACAAGTACATTCATAATGTCGTGTAGCCACATTGACTATTCAGTTAGACAACGTTTTCATCATCCGAACAGAAAACCCTGCGACTCCTTAAGCAGCCCTTCCCTACTGTCTTCTCCTGCCAATCCCTGACACAACTAATCTGTTTCCTGTCTCTCTGGATTCATCTATTGTGAAGATTTCAAACATATGGGTCATATGATATATGGCCTTTGGTATCTGGTTTCTTTTAGCAGAATCTTTTCAAGGCTCATTTGTGTTATAGCTTGTGCCCTAAGTTACTTTCGAACTTAAAAAAAAAAAAAAAAAGAAGGGAAAATCATCACAGACCCATTTCATCTGGTTGGATCTCTCCCTTCACCCAATTCATGAGAGAAAGACCTGCCATTGGAAACTCTCATGGGTGACTTTCCTCGCTCCCAAGGAAATGGGTAAAGCGGATTCAAAGAAAAGAAAAAGTGTCCATATGTCCCAAGGGAATAGCTCTTCCTGCATAGGTGTCAGGTTGATTTGTTTCCCTTTTTAATGTTCTGGGTATATTTTGATTTATAATTACTTATGGTATGAAGAGTATTGCGTTAGCAAGGTCTTGGTTCAATAAGAACTGACCTACTATATCAGTTTACCTGGTGCTGTTAAGTCAACGGTGACTTATGACAACCCCGTGTGGGTCAGAACAGAACTGCATTCCACAGGGCTTTCAATGGCTCCTTTTTCAGAAACAGATCACCAGGGCTTTCTGTTGAGGCTACTCTGGATGGCCTTGAACTTCTAATCTTTGTTTAGTTGACAAACATGTTCATTATTTCTTTAATTTGTTTTATTTTCCAGTAGCCCAGGAAAAAAACACAAACCAAAGCAATGTAGAAAGAAGGATGATTAAAAAAAACCTACCAGCGGATCAGAGAGAAAAATAGAGGCTTCTATTAACATATGGGTCAAATTCCAATCCCTGCACCTTTTGTAAAACAAGCTTTCAACTCTTGGCAGTTGTGTTAGTCCGGATTGACTAGAAGCAAATCCAGAAAGATTTGTGTATAAGAAAGAACTTTATATACAAGAGCGGTTGGATATTGAGAAAATGTCCCAGCTGAGCCCAGATCAAGTCCATAAGTCTGATATTAGCCCATATGTCCTATACCAATCCATAAAGTCCTCTTCAGACTCATGAAACACATGCAATGATTCCGAATGCAGGAAGATCACAGGCCAAAGGGTGATAAGTCATGTGGATCCGGTGGCATTGTAAGCATTTCAGCACTGGCAGGAGTTTTCACGAGGCTTCTTGAGCTCCACACATACATCAATTGTGTAAAGCGCATTTGTACATTCATTGCCCTCATCATTCTCAAAACATTTCCTCTCCACTTAAGCCCCCGGCATTAGGTCCT
>NW_022111324.1:68854740-68924052 GCF_000313985.2 Echinops telfairi
CAGTCTCTCCTCCTCCCCCGTCATCTGCTCCTGTGTGCTCTGGTCAGATATATCCTTCTCCCGGAGCTGCAGATTCAGTGCCATCCTTTGAAATAACTTCTCCTCGGGGAGGGGCCAATGATTCTTTTCTTTTGGGCTCTGCTAGAGCTACCTAACTCAATGTTCTGGGAATTTCTATGTCCTTTAGGGGAAAAAAATAACTCCCAACCTATATAAGATGGCCTTTATCCACAGAAGCACAGTCCTTTCATCAGAACATCAGTTAATTTTTTTCCCATTTCAGGTTACAATAGCATCACAAAAGGGACACAGTCATTCTGGTCTATAGAAAGCATTGCCAAATTCAAATTTTGTTTGTGTTTTTTTTTCTTTTTGTTCTAGGTAACACCCATGCCTGTATGTCACTGCTATCATCTTTGTGGTTTCAATAGTCGACTGCATCTTCTGCAACTCCTGCAAGCAATTGCATCTTCTAAGAACAAGCAATGATTGGTTTAATGACATGTCTAGGTTCATATTTAGTGTCTCTCACAATATACACCAAGATTGGAGAAAGGCTTATTAAGAACCTAGGACATGTAGATGACACAACTTTGTTTGCTGACAGCAAGGAGGACTTGAACTACTTGTTGATGAAGATCAAGGACTGCAGCCATCAGTATGGTTTGCAATCCAAGGTCAAGAAAGCAAATATTCTCACCGTGGGACCAATATAATAAGTAAAGAAAAGATTTACATAGAGGATTTAATTTTGCTTGGATACATAATCCGTGCTCATGGAAGCAGGAGTTAAGTGATCAAATGATGCATTGCATTTGGGCAAATCTGCTGCACAAGATACAAGACCTCTTTCAAGTGTTGACAAGCAATGATCTCACTTTGAGGACTGACCCAAGCCATGGTGTTTTTAATTGCCTCATATACATGTTGGACATTGAATAAGGAAGGCCAAAGAAGAGTAAATATGTTTGAAATTTGGTGCTGAAAAAGATAATTAAAAGTACTATGGACTGCCAAAATAACAAACAAATGTTTCTTGGAAGAAGTACCACCAGTATGCTTCTTAGAAGCAAGGATGGCTAGACTTGGTCTCACCTACTTTGGACATGTTATCAGGAGCGATCAGTCCCAGGAAAAGGACATCACGTTTGGTAAAGCGGAGGGGCAGTGAGAAGGAGGAGGGCCCTGTGAGGTGGACTGACACAGTGGCTTCAACAATAGGTTCAAACACAGGAACAATTGTGAGGACGGCTCAGGACTGGGTAGTGCTTTGTTCTGTTGTACATACAGTCGCTATCAGTCAGAATCCATTTGATGGCAGTTAATAAATAACAACTTCCAATATAGACTTTAAAGGACCACGAAAGTCTATCAAATTTACTATCCCACACATCCCACAAAAATAAAGGGCTTTTGCTTTATTAAATTTTTAGTCTAAGGCTCATTTGGTGGCAAGTAACAGAATCCCGCTCTAAACTAGGATAAAAGTAGATGTGTGTGCTTGTGTGTGCGATTATTTTAGGGCATCAGGATCAGAGGGCAGGAGGTTAAGCCATCTTATACCAGCAGTCATGGCAGCACCTACACATTTCTTTTTACCATGTTTCTGATGTCTTATTTATCTCCCCATCATCTGGTTTCTGTTCCTCCATGCACAAGGGGAAGAGACATAGTGTACAAGTTTATACTATTTATATTCAGGGAGACAGCAGCAGTTTTTAAGTGTCATTCATGTTGGTACAACACTGAACAAGTTCCCACAGAGATTCCAGACTAAGGAAGAAAGAAATGGTTATCTACCTTCAAAAATGAGTTCGTAAATGTCGTCTGATTGCAATGGTCTGATCTACAACCAAGCACTGCGGTGGTACAAGACCAGGCAGGGATTCTTTATGGGTACATGCTAACCTCAAGCCAGAAACCTACTTGGTGGCAATGAACAGCAACAGTTTAGTTCTAGTTCTTAATTCTGAAAAAAGGTTGGTCCGTCTTCGTGGACTACTCTTTGTCTTGTTAACTATAGCCAGGGAGAAAAAGTCATGGGGCATAAACATCTCTGCCTGTCTCTACCTATGAAGTTAAGTGGCCATTTCCATGACAACTGAGTTTCTCAGAGCAAATGAATGTCTTGCACAACTGTAATTTTATCTTCTAACACCTGTAACACAAAGAATTGCTCCTAAGTTTTAGATGAGATTATTTTTTTTAAACATTTGATACTTTTCATTAAGATTTCCAAGATCATAGGTTCAAGCTTGGGTCAAAGCTCAAATTACCTGTTTTCCCCTTTCTGCAGGAATCCCTGTAGAAAGGAAACTATTTTGAAAAGAGCTTTGGAGTGAGAACTGGGTCCAGAGGCAACAGCCAGGGAAGGCATATATTCTCCTTTTATATCTAGCCCCAGGTGACATGATTCTTTTCCTGTTACACTTACTTGCATCCACCTTCTACCCTAGGGTAGTTCTTTCTGCATACACAGTAGTCTCTCAGTCAGTACTTGCTGAATGAATGAATCACAGGCATATTTGAATAAGGGTCTATTTAAGACACTTAAAGAGGAATGGCCAGTTGAGGTTTGCTGAAGATCCCAAGATTTCTCCCTCTTCTATATTGTGATTTCATTGATGTCGTAAACGTCCCTCACTCTTTAGACAGCCAGGATTTTTGTCATCTTTTCTGTGCTACAATAACAAGTGGTTTACCTTGTTAGTCAATAATTGGCCAAATTGAATTTTAATCATCATAGTTCTGCCTGCCCAACCAGGGAATTTTAAGGATAAGAATTATTTTTCTATGTGCTGGGAACATGTTGAAGGCTAAAAAAATGTGATTTGAAAATATGAATCAATAAGTGATCTTATTGCTATTTCCTGGGCTATACCGGCTTTAAGGTAAAAATTCAGTTTCTGTAACAATCACCCATTTTTTCCCCTCTGGATATGCCTTCTTTACACTCCATATCCTTCATATTTTGACTAGATATGTTTGATATTTCCTGAGGGTGAATATTGTGCATTTTTGTTACTAATTCACTACTCAAATACATTTTATTTATTTTTTTTTCAAATACACTTTTTAGGAGTCTACTAAGGCCAAAGAATACACCAATCTCTGAGAATTCAGCAATGGTGATGATTCCTATGAGTATTCAAGAGGCTCAATAAATAGCACTTCTCTTTGCTGAGTTCTGGACAATAAAGATATAAGACCAAAGGGGCATCATATAGAGTCAAGGTGATATCATTTTACAGGACTACCATTATGACCCACCCATTACCCAGTAAAACTTGTGGGAGCCAGAACTCAATGGGACTCCCTTTTTTCCTGTGTCCCACAAGATTTCTATCTTAGGGTGCAGTCTAACCACTTAAAAGCAGCAAAGCAAGCAGACCCGGTCCACCAATGTCCATTGCAGCACTACTCACAATAGTCTGCACTCAAGTGGTCATCACCGGATGAATGGGTGAACGAATTGTGATAAATACATATAATGACATATTACTCAGCCATGAAGAGAAAGGAAGTTCTGGTACATGCTATGATATAGATAGACCCCCAACTCTAAAAATTTTGTGCAGAGTGAAATAAGCCAGTCACACAAGGACAGATATTGTATGATTTCACTTCTACCAAATATCTAGACTAGGCAATGGATAGGGATCAAAGTACAGTTGTAGTTACGAGGGAGCAGGGATGGTGAGGAGGGTCAAAGAGTGAGTCATTGCTTAGGGAGCTTTAAGACTTTGTTGCTGGGGATGGAAAAATTGATGATAGATATCTGTGATGTACACTATGATTGGTGTAGTCAGTGTCACTGAAGTGAACACATTCAAATGCTGAATTGGCACACACACACACACAACACTTTGGACCAATAAAAACGGGGAAATGTTACTGATAAAGCTTGTATTGGAGAAGCAGCTTGGTATCTGTGGACAAGTGGGCTTCCTACTCACTCACTAATCACAGGCAGTGCTTCCCCATGTGGCCCATCTCTATACAACCTGCCTTGGAGAAACAGAATCAGGAAAGAACAGAGAACAATTAGTCGATGGAACAAGATCTCCTGCCTATCCCTTGGCTACAGCTATTTTCCTGCCTCTCTGGTTCTCATGCAAAGTATTTTCCCCCCAACAGTTTTATTGGCATATAATTTACATATCATACAATTGAACAGTTCAATCGTTCAATCACATCAAGGGGAGTTGTACAATCACCACCACATCTATCTCAGAGCTTCCCCCCCCCCTTGCCCCATTGCCCCTATGATCACATCGCTTTCAAACTGAGCTGTGCAGTCACTATCAGTTCTAGTGCTCCCTCCCCTCTCCCACACTCACTGTTCACTCCTAAAATCCCCCTTCCCTCCCATCACCCACTCCCCCACCCCTGCATTCCCTACAACACCTTATATCACGTATTATTATGTATTATTATCATATATCCATTCCTCCTGTGTTTCACAGCTGGGAACCCCAACAGAAAACAGAGCAAGACAAATTGCACTGAGGTGGTAAAGATAAGATCATATTAGTGTAAAGGCAAAGATACCAATGATTGTAAGAGGGAGACGACCCTCATCAATTGTACGAAAAAGGACAGTATTTTATATAACCAATTCTGAAAGCAACAGTTCTGTGGCCAATGTGCCTGGGAGATGCAGCTACTGCTGGTGTCATTCAAAGGCACTTCCACTGCCGGGATGCCCAGAGACACCCATGTCAAGCCTGCTGGTGCCAAGGTGGAGGCATTCATGTCTGAGTTAGCTCCTACGGTTGGCAAAGTCGCCAAAGGTGCTAGAGGAATTCTTGATACCAGGAAATGTGTGCTCAGTGTCTCTCAGAACTCATGGATCAAGAGCTCCTGTGGGTTCGGCTTGCTCTTTTACTTCAGCCACTGCCATATAAGATTCAAGCTGTGTCAGTGAGGACTGAGCAGGAGGACACACTAAGGGACGGACACCCAGAGTCAAGGTCCAGCCAATCACTGGGATGAGCTCCCCTGAGACTATCCACAGCATCTCAGGTTTCCGCCGTGTCCAAACTAAGACTAGGAAGAAATGCCTGGCAATGTATTGCTGAGAATGCGTCAGTGAAAACCCCCCGGATTATTACAAAATACTGTGGTATACAGAGCTAGATGATGAGCCGCCAGAGTGCACACTGGCCGTAACAATGGACCGGAGTACATCACTGGTCGTGGAGATAGGACAGGACCAGGAAACACTTCATTTTGCTGTGCATGGGGTCGCTGTGAGTTGGATCCACCTTGACAGTAACTAAAAGCAACAATGCTTCAGAAGTCAAAAACAGATCTAGTCTGGGGCTCCCTCACGGTCCCACCCACTCTAGAGCACTGTCCTTCCATTACCTTTTTGTCTAAGCAGTCCCTCCCGGGGAACAGTTCTTTGCTAGCGGTTCCTCTGTCTCTCACATAGAGCAATCCCCTTGGGACAATCCTCCTGGTAGTCCTCGAAACATGCCTTGACATGTCTGCATCCGAGCGAGCCCAGCTTAGGCTCCTGCTGGGGCTCCTGCATGGATGATGAATGAGGAGGTGAGACTTACCTACGCTAATCCACAAGTTTAATCAAAGTAAGCAGCCTGAATGTCACAGCAGGTATATACAGAGCGCCCTGTGCGTGGAATATTTTGTTTCAATTTTTTCTCTAACTTTAGCTTCTATTCAATATTTTATTTAGCCTCAACTAAATTGACATATTTGCATAGTTACACCTAGAAATCTTGTGAGTACTTTCATAATTGAAGGAATTTGTAGAGAAAAAAATTGTGTTTTTGTGTGGGGGTGGGGTGGGTGGGGGTGGGTTTGACTGACTAGAACTTCCTTGGGGAGTCTGCCTACATTCTGTCCTTCTCACAGAAGACTTGCTTCTGATTACATTTAGGACTCAAAGTATTCATGATTTGTGCTCTTTCAATTCCCTGGTAAAGACGTTCACAGAAATGACTGAGATGTTGGTGGCAGTAGGAGGGAAGTAGATAAAACGTCCATATTTGATTTCAAAAAAGTAAAAGCTTAAATAATCATGAGCGTGTTATCATAGCACAGGCTAGCAATGACTTCAGCCTGTTGGCCCGCTACTGATCAAGGAATGTAATCAGCTTCTTTTCCCTACTCAATGCCGAATGACGTCCCGATCCATGCGATTTTGTGGGGAGTTAGTGTCTTGGCGGACTCATGGGCTATTTTAGCTAAAGCCACCACCAGCTACTCCTGCCTCTGTCACGGGCAGAAAGCTGGGTGGCCTGATTCTATCTTAGGTAACTGGAGCATTCGCTTCTTGAAGTTAGAAGCTGCTTTTAAATTATTCAGTGAGCCTTCTTCCACTTCGCAGGCCTTTCACACCAGCAGAGAAAGTGGCAGCCAAGTGTGCGGGTGGTGCTGAGCCACAGGCGCTAGCAGGAGTCGTCCGCGAAGCAGGAGAGGAGGGCCACCAGCTGGAAGATGCTGCGCATAGAAGAGGATGTTGCAAGGCCCAGGGCTGCTCCCTTCTTCTCCAGGAGGGAAGTGCGAAGGGGCAGTAGCACTCAGTGAGGTCTCTGCCACCCTTGGGCACATTTGCGAATGTGAGGGTTAATGTGTGTGTGGTTCACGGGTCTGTTTCCCCGAGAGAGACTATCGCACTTGATCTTTAAATCTTATGTCATCTCAAGGCTATGCACTCAGCTCCAGCATTTCTTGGCAAGTTCTTGATAAATATTTGTTGAATGAAATGTGTTCTTTTCAGAACATCTCCTTTTAGCTCCACGCATATGCTCCGCACACACTCCCACAAATCACAAAGGAAAATCTATTCCCTCCACTTTACCACTTAGCTCCCAGCAGTTGGTGTACTTGAAGGAGACTTTCTTCTCTCTAGGTTTAACAACTATGTCAGGTGCCCAGTAGTCTGAAAGGGATTAAGGGCCTGGAGGATAAATCCTTAAATATTCCTAAAATAACAGAGGACAAAGTACCTCCAGCTTACTGATTACCAAGTGAGGTTCTTCTGAACACTACCTGTTTGCAGCAGGCATTCTGCCACAATTCTTCCTTTGCTAGGATAGATTTATGACATTACATGAGCTAGAGTTTACAAGTTTGATAGGCTGCACAAGCAATAATGCTTGTTTCTAATGACCCCGAGTCATTAGACTACGAGGGTGTTTCATTAGATGGAGTCTAATGGCAGCAATTATGTATTCGTGTCCAAGCATAAGTTCATTTAAGCTCTTTCCTAACAGGCAGTCAATAGGCCCAACTTTATTCCACATAGAGGAAACGCCATGTGCAAAGGTACAAAGAGGAGATCAAACAAGGAAAATTAGAGGGGTGGAGAGTTCAATATGGCCAAAAGGGCACCTCAGCCTAGGAAGTGCTGATCATGAAAGCTGGGTGTCGTAGGCATTTGGTGTGTGTTTCCCTGGCCTTCAATTCTCTGTCTCTGTCCATAGGCCCTAGTTACACCGTGGGCTCCATCTCAAGTCATTTTGGCTCATGTTGTCTGGATAGGACTCTAGCTCTAGGGATGTGTGGTAGTTAGGTTTTTTGTGCCAACTTGGCACCTGTAGGAAGATATGGCTGAAGTTTAACGTGTTAATCAGGTTGCAGCTTGCTGACCGCCTTTGGAGGTACAACCAAGATAAATGGCTTTCTGGAGGCTGGCCCCCTTCTCTCTCTCCCTTCACCTTCCTGCTGGCGAGCCACTCTGAGACCTGCTAGAACCACCACCAATGGATCCACAGACTGTGCACAACCCACTGGCTGTGATGTTCCTGCACTCTGCATCAGTGATGTGGCTGCATGAATCTGAAGAGGACGTGTGGACTAGTATCAGACTTATGGACTTGAGTTGGACTGGGCTGGATGTTTTCCTGAAATATAATTACTTCTTGACATAAAGCTCTTTCTTATACATATATGAGTTTCTCTGGATTTGTTTTTCTGGTCAACCTGGCCTATCACAGGATGAAACTTAAATTAAGGGCTAAGCTAATTGATACCCGATAATTTTTTGACCCCCAAGGATGGCCACATGAGTGCAAATCAGACCTAGAATGGTCTAATTAGAGTGAGCCTCTAGAAATTTCTTAAGAATTCTGAATTAAAGACATCTTTTCCCATGATATTTGAGGACGGTGTTCCAGAGTTGGTGACACTCATTCTGGGGGTGTGAGGGAAGAGGCCATCTGTAGATGGAGTCAACACAGAGGAAGTTGAGACCTGGAAGACAGAAAAAAGGGTCCTGGAGGCATATGAACCACGGAACCAAGATATGCATGAACTTCTGAACTTGCGGCTACATGTGCCAAGTCTTTCCTCTTTTGGTTGGGTTGAATATTCTGTTACTGGCCACTGTAGCTCTCTCAATGTATGTTCTGAGGTAGCCAAATTCCCTTGGCAAGTGCAAAGGGTGAGAAAAAGTCAATTAAATTGCTTATGGAAAATAAGCAATTATTTCCATGAAGTGGGAGAATCTACAATGGTACCTTTGAATGGGAACTTATAAGTGGTTGGGGGTGTAGTTGTTATTCTAATTGTTTTCCAGTTTATTTTTTTGATAAATCCCAAACATTCTTATTGAAAACAGCTTAATAGTCTAAATAGGGTAGATAAGCCTCCTACGGATCTTTTGAGAAACATTTGAACAACAAAAAAACAAAATAAGATAAGCCTCTTTTCTTAAAGTTTCAACCACCTGAAGGGCAAAAAGAGGCAAATGTTTCTGTAGTTTAGGTCCCTTGAGTCTTAGTTACCAATAGTAACAGATTCTGAATGCAATGCTCTGGTACGGCTTTCTTTCTCCATGATCTCATTGGTGAATGGATAGATCATCTGTTATAACATCCCACAGAATGAAAATATGATTGTTTAAATATTCACAGGCACAAGACAAATGATCCTTTAACTCCTACTAAATGTTCAGCATCTATCTCTTCAATTCCATTATTGTTTTCATCCCTGCTGCTTACAGCACATTGTTCTCTCCTAGTTAAACCTCTATCAAAATATGGTGCTGATGCCCAAATGAAGAAGTCATTTCCAAAACACGCAACCAGAAAAGACAGGGATGATTTAGCCAGACTGAGAAATTTCACTGGCCTATGCAAAGTACTTGCCGAGTCGAGTCCAAGCGTTTTCTATTTCTGAGGAGTAGTGTTTTATTTTCTAAATTATGCTAGGGTTATTTCTAGGGACATCAGAAGGAAACACTGCCCAGGCCTCATCATTGCTGTTACGTTGGAACCCATTCTTTTGGCCACTGTGCTAACCGAGGGTTTCCTTCTTGACAGATCCTCCACATGATGAGGCTGGGCTCTTGTTCAATCTGTCCAAAGTATGGAAGGCCAAGGCTTGTCATCCTTGCTCCTAAGAAGCATTCTGGCTGTACTTTTTTCAAGACAGGTACTTGCAGTATATTCCACCAACACCATAATGCAAAATATATGAACTCTTCTCCTGTCTTCATTAACCAGCTTCCACGTGCGCATAAGGAGATTGAAAACACCTTGGCCTGGGCCAGGTGCACCTTAGTCACCAAAGGGACATCTTTGCTTTCTAGCACTTTACAGAGGTCCTGTGCAGCGGATTTGCTCGGTGTGCTGTCTCATTTGCTTTCTTGATGGTTGCTCCCATGAGCATTGATTGCAGATCCAAGTAAAATGAAATCCTGGACGGTATCAAACTTTTCTCCTTTTGCCATGATGCTGTTTATTGGTCCAATTATGAGGATTTTTGTCTTCTTTCCTTTGAGCCGCTATCCATCCGTGGGGGTGCATTTAAAAAAAAAAATCCTCATCAGTCTTTCTTGTTTTAGAAGAAAGGTTGTATCATCTGCACATCAGTTGTTAATGAGTCTCCCTTTAATCCTGACACTGTGGTCTTTATAGCGTCCGGTTTTTCGGATTATTTGTTCAGCATACAGATTGATTTAGTATGATGAAATGAAACCCTGAAGTACACCTTCCTTAGTTTTCAGACCATGTTCTGTGTGAATGACTGCCTCTTAGTTTATGTACAAGTTCCATGTGACCATAATTAAAATGTTTCAGAATTCTCATTCTTTGCGGTGTTGTCCATTGTTTGTCACAGTCAAATGCCTTTGTGTAGTTAATAAAACACAGGTCTATATATTTTTTAAAAATAGTTTTATTGACTTATAATTCACCTATCATACATGAGAGTTGTACAATCATCACTGCAATCAGTTCTAGAATGTTCCCTTCCTTCTTGTACTCATTGTTATTAGCTCTCCATTTCCTTCCAACCTCCCCTCCCATAATACCAATAAGCCATTAATCCATTTATGTTTCTGTAGCTTAACCTATCCTGATTTCATATAGTAGAAAATAAAAACATCAGCCAGACAAAAAAATAACAAAACCCAACAATAACAAAATAACCAGAGAAAAACCTCAATAGAAAAAAAGCAGGATATATTAAAAACTAGGACAAATTTAAAATTGGTCAAAAGGGAGATAAAAGGCTAAGGTGTTCAATTTTAACCTAACTAGTTCTGCAACAATCCACTTTCCATTGCACACTGAACGGACGCAAGGCTATTCATATCCCTGGTCCATGGCCAGAGGGAATTCACTGGAGGCTTAATCCATGGGTATTTTATTTCCCCTTGGGATCTTTCTTTCTTTCTTTTAATGAAACAACTTTAAAATTAGTCAAAAGGGAGATAAAATTATAAGGTATTACATTTTAACCTAATAAAACTTCCATGGTCAGAGGAGCTTCACCAGAGACTTAATCCATGTGCTCACTCACTGCCATCAAGTGCATTCTGAGTCACACCGACCTTGTTCTGTGCCTGCGAATTTCTAAGTCTGTAGCCCTTTAAGGGAGTAGAAAGACCTGTCTTATAGAGGAGGAGGTGGGGGAACAGGAGGGGGCAACCAACAAACCCGGGGGCAGGGGAACAACAAGAGATCTAAAATTAATGGCTAGGACGGCATAGAATGTCTGGTGGGGTTTGACCAGCACAATGTAGCAGAGAGGAAGTACAGAGAGCTTAATGAAGGTTGAATCTGACAGGAGAAAAGTAAAAGGAAATAGAGGAAAGAACTAGGAGGCAAAGGTCATTAAAGAGGTATAAACAGAGGCCTGTTCATATGTAAATATATTAATATATAATGAGAGGGATATAAGTCTATTTATAGGTTAAATATTAAGGTAGCAGATGGACATTGGGCCTCTACTCAAGTATTCCCCCAAGGCAAGAACATTTTGTTTTAATAACCTGACATTCTGGGACGCTCACCTTTCTGACACGATCCGTGAAGACAAAATGGGTTTATAAGTTAATGTGGTGAGGAAGCTGGTAGTGCCCAGATATTACAAGATATAGTAGCATCTGGTGTCTTAAAGGCTTGAAGTTAAACAAGCGGCCATCTATCAGGGAAGCAACAAAGTCCGCATGGAAGAAGTACACCAAACCTTGTGATCATGAGGTATCGATGGGATCAGGTATCAGGCATCAGAAGACCCAAAACAACCATTTCGTTGTGAATGAGGGGGGTCAAAATGGAGACCCAAAGCCCATCTGTAGACAATTGGGCATCCCCTTAAGTAAGGGTCACAAGGAAGGGACGAGCCAGTTAGGGTGCAGTAAAACACTGACAAAACACACAACATTCCTCTAGTTCTTTAATGCTTCCACCCCATCCACTGTAATGACCCCAGTTCTATCTTACAAATCTAGCTAGACCAGAGCATGTACACTGGTACAGATGAGAGCTGGAAACACAGGGAATCCAGGACAGATTAAACCCCTCAGGACCAATAATTAGAGTAGCGATACCATAAGCATAGGGGGAAGGTGGGGAGAGAAAGGGGAGAAAGGGAGAACGGATTGCAATGATTGACCTACAACCCCTCACTCAGGGGGACAAACAACAGAAAGGTGGGTAAAGGGGGACAGTGGATGGTGTAAAATATGAAAATAAAATAATTTATAAATTATCAAGGGTTCATGAAGGTGGGAGAGAGAGGGGAAAAAAGAAAGAAAATGTTTTGGAAATGATGATGGCAACATATGTACAAATGTGCTTGATACAATTGATGTATGGATTGGTATAAGAGCTGTATGAGTCCCCAATAAAATGATTTATTAAAATAAAATATTTTAAAAATTATTCCAGTAAAAAAAGAGGGAAAAAAAGAAACCCCTGGCTTTCTCCCATGGTGACGCTGGTGGTTATGAACTGCTGACCTTGCAGTTAACAACTCAACTGTAGCCCATCACACCACCAGTGTTCCTTTAATCCATATAGGGCCTCTGCAAATGGATCTTGGCCCTCCATTGGCATCTATAGCTTTCTGCAAACTGGATGTTCACAATTTAAATTCGGGTATCATTCCCTCCTTTGGATATGGATTTTATTTATGATCCTTAGATTACACAGGCTGGTGTGCTTCTTCCATGTGAACTTAGTTGATGATTCACTTAGATGGCTGCTTGTTTGAAAAGAAGCCTTGAAGACCCCCAGATGCTATTCTTCTTGATAGCTGGCACTGTCTGCTTTCTTCACCATACTCTGCTGTAGCATCCATATATTCAGTGGTCACTTTATGAGGGCAAGCATCAGGCAGGGCCATACACATATTTTTTGTATTCTCTGTTTTCAACTAAGATCAGTCTAACTCCAGCAATGATATTCCTTGTTTCAGGTCAGATTCTTGAATTTCTGGCAGTTCCCTGTTAATGTACTGCTTAACAAATATCTTCAGCAAAGTTTTACTTACAAATGAGGTTAGCTTGTTTGGTAATCACCTCATTATGTTGAGTCTCCTTTCTTTGGAATGGATCTCTTCCAGCCAGTTGGCTAAGTATATATCGTTCAGCTTTCTGGGTGTAAACTAGTGATTACTTCCAGTGCTGCCCCAGTTTGTTTGTTTTTTAAACATTTCAATGGATAGTCCATCAGTTCGTGGAGTCTTGCTTTTCACTAATGCCTTCAGTGTAGCTTGACCTGCTTCCTTCAGCACCTCTGAATCATTACCATATGTAGCTTTTTGAAATAGCTGAAAGTCTGCCAATTCTTTTTGGCACAGTTACTCTGTGCATTCCTTCCAGGTCAAGTAGTTATGGGCAAATTCATATGCGTGGTGTTAGGTGAAGTACTTTTCATCTGTAGTGCACTGAAACTGCCTGCCCTGTGCATCCGTAGTCCAAGCAACAAGCATCAATTTCTCACGGGTATATCTCATGTCTATTTTTAAAAATCCCTTCGGGTGGGCTCAAAGATAGGAAAAAGTAAAAACCCTCCTTAAGGATGCGGAATTGTTTCCCTGATCTTTGTCTCTGATGGGACCCAATAAATGGGTGTCTACCAGGTAGTTTCTCCTGGCATGTCCTACCTTGTTCCATGTGCTGGTTTGTTCGCTCTTTCCTCCCCATCCACGGGATCCTCCAGCCTTAAGCAACATGCATCCCTTTGTAGCTAAGGTGGTTCTTTCTAACTCTCATCCCTCTTGATTCTAGCTTCTTGTTCTCAGCTTTTTCTTTCCCATTGATCCTGATGGGGTCAAATCATGTCCCTAATTGGAACTCACCAACTCATGGCAAACTGAGCTAAGAACATGTAACCATGTATCTGTTACCTGTGCTACCCAACCGATCACCCCAAAAGTTAGTCGGTTAAAGTAACAACTCTTATTATTTATAATCAAGCAATCCTTACAAAACTTGATTGTCAGCCTAGAGTGGCTTGAAGACTAGGGACTGGCATCATCTGAAGGCTCATTCACTCACATCTGTTGGTAGAGCTGGGGAGCTCAAATGCTTCTCTATTTCCATCTGGCCTCTCCGTGTGTTCTCTGAAGCATGGGAGATTTAGGGTAGCCAACTCTTCATACATAATCCCAAGACTTAAGACTTCCAAGAAAGATAACATGATAAACACTTATCTTTCTTATCCAATCTCAGAAGTCACACAATGTCCCTCTCTCTGCATGTGATTTGTCAATAAAAAGTCAGTAAGGCCAGCCCGTGGGAGCTCTGGAGGCATGGTAGTTATGCATTGAGCTGCCAACCACAAGGTCAGCGCTTGACTGAACCAGCTGCCACACAGGAGAAAGACGAGGCTGTCTATTCCTGGAAAGATTTAAAGCCTTGGAAACCCAAAGAGACAGTTCTACTCTGCCCTAGAAGGGCTCTATAAGCCTATGGACTAGATGGCAATGAGGGTAAAGGCCAGCCCTTACTGAAGTGGGATGGGATTAATCTTCACCGTGGGCTGCAATGTGTATCAAAGAAATTACAGATATGCTTAACACCACAACATAGCTCATCTCTGCAGCTTGTAGGGGGACTTATGATTTCTCATCATTAAGGAGACCAGCATGAAGTTGTTCACATGGCATCATATACCAAGAAGGCAAGTGTGGAAAGCGTAAGGCCTTTGGAGGCCCAAGCTAGGAAGTTGAACAATGTCATTTCTGCTGTGTTCTCCTGGTCAGAACAAGTTACACAGACAACCCAGATGCAAGAAAATATACTCAAGCACTGGATGGAAAGAGCTAAAAGAATTGTGATTGGTTTTAATTCCCTACAAGTGGCCATTTAAATGAGTCATAAGACGAGCTAGCAAAAAGGGTTGACTCTCCTATTACTTCGCACCCTTATTTGAAGGGAAGTAGCACAAGGAGCTGTGTTAAAAAGAGTGTCTGGGAGTATTTCCTTTCTTCTTGCATGGGAAAGATTGCCAAAAGATTCTGCCCGCCCTTTACGCATTATTAGCTAGAA
The DNA here is from genome assembly GCF_000313985.2 of Echinops telfairi. Taxonomy (NCBI): domain Eukaryota; kingdom Metazoa; phylum Chordata; class Mammalia; order Afrosoricida; family Tenrecidae; genus Echinops; species Echinops telfairi. Next base: position 68,869,496 of record NW_022111324.1, read on the forward strand.
AGAATCACAGTCAACTAACTCTGTATCTGATAGCAAGGAAACTGTAAGGAAGGTATATCTATTCTTCAGACAACGATGGAATAAAACAGGGTTCTGGAATTTTCCCTCCTCCCCACCCCAAAATCACACATTGAAATGTGAGTAAAGGCTTAGAGATCAAGCGAACTCAAGTGGAGGGGAGAGAAGAAGAAACAGTTCACCAAGTATCTCAAAGCATAATAGAATTCAAGAACAGAAGCTGTGGAATTAAAAAAAAACAAACAACTTTTGTCTTTCCACTGCTATACTCTTATAACGAACAAGAGTTTCAGGATGTTCAAGAACTTATTGTGTTGCCTCTCATCTCCTGATTATGTGTCCTGAATCTTCACATGTTCCTTTCATGTGGAGAACACTTCTTTACTGCTCCCTCTCTTCCTATAGGCACACTGTGCTTTCTCACAGATTAAAGGGGTCCATGCTCCATTTCCTCTTGTGTTTTATGAAGTCAACTGCCAAAGGTTTCAGCTGGATGTTAGTGGTGTCTCCCCTTGCCCAGGTCTCGGAGGACTCTGCAGGAGAGAGGGGCTGAACCCTTGCCTGCAGAGCATTGGGGGTTGGGGTGAGGGCAGTGGCAGGTGACTCGGCACCAGTCCAGGTTCTCTCCACAAGCATCAGTTACCCAAGAAAAGTCAGACTCCACCATTAAGAAAGCTAATTTTTCATTTTTATTGATCTTTAACATGATGTTGATCTTACTTCTTAAGAAACAATAGTCCCGGTCTTATTATTATGGACTGGTTCCCTTACTTCATTTTTTAACAAAGTCCCTCCCTCACATAGCTGTTTGGGCGATATCGGGTGAATGGGGAAATTCTTGACATGGATGTTCTCAGTTTCCTGAAATTTTCACTCTAAAATTGGGTTGTAGATGGAGTGAGGTAGGGAGGATCCAGGGAAATTTCAGTTGATTCTTAATGAGAGTATCTTCAACAAAATGAGATAGAAATGGAAGAATCGGGTTGGAATTTCCTTGTTTACTGATTTAATTAAAGGAATCCAAGCAAGTGTCATCCTAAGTACATAGACTTAGCTTTCAAATATTGGCAGGTTTATGACATGTACCATGGTCATATAGCCAATCACACCACCTGGTAGATTTAGTTGTATAGAAATAATAGAAAAATTTCTCAAAATAACTTTCCCAGGATGAAGTTTTATACCTCAAAGTTATTTTTCATTGTTAGAAAATGTTTTATGTCGAATGTCTTTTCAAAAGTTATTAGAATCCTATTGTGGGATATAAGCAAGTTGATATGCACTCTGTCATTCAATATTCTAATAAGAGATTATTTGAACATGTATTATATGTCAAACATTTTGCTAGATGCTGAGGATACTACTGAGAACAAGAACGAAATACCTCCTGTCAGGAGCTTACAGTTTGAAATCTTGGAGATTCTGATCAATTTTGCCTCGGAGGCTAAAAAACATTACATAATTCCTGCATCGATCATATCTAGTCAACTTTGAGTCTGAGGATCTGCCCTGATACTGTCCTTATCCACCATGTCCCAACAGCCCAATCATCTAGTTCTTGATAGCGCTGCCTGAGATTCGTACTGGTTCAGAAACTGTCATTTCAAGCTGGGGGCAGCATTCAGGAAAAGAATAAAGCTTCTTCTGCTGTCTATCAAGGATAGGTTTGGTCTGTTGTCAGTAGCCAAGCAAATATGGGTAGTATTTATAAATTGCACTTAATCAGCTTCATGATTAATAAAATATTTCCTAGATTCTTGCAATAGTATGAGTTTGAGTCCTACTTTTAGGTAGAGATGTACTATTTTTGTTATCTTAGAGGTATTTGAGGGAAGACTCCTTGGGACTGTCAGTCAGATGCCATTATAAACTAAGATGATATGCTTTATTTCTAGATATTCAACTTTAATTATTCAATTGCTGGTATTAGATCCGTTGGAAACCAGAACACTTTTCAGTTAGCACTTCAACCCAATCCTCGGTCAATGAATGTTTATAATGACAGTTCTAAAGTACCCATTACATAATTAAAAAGCCCAACTTATATTCAGCACAATGTTTAGAATGCTTTGTATTCTACTCTGGGAATAGAATAGTGGAATATATTGGAAATAGAATATCTTAGAAATATAATATCTCAGTAGAAAAAGAAATGCCAATTTTCTGTTAACCGAAAGAATGATTTGAAGCTTATCGGAATATTTTCCTTATGGATTTTACAGATTATAATATGCACCACATTTTATCTTAATACAAATTAGTCATTTTATTAAAAAGAACCAAAAACAAACAAACAAACAAAACAAAGCTCAAACTCACTGCCACCAAGTTAATTCTGACTCATAGCAACACTGTAAGACAGAGGAGAATTTCCCCTTTGAGTTTCTGATGCTGTAAAGCTTTGGGATTGGAAAACCTCATCTTTGTCGTGTGGAGCGGCTGCTGGTCTGGATCTGTTGACCTTGCATTTAGCAACCCAATGCATAACCCACTATGCCACTGGGCTTTGCAGTAAAAAGAAAGGATCATCTTAATAGCCAAGTTGCTTTGTAGTGAATTAATTATAAATAACACTCGATTTAAATGATGTCTTGGTGATTCATCGAGGAACATATTTTGTCAGTAAAGGAGGAGACAGGACAAATCAGTTTGCAGGAATTCACTCAGTTATATACATTTTAATTAAGTGTATGAAAGGTGCTAATTGCTGCAGTTCAAGATACCAAAACCTAAACCGAAACTACTGTCAAGATGCCCATTTCCATTTATAGAGATCCTGTACTGGGTTTCAGAGACTGGAAGTCTTCACTGGAGTGAACAGCTTCCTCTTTCTTCCTGGGAGTTGCCAGGGGTTTGAACTTCTGACATTTACGTTAGCAGTCCAATGCTTACCCACAGGAACACCAGAGCTCCTCTATAAATCAAACCTACTGCCACGGAGTTGATTCTGATTCATAGAAACCTCACATAGGGTTTCCAAGACTAACTCTTTTAAGAAAACAGACAGTCTCATCTCTCTCTTACAGAGTGACTGGTGGTTTGAATTGCTAATAGGTTCATAGCATCATTGGAGCTCCTTGCAGTTCAAAATAGAAGCCAGAAATATACGGCAGAAGTCTGACCCAAATATGCAATACCTCTTGATTTACCGTTGCACATTTTACCCTGCCTCTTCTGACCAAAGTGTTGATCATTAATGAATTGAAAGTAAAGTGAATCCTACTTTCTTCTTTGGAAGCGTCCCTAGGTGGTGTAAACAGTTAACACACTTAGCTGTGGATCTAAAAACTGGAGATTTGAACGCATCCTAAGGTGCCTCAGAAGAAAGTCCTGGCCATCTACTTTCAACAAATTAGCCATTGAAAACCCTGTGGAGCACCGTTGGGTCCACCAAGTATCAGAATCGACTTAATGACTACTGTGGTTGGTTTGTTTGTGGTTTATTTTTCCTTCTTCGTTTGGAGAGACTTAGGAGATTCAGATATATTTCTTCAGATAAAGACGTGTATTCAAAGACGTTGGTGAACTCCAAGTGGCCTAAATCCAGTATGGCTTGATAAGACGCCAAGAGAAGAAGTTCTGTCTGAAATCTGCCTCATAGAGTGAAATACGAATTGGAACAATTTTGACATATGACCTAGCACTGCACTTGTTCTTGCATGGTCAGAGTCAAAGCATTTCTTCTTGAACCCTGTCACTCCTGAGACATGTCACAGCAATGACGTTCTGGTGATAGGCCTTTGTGGCAGCCATCTCACTGGTCTGAGGGAGCTTGTTAATCAAGCATTTTCACCTTGTCGTCCTTTGCATATGTGCAAAGCTAAAAACCGGTAAGGTTTGCTGACTGAGGGCATCAGAAAGAAATAGTTAGCTTGGATTTTTTTTTTTTTTTGCCCTGGAATCCACAGAAAGATGCTTACATAGAGTTGGAGACATGAACCCAATCTCTACATCAACAAGGCAGCGTCCTCTAAAATTCAGATTAAATTTGATATAGAGAAAAGCTAAGTTTTTTCTATAAAAATTGGTCCTAAACAATACACTGTTTGTAGTTAATTCATACAGCAGATCAAAATAAAATAGGTACGGGGTCTCTTTTTCTTCCATAAAATGACCTTCTTAGGATGCTGAGCAGGCTCACCTAACGCCCTGTACATAAACAGTGAGCAGCTGTGGGTAATTATCGACCACAGATATGGAAGTGTTCCAATCAGCAAGGCTGACAGTGGAGCAGAGGGTTGGACACAAGTCCTATTCAAGAGGGCGATCACTACTGAAACAGCTGGGCATTTCCTTCCCATCCCATCCATCAGACTTGCTTTTCTGTTGGTCCTCCCATCCCTGGTTCTGTCCTGCTTTATACTAATTCAGAGCCTGGTGCGTACCTTTCCCTTACCTCTCCTGACTCTGATTGTTTCTCTGAACTTGATTCTGTGACGGGAGCCTGACTGGTCTCTTGTGGTGCTGACCATGCTGCTGTAAGTTGCTCTGCATTCTCTCAGCTCTTCCTCTACCTGACAAACAGCTGCTTAGCTATCCTTCATGATCTTGCTTAAAAACTCTTGACCTCAGGCAGTACTCACATTTTTGATCAGTCACATCCCACCCAGCAAAGTTTTAGTTTTGGGGGGTCAAAAATCTCAGATTATTTGAAGTGGAATGAAAAGTCTCTAAAGCAGTCATTATTGTATCATTGTAGTTGTGCCAAGATTTTCGTCCCATCATTAATAGTATCTGCAGTAGGGTGATTCTCAACAAAAGAGGCTAGGGGAGAAGGTGGAGGTAGTCCTTAGGAAGGTGAGTTAGTTAATTGTGTCAGCCTGGCCGATAATCACATGTGGTGCTGGTTGAAAGGCGGAGGGATAAATGGGTGGTGAAGCCTCACCTTTCTAGTTCTCGGGTCTCTTGTTTTGTGATGGTTGCATCGGGTGCAGCTGCCTTAGCAGTTCCCTGCTTCAGCTTGCAAGATGGATTTCCTACAAGACATCCCCAAGGAGAAGCCACATGGATCTATCCCGATGCAGCCCTGGGTGCTGGAGCACCCGTGTGGAGACCCCTGCCAGTGCTGAGATGCTTACACGTTCACTGACTCAGCTTTCCTCCTGCAGTCGGCATTATTGCCCTTGTTTTGTGAGGTGGAGGACTTTGTGGACTGGTGTTGGGTATGGGTTAATGTTGGACTTGTGGGCTTGGGCAGCATTGGGTTGGGATGTTTTCGTGATGCACATTTTCTTTGCATAAAACTCTCTCTTATACGTGAGTTGCTGTGGATTTGTTTCTCCAAAGTACCTAGACTAATACAGAAGGTATCTCAAATTCCTTCAGAATGAGAGGAAAGTCTCCCTCCTTTGGTAGATGCTTCTGATGTCCCATCAGGAGAGCACGCCTTCTTTCCATGATCTTTTCCTCTTTAAGAAACACTGTTGCATGAAGGGACTTCATAATAAATAACATTGGATTTGAGGGACACCTTGGTATTTGGTGGAGAAACATTTTGTCAGTAAAAGAGGTGATAGGACTTGTCTTATCAGTTTGCAGGAATTCAATCTGTGGGAAAATGGAATGAGAAGACATGAAATCTTTCCATGAACTTTTTGAAGCCCCCTCGTGTAAGGGGTAAAGGAATGACATCTTTCAAGGGAACTAGTCAGAAGGTAACTATGCTACAACCAAACAAAAGAAACCAAAATCACTGCTATTGAGTCAATGCTGACTATAGCAACCCTCCACCTGACAACCAGTTGCTTAGATACCCTTCACGGTCTGGTTTAATCATTCGTGACCTCAAATGGTACTCACATTTTTCTGTGGGTTTCTGAGCCTGTAAATCTTTATAGGAGTAGAACGCCTCAACTTTTCCTGTGGAGTTACTGATGGTTTTGAACTGCTGACCTTGCTATTCGCAGCCCAGGTATAACGCACGATAACACTAGGGCTACAAAGGATGCATGTTTGACTCTGTGTGCAGTCTCCCTCTTTTCAGTACAGGACACTCAGAGTATGTGAGTGTGATCTTGGAACCAGGTGCATTTCCCTGTCCACAATGAGCAGAAATCATTGAGGGCGGGACTGGGCAATTACCCCTCACAAGTGCTACTTTGATTGTGTTGAATGTATTTTCTCTGCATTCTCTGAGCAAACTAACTAGTCTAGATGGAAAAGCCGTGCATGAGTTCTGTCTCCGTAGCACACGAACTGGGACTGGTGAGGGGAATGGCGACTTGTTTTCACTCATAACCCTGAATTTTCTTTCATGTGCTTCTGGACAAGTCCTTTTACAATTTCTGACCTTTCATTCGTCTTAAGAGGAAGTTTGTGTCAGGAGAGCTAACAGTGCAATGAAATCCTTAAATAATGGTCATTGTTGGCGTTTTCTATTTAGATGTCCACATAATACATTAAACCTATAGAGCCCTTCTTCTGGCTGCGTTTGCTATTTTATTATGCTTGTTATCAGCTCCAAGAAATTGGAGGGAAACATTATTTGCATGCACTCATGGTCCCATTTTTAGGGAGAGAGTGGACAACTCATAGCAATGCCTTTTTTCAGAGTTAAAACTGGTTTCATGATAGAATAATCACACGCATTGTGGCTTTAGCTGCCCTCAAGTCAGTCCCCATACTCATGGTGACCTCCCATATGAAGAATGAAATGCTGCTTAGTCTGGCACCATCTTATTGACCAGTTGCAGATCAAACTGTCATGGGTTGTGATCCATACGTTTTTCATGGGTCATATATAGAAGGCAGAGTAGTGAAACCTTAATGTTCTTTGAATCAGAATACTGATGCATCTAGAAACAAATATGATACTAGCTAATGTTTTGTTCCAGCACAACCAATGCTTGGTTTTGAATTTCTAGAGTGAATATGTACCACAGGTATTTAAAGAAAGCCCAGCTACCAAATAAAAAACTCAGTGCCATTGAGTTGCTGCTGACTCATAACGACCCTCTAGGACAGGGTAGAATTGTCCCTGTGAACTTTCGAGATGGTAACTGTTTACAAAAGTAGAAAGCCTCATCTTTCTCCTGCGGAGTGGCTGGTGTTTTCAAACTGCTGACTTTGTGGTTACCAGCTCAAGGAAAGGGTGACAAAAACCCATTGTCAGAGTTATTCCAACTCATATGTTTTTCTATATACAAGGAGTGCTCCTTTCCCCTGTGTTAGTCTGGGTACATTAGAGAAACAAATTCACAGAAACTCATGTATAAGAGAGAGTTTTATATAAAGGGTAAGTGCACATCAACAAAACATCCCAACCCAGTGTTGCCCAAGTCCACAAGTCCCACATTAGTCCATATGTCCAACACCAATCCACAAAGTCCTCCTCCATCTCGCAAAACACACACAATGAGGCCGACTGCAGGAGGAGAGCTGAGTCAGTGAATGTGTAAGCATCTCAGCGCTGGCAGGAGTCTCCACACAGCTGCTCCAGCACCCAGGGCTGCATCAGGGTAGGTCCATGTGGCTTCTCCTTGGGGATGTCTTGCAGGAAGTCAGTCTTACCAGCTGAAGCAGGGAACTGGCTAAGGCACTGTACCGTGGTCTGACCCTCATAAAGCAAGAGACCCGAAAACTCAAAAGGCGAGTCTCACTGAGCCCTTTATCTCACCACTGAGCCATTTATCTCCCCGCACTTCAATTAACCCCACATGTGTTTATGAGCCAGGTTGGCACAAAAAACTAACTACCTCAACCCCCCAAATCAGAATTTTGTTTTCAAAGCTATATATTTATTTAAATTTTTTACAAAACAACCATATTGCCATGGAAGCCAGCTCCTAACAAATCATCACGGGTACAGTTGGCGTAATTGTATAGCAATAATAAGTAAAGATTATAGTAAAGTCATAGAGAATATGAAAGACAGAAGAGAGATTGAAATGAAGTCTGACACATTTCATGGTAGCATGCTCACCTCAGCTCCTCTTGGTGGTACAGGGCAGGGGAGAGAGAGCAGGAATAAGCAAGCAGTTTATTACTAACCAAGGCTTATATTTCTTTTGGAGGTGTGCAAGCTCCCTAATTACAGGTAAGGACATATGTCACAGGAAGGGGTTGTGCTATAGGCAATACAGTGATGAGAGGGGGACAATCTAGGGGTATATGTGCAATAAAGGGGTTGGGGGCACACATGTGACAAGATGGGCAGATCCTAGATTCAGGATGGCAGCCTAGCTTTGGGATATCACTGAGCAGGTTTGACCACTTCTCTAGCTCTCCATGGAAACAATTACTATCCTTATCAGTAGGGTATGAGCCCCACCTACAGTGGACCAGACAGTAGTCTGATGTCTGAATACCTTCAGAGAGAATATCTCTAAGCATCTGAACTCCCACCATGGGCTGGCAAACAGCCTCTATTGTTTGGCATATTTTGGGGGGGAGACAAAACTGGGGGAAAGTCTTTTTATATCCCAAACTCCATCACCTTCAAAATACTTTCCATTACAATTAATACATTTGTCAATTATGCAATTCCATTCTTGGAAATATTTTTCAAACTCATCTGTTTGGATGGCTAATGGCACCTCCTTTGTTTTTTTATTCACCTTTTCTATGTCATTACATCACTGTTCTTTTATGTCCCTTTTCACTCTTGGAAACAAAAAGAAGTTGCACAGAGCAAGGTCAGGTGAGTCAGGTGTGTGGGGCAAGAGAGGCATGCTGATTTTTTTTTGCCAAAAACGGGCACACTGACATGGTTGTGTGAGTAGGTGAATTGTTGTGGTAACAAAACCAGTCCCCCGTCTGCCAAAAATCAAGCCTATTTTGTTGCACACTGTTGTGCAATCTTTTCAGAACCTCTAAATAGAAAAATTGATTTATAGTCTGACCCAGTGGAACAAACTCCAAATGCACTATCCCACTCACATAAAACAAAACAAAACAAGAGCCATCGTCTTGATCTTTGATTTCACTTGACCAGCTTTTTCAGGGGCAAGGTGATGATGGTGTCTTCCACCATCTTGATTGATGTTTGCTTTTGGAGTTGTAAGATAGCACCATGCCTTGTCACCAGTAATGGCCTTGGGGAAAAACCTGGGTCATTTCAGAACTGTTCTTTCAAAGCATGAAGTATTTCCACTTGAGGCTTATTTTCCTGGTCAGTCAGAACCTGAGGCACAAATTTCACAATGACCCTTCTCATTCCTAAATCTTCCGTTAAAATTCACTGAACTGAGCTCCAAGATAGTCCAGATAACTTCCCCATCTCTTCAAAGGTCTGCCATTGGTCTTCGAGCACAAGTACATGAGTTTTGTCAACATTTTCATCCATCTGGGAAGTTGATGGATGTCCAGAAGGACGTTTTCAATTGACATTTCAATTGAAATTTCAATTAACATTTCACCTTTTTTGAAAAGAGAAAACCACTCGTACACTCGCGTTTTTCCCGTAGTGCTGTCCTCATAAGCTGTGTTCAACATCACATCAGTTTCTGGGGCATTTTTCCTGAGCAGGAAACAAAATTTCACAGCTGCACACTATTCTCTTAAATTGGCCATCACAATGAACAAGATTTAAGTGAAACTGCTCTTACGAAAAAATTCACTGTGACCAGAGAGGACCTTCCCAGGTGATGCCACTGAGTGCACTAACTCAGAGAGTTGCTCTATGCTTACCTAGTGGGGGAAAAATGGGTACTTTGAAAGCTCCACCCAGTGTAGTTTTTTCTTTTTGTTCTTTCTTGGTAGCCCCTCATATAGGTTTCAACCAAGCTTGCAGACTAAAGGCAACTAGGAAGGAGGAGTTGGCTATCTAATTGTGGGAACCCCCCCAAAAAAAAACCCCCAGCAAAAACCTTATGCATAGCAATGGGATGTTGACATTCCATTGGCAGATGAACCCCTCAAGTTGAAAGGCACCAAAAATGCAACTGCTGGAAGAACTGTTCCCTCAAAGTAGAGTCCAAATTTGGATGAAGCAAAAGTTTCAGGACCTTCACAGGCTGATGTTGACAATTAAAAATGAGAAGAAATAGCTACAAGTATCCATTAATAATTGTTATGTTGAGTGTTTAAGTATGACTGAGAAAAAGTGGAAGTTGTTAAGAATGGAATGAATCACATAAAGATCAACAGTCTATGAACCAAGATAAGCAAGAACAGTATAAAACTGCATCAGCAAGAAGATTTTATTTTAAATACAGAAAATCTATCCCTGTCTGGTTTTCAAGTTTCCCATTGGATGACCAGACTAGGAGCCATTTCAAATCCCAACCTAGTTTGCTAAAATATCTTTTTTTAATTTAAATTTCTCAGGGAACATGAGCTCACCAAGTATCCTGATTAAGTTTCTGTATACATGTGGTCACTACTTATGAAGCACTATTTGGGATTCTGGGCATGTCATTCAGTCTAGTGTTAGTAATGTGACAAAAGGTGGGGCAAATGCCATAGTCCTTTGCCTTGAGAGATGAAGCCTTTAAAAAAATTAATCATTTTATTGGGGGGTCTTACAGCTCTTATAAAAATCCATACATTAATTATTTCAAACTCATATTACATATGTTGCCATCATCATTTTCAAAATATTTTCTTTCTTGTTGGTGGGAAATTATTTATATCCAAATGAGCAAGTCTATCAAGTAAATTTTATCCACTTTGACTTTATTAATAGTTACTTAACTTACAATAAAAAACCAAAACAGTGAAACTTCTTTTAATCTACCTAGGAGGGGACAAGGGGGAAGAAATTCTTTTATCATTCTTATCAAAAGAGTGAGCTTTTCAAAAGAATTTTCTGGAAAAAATAGATTAAGCCTTTATTTTTTCCAAAGATACCTATTAATCCAAGTAATTAATCAGAAAGATGCAAGATAAATCTTAGTAGTTAAAAAAAATTAATGCTCTAGGCATGAGTAAACTGAAATGCACTGCTATTGGCTATTTTGAGTTGGAAAAACACAGGGTCTACTATTATATGATGATAAATTGAAGAGAAAAGTTGTTACATCGATCATCAAAAATATTAGTAGAAGAGCTATTCAGAAGTGCACTGCTGTCAATGGTAGGAGAGTATCCACACTCCTACAAGGATGACCAATTAATATGATAATCACTCAAACCTATGCACCAACCACTAAAGACAAAGATGAGAAAATTTAAGTTTTTACCAATTTCTGCAGCCTGCATTTCATCAGACATGCAATCAAAATGCATTTATAATTATTGGTGATTGGACTGTGAAAATTGGAAATAAAGAGGCAGGCTCGGCAACTGGAGAACATGGTTTTGAAATTCGGAAAGAGGGTGGATATTACAGGATAGAATTTTTAAGACCAATGACTTAGTCATTGCAAATACTCTTTTCAACAACATAATGGTGGCTATACACATGGTCCTCCCCAAACAGAATGAACACGAATCAATTGGAGTCCATCTTTGAGAAGAGAATATGGAGAAGCTCACCAGTCAAATCAAGGCCTAGGGATTCAAGGTTGCTGCTCCCCCTACTTCTAACTCAAACCACCATGCAGCTAAAATTTTAACTAAATCTTATCTTCAACAAAATTTCTCAATTTAAGCTCTGTGGAACTCTGTTTTATGAGTTTTTATTAAGTGTGTTGTGTAGAAAGTATACTGTTCGACAAATATTATGAGAAATGCTTCATGAAATGAAAGAAAAAGGCTTATTTGCTTCAAGATGTCTCAGGAGCTTGATTATATTAGTATACACAGCAGCTTGAAAAGAGGGGCACTGTGTCAATATTTCCCAAATTTATCTGATAATAGCTGACTTCTGTGGCATTTATGTATAACACCTGGCAAGGGGGTGCCAAAACCCAAATCCAAACTTGTTGCCATCAAGTCAATTTCGATTCCAGCAACCCTGTAGGACAGAGTAGAACTGCTCCTTCGGATTTTCAAGACGGAAATCATTGCAAAAGTAGACTGCTGCATCTTCTCCCAAAGGGTGGCTGGTGCATCCAAACTGCTGACCTTTCTGGTAGAAGCCGAACACTTCAACTGTCATTCCAATAGGGCTCTTAGGTTCACCCAGTGTACCCAAAAGATGGTCTGGAAAATGTTGGCTGAAGAACACTCTCCAAACTGTACCCTGAAATGTATACTTACATGAGCCAAAGTAGATGTTATAAAGAGTAATTAGGGAGTATAAAACTGGTTCCCTTTTCTGCCCCTGAATTGTAGTTAAGGGAATCCCTGGTTGGTGCATGAGTCAGAATTTTTGCTCTTTCTTTTTTCTTTTTGATAAGTACAAAATAGTCAATGTTCTTGCTACCAACCAAAAGGTTAGGACTTAGAGTTTGCTGAGAGGCCTTTGGAAGAAGTCCTGGTAATCTACTTCTATTCTGACACACCTGAGGTCTCAATGTAGTTAGGGATTTGTAAGCAGCCTGATTGCTCAGAGCCCATTTAGTCTCATCCAACTCTCCCACCATCAGTTCCTGAGGTCAGCATTCAAAATTCTCCATACTATGGATCTAGACTACCTTTCCAATTTTATCACCTGAGGTTTATGTGGGGCTATGGAGAAATCAGGCAATAAGTACATCTCTTACTATTATCTACACATACAAACTGGTCATTCTTCCTGGAACCTATCTTTAGGATCTCCCACCTCTGCCCTTTTATCATCCTATTCCTTTTGCTATGAAAGTCCCTTTCCCCCATTTCCACTTGCCAAAATCCCACCAGTTTTCTGGGGCAATCTCAAATACTATCTCTTTCAGAAATGGTATTTCTTTCTTTCACACATATTTAAGATAGATTTGTTTGCTCTTCTGGCAGTCCATGCTTCAATATTCTTCATCCACATAACTATTTGAATACATTACTTCTTCAGTCTTCCTTTATTTCTGTTCAGTTCTGCATGCATATAAGTTGACAGAAAAGATCATGACTTGAGTCAGGGGCACCCGAGTCATCAAAGTGGCATCTTAGCTATTCAAAATGTTAAAAAAAAAAAAAGGTTTTGGCTGCAGATTTACCCAGCGCAACACGTCATTCAATTTTTTTCACTGCTGCTTCCAACATTGATTGTTGGTCCAAGCAGAATGAAATCCTGGACAACTTCAGTAGCCTCATTATTTATCACCATGTTGGCTGTCTGTCCAGTGGTGAGGATTTTCAATTTGTTCACATTCAAATGCAATCCATACTGAAAGCCTTTGACCTTCATGATTAAGTGCTTCAAGTGATTTTCATTTTTTGCAAACAAGGTTGCCATCTGGATGTTGCAGATTGTGCCACTAAATTCTAGCGACGTCTCCAAATATTCCCATTATCTCCAAATACTCTGACCAGTCATACTGAAGGACCTCATACAATCAAAAGCAGAAAACCCATTGTCAGGGAGTAGGTTATAGCAACCCTGAATAGGGTTTCAGGGCTCCTTCACGCCTATCTTATTCTTGCTAATCTTTGGCTCCTAAGTCTTGCCTGTTTTTCTTAACTTGCTATTGACAGGTATAAAGACTGTTGGAATAAATTGTTTTAAAAAATTTCCAAGAAAGATTGTTATGCTTCTGAAGGTTTAAAATCAATGTACCTTTTAAATATGAATGATCTCTATCATGAACTTCAGATTTAGAACTGATTGCCAAACAGCTGGCCTACCAAAACCTGCCTGCAGACACAATAAGTGGGCACTTTTGGAAAGCTGGAAACTAATTCCAGCAGAGCTAAAATCCAGCAGTTGCCAGAAAGAAAAGCTCTAAGCATTCCATGTCCAAACACATTTGTTGTGAGGCTATTTAACTTGTGGGACTGGCACCAGGAGTCAGTGTAATGTGGGGTTGGTAACAGCAGAACTGCAAGTCTAAGACAATTTTACACTTGAATGTATTCAATTTGCTGCTACACAAAAGAAAGGAAGGATGTAGTAAAGGCCACAGGCATTTCAAAGAAGTATTTTTGGAGAAGGAAACAGAAAGAGTAAATTATTCCCATTATATCATGGGGCAGCAAGAAATATACATTGTTTTTTAAGTTAAATATGGATAATATCTTTTAATTAGATCTATAGTGTGGTGGTTACCTGTGGGCTGCCAACTGCCAAGTCAGCAGTTAGAAACAACCAGCAATTCAGCAGGAGAAGGGCAGGGCTTGCTACTCCTGCAAACAAGTACAAGCTCTCATCAATTGGACTACATGTGTAAGGGGCCTGAGTTAGTTAATTGTGCCAGCCTGGCCGATAATCACATGTGGGTCTGGTTGAAAAGGCGGAGGGATAAATGGGTGGTGAAGCCTCGCCTTTCTAGTTCTCGGGTCTCTTGTTTTGTGATGGTTGCATCGGGTGCAGCTGCCTTAGCAGTTCCCTGTTTCAGCTTGCAAGATTGACTTCCTCCAAGACATCCCCAAGGAGAAGCCGCATGGATCTATCCCAATGCAGCCCTGGGTGCTGGAGCACCCGTGTGGAGACCCTTGCCAGTGCTGAGATGCTTACACGTTCACGGACTCAGCTTTCCTCCTGCAGTCGTCATCATTGCCTCTGTTTTGTGAGGTGGAGGACTTTGTGGACTGGTGTTGGGTTAATGGGTTAATGTTGGACTTGTGGGCTTGGGCAGCATTGGGTTGGGATGTTTTTGTGATGCACCTTTTCTTTACATAAAACTCTCTCTTATACATGAGTTGCTGTGCATTTGTTTCTCCAAAGTACCCAGACTAATACAGGGCCTATCCTGGGACACCATCTTTCAGAGCACTATCTGGGCACCTGGCTCAATGAGTTCATCTCTTCCAGTGATGACCCCCTGTGTGTCAGAGTCAGAAAATCCCGCATAGGGTTTTCAAAGGTTGATATTTCAGACGTAGATCTCAGGTCTTTCTTTTGAGGTAACGTTGGGTGAAGTCTCACTTCCAGCCTTTCACTTAGCTGAGCGTGTTAGCCATTTTCACCACCCATTGCCTCCTCTCCCTATTCTAGAACCAAACCAAGTCCACTGTCATTGAATAGATTCTGACTTACTGGCAGCAGACAGCCTTATGGTTCTCTTGTGGGGCAGGTGGTGGGTTTGAACTGTCAGCCTTGCAGGCAGCACCTCAACACCTCACCCAAAGCACCACCAGAACTCCCTCCTGCCCTCCTTCAGTCTGTGGAATTCCTCCCACTGGACCTATGTTTAATTGCCCCTTGTACAGCCCCCCAATGCAGCATAATGAAGCCACACTGGGGTCCTCAGTAAGTGCCTTTGAAGGCCTGGGAACACATCTAACACCGACAGTTTGAAAGTGATAACATTACTGCTACCTTCTCTTTTTACCATTGCTTCCGCAATCATTCAATAAGCATCTAAATGTCTCAGACACTGTGGGCTTTATTTATTTATTTTTTTGGAGTTGTTTCACTGTGGGCTTTACATTGATGTCAAAACAACGTTGTTGCAAAATCAGAGTGTATTTTGGGTGCCATTCTGTTTGATCTTTCAGGATAACAGAAGACGTCGAAGCTATTACCTGTCAGTTTGCATACTGTGCCACCTTAGGTGTTGGTGTGATGCCGGAAGCTATGCCAAATCCTAGTGGGGAAGTTTCCCAGGCAGACAGGTTTCAGCACAGCTTCCAGCCTCACAAAGACAAAAAGGAAAGAGTCAGTGACCTACTGCTGACAATTAGACAATAAAAATTTGATGAAGCACAACAGAATATTGTCTGATAGAGTGCTGGCAGATGCAAACACTCTAATGATCATGAAGATGAAGCAGGCCCAGTCAGTATTTTGCTCTGTTGTACAGAAGATCACCGTGAGTCTGATCTGATTTGATGCCAACTAACGAATGCAAGAAGACCTCATGGGGCAGGCAGATTACCCTACCAGTCCATTTCTAGAAGCCTCCCCTGGACCTCTCACCCCTGAATCCAGTGAGCCTGCCTCCCTTGCCCTCTGCCACACCCCATCATGTGGATTGTGAGTCTCCTGTGATTTGGTGTGACAGTGTGGCAGCAGAGGGCATGAGAAGGATGAGTCGGGTGAATCTGCGGAGCTTCTCCTGGGATGAGGGGGTTCCAGTAGTTTAACGGAGTCTCAGCTTCTTATCCTTTCAATGCCACAGGCACTGGCGGTAGAGCTTTTCTGTCACAGCGGAAGTGAGAGGGGACCCCTACCTCAGCTCTGATCTCCCTCACTGGCAGAACTGTCATTATCGCCACTTTAAGTGGCTCCGTTTCCTGGGAGGTATCTGCTCGGGAAGACTTTGGCAATCCCTCTGTAGCACCTGTCAGCACGCTGTGGCTCATGGACTCTGCTGCGTGGCCAGCTCCCAGATCTTAGTTCTTCTCCCAGTACGCTCAGCAACTCTTAGAGGTCATTATTGGGAATGGTAGGGCAGTCATGATTTTCCATTAGTCGATGCAGATTGGGCCCCAGAAAGACACACGCTTATCTGATTGACCTGGTTCTATTTTATACAGCCTTATAATTTCATTCAAAACACTTCACCCGCGACTGTAGAAAGTAAAATGTAGTGTTAGACTTCACTTGTTTGCTGCCTTTGTCACTAATACTTTCTGATTTGGGGATTATTTTTGTGCTTCTCCTATAAATGCCATTGTCACTTCCACTAGACACTTTCTCAGGGGTAATTTGCAAGCAGATACCTTTGATAACAAGGCTACCGTGTAGTGGTGAGGATAGAAGTAGTAGTGATGGCTGATATTTATGAGCAGTATTTTTTATATGTCCAAAGGAACCCTGGGGGCAGAGTGGGCTACAAATTGAGCTGCGACCCACAAAAGTCATCCTTTCAAACCCGCTCGTCACTCTATGGATGCAAGATGAGGCTGGCTGCTCCTATAAAGCTTCAAAGTCTCAGGAGCAAAAGGGGGCACTTCTGAGCTGTCCTATGGGCTGTCTCTTCGTAAGAACCGACTCCTGGCAGTGAGGTTGGTGTTTTGGAGATTAGTCTTTGCTTCCACACTGGAAGCTGTCACTCATCACTTCGAAGAACTTTGGAAGACAGCTACTTGGCCAACTAACTGGAAAAGATCCTAAAGAACTGTGACCCAACAGAACCCTCAAATTATAGAACAACATCACATGCAAGTAACATTTTGCTGAAGAGCACCCAGCAATGCTCCAGTTTGAAGCTGGCTTTGTGGAACAGGGCTGGACCATTTGGTGGCCGAGGAGACCATTGCCGACTGCCTGCCTCGACGTCCTCAACAGGCAGTGGCTCTTCGAGTTTGCCCAGCACTAGGGACAGGACGGGGCCTGTGGTCACATGGAGTGCGTGCTCAAGAGACTGGCAGTGAAGCAGGTGGAGCAAGTGGTGGGTTTGAACTGTCAGCCTTGCAAGCAGCACCTCAACACCTTACACCGACAGATGTTTAATTGCCTCTTGTACAACCCCACAACCCAGAATAGTGAAACAATGTTTGCTTTTTAAAAATATAGCCTTAGTAACCAGCCTTTGCTCACTCCAGACAACAAAGCCATTAAGAGGTGACACACACCTTCCCACTAGGCAAGGTTGCTGTCTCCCTGAGGCCCAACACCCCCTCTGTCATTGTTCCTGCTGTTAAAGGCCCCAACCCCCCAGGTCAGTCGCTATTCTTTGGTCACCCCTGAGGTCCAGGCCTCCTGGCCTCATTCCTGTGCCTTCGAGGTTCTCAAAGTCCAGGGCCTGGTGTCACTGTGAGCAGGAGTCTCTAGGCAGAGCAATGACCAGCCCAAGCAGAACTGCCAGGAAGCTGGACTGCCCAGAAGCCTCCCAGCCGAGTGAGCCCAGGGCAACAGCCCCGCTGGGTGTCAGGAGTCAGTGTCTGCACAGGTGGCCAGGAAGCCATGGTCCAGCATCATGGGGCCTCCCTGCAGAAGGCCTGGAGGAAGTCACTGGCTGCCGCCGGGTGGTTGGGCTGGATGACATTCACGTTCCTGGTGCCCAGAGCCAGAGATCACTTTCACCTTCTGGGTCTGGCCCAGATTCATGGCCACACTCTTGAACATGCTCTCCATGTGGTCAGGGGTCCAGCTCAGTTCATAGTGCTGCACATACCTGAAGAGATGCTGCTTTTTGAGGACATTGAGCAGGTAGTCCCCGATGCTCTCCTCGCCCACCAAGTGGTCTAACACTGCTCCACACAAAGCTAGCTTCAAGCCAGTCCTCACACTCTCTATCCATGGTGCCAGCACCATAGGGGTGTCCATAAGGAAGACCAGGGGCTGCTCACACACCTGGATTCTGGACATCAAGGCTCTGGTGACCCCATGCTGGCTGCCCACCCTTGTGGCTTTCCCTCTTCTGATGTGCAGCCTCCTAATGAGGCATTAATGAGGGAGGACTTGCCCAGTTGGGGACCCCAATCACCCTCAGTTGTTGCAGCAGTACATTGACAGGGAGCTCCCAGAAATTCAGGCTACATTCACTAAAGGATGTGAAACTAATGATATCCCTGCCCATGTCAGGTGGGTTTAGCTAAAATCAGAGAATACCAGAAAGATGCATACTTGTGTTTCATTGACTGTGCAAAGGCATTGCATGTATGGAGGACAAGAAACTATGGATAACCTTGGGAAGAATAGGAATTCTAGAACACTGAATTGTGCTCACATAGAACCTGTACATGGGTCAAGAGGCAGTTGTGGGAAGAGAACAAAGGAATACTACATGGTTGAGTATCAGGGAAGGTAGGCTTCAGGGTTGTTATCCTCTCACCAAACTTGTTCAATCTGTGTGCTGAGCAAATCATCAAAGAAGCTGGATTATACGAAGAAGACTGCAGTATCAGGATTGGAGGAAGGTTTATTAACAACCTTTGATATGCAGATTACACAACCTTGCTTGCTGAAAATGAGGAAGACTTTAAGTACTTGCTGATGAAGATCAAGGATCTAAGCCTTCAGTAGGAATTATCAAAAATATTCACAACTGGATTAATAGGTAACATCATGATAAATGGGGAAAAGTTTGAAGTTATCCAAACTTTTTTCTTGCTTGGATCCACATCAATGTTCATGGAAGCAGCAGTCAAGAAATCTAACAATGCATTGCATTGGATAAATCTACTGCATAAGACCTCTAGATTATTGAAAAGTAAGGCTGTTGCTTTGAGAACTAAGGTGAACTTGACCCAAGCCATGATAATTATCAATCACCTGGTGTGCATGTGAAAGTTGGACAATAAATCAGGAAGACTGACGAGGAAATAATGCATTTGCATTATGGTGCCGTGAAGAATACTGAAAGTATCATGGCCTACTAGACAGAACAAACAAATCTGTCGTGGAAGAGGTACATACATCCAGAATGATCCTTAGAGGCAAGGATGAGGAGATTTGGTCTCATGTACTTTAGACATGTTATCAGAAGAGAGCAGTCCCTGGAAAAGAACATCATGCTTGGTAAGGCAGGGAGGCATAGAAACAGAGGAAGACTCTCCACAAGATGGATTGACACAGTGGCTGCCACACTGGCCTAACCTAGGACCAATAGTGAGGATGGCACAGGACTGGGCAGTGCTTCCTTCTGTTGTGCATGGGGGTTGCTATGTGTCAAAATTGACTCAATGGCACCTACGAATAATTAACGGAGCCGTGGTGCTGCTGTTTGGTAAGCACTGTACTGCAAGCTGCAACCACTACACTCGAGAAAGCTGAGGCTACAGTAGCCCCGGAAACCACATACAGGGCCACTCTATAAGTCAGAATCAACTACATGGCAGTGGGCTTTGGGTTTATGTGACAAGGGGTGGAAATGGTTGATGGCTCAAATTCACATAGTGACTGAACAAAAAAAAAGACCTGGAAATCTTGTTTACAAAGCTTGCCACCAAAAAACCTCAAAAACCTTTTGGGAAAGTTTATACCCAGGGGTTGGCATGAATCAGATTTGACACAGTGACAGTGAGTTTATTTGTTTGGTACAAGGTGCCAAGACATAGTCTGAGTCCTTTACAGGTATCATTTAATATAATTTTAGCAACTGATGCTTATCTAGAGAGGTTAAGGAAATCATTCAACTTTATTCAACTAGCATTTGTGAACCTGAGATTCAGCATTAGTGCATAAACGTGCCTCTACTGGTCTTCTTCTGGGGTTTCTTGTCTTGTGAATGAAACCACTTTCCATGGAGGTGGGAAGCCAGTTTCTGGGGACAATATTGTACCTCTATTTCCCCTACTTTTCCAGCTCCGACATATCACTAAGTCCGGTGTCTTTGTTCCTCCATGCTCTTGATTTTCTCGTTTGCCCTTCTTCACAGCCATACAACTCCATTGTTGCTGTCATCTCTTGCCTGGCCTACAATAATGCTTCCTAAGTAGAGTCCCCCCACATACTGACATTTCCTGCCATCATTAACTCACACTGCCATCAGAGTGATCTTTGAGAAACCTAACTTAAATAATGTTACTCCTTGGCTCCCCTTGTTCTTACAGTAATGCGGTTGTTAGATGCAGGTGTCTCTGGAATGTGAAGACGATATGTGCACATAGGGGTGCGTTGCTCCAGCGCTGTATGGACTGATCTAAAGTAGCTGGTATTTAGACGATCGTCTGGATTGAGAGAAGGCTCTGTCTGCATCAGGTCCAGGCTGTGGTTCTAGGGTGATGCTTCAGAAGATTCAGTGTTATTCAAAAGATTAGTAGAAAATAAGAATTCCCTCTGGGCTTTTCCTAATGAAGTCCAGGACTAGTCCAGAGACTTGGAGTAAGGTCCTGCCCTTCTTTGCTGAAAATTGGGCTTGTTTTCAGAAATAGCGTCTGCTTTGTCACTGGGCCCTGGTAGAAACGGAACACTTTACCCTGAGAAACCAAGTGACCCTGTGACCTAAACCATCAATCTTTAACTGGGTGCCATCTAATCCACTGAATCATCATGGTATATGTGTGCACCCCAGTTCATCATCCAGTGGAAGTGGATATGTGAGTCTGGGCTCAGGTGTGTCTCAAAGGCACATACACACTCCAAGAGCAAGTACCCGGCCTCTCTTAACTGTGTCCCTACAGAGGTGACACCCACAGGATTACAGACCCTTTCAGGGTGGCCCTGAATGGCAGTGGTGAAGAGTTTTATCAGTAGGCAGAACTTTGGACAATATAGTTGGTTGGATTCAACAGCATGTGCTTTTTCTCTTCAAAGCTGGTGCTAGACTACTACCCCCACTGAGTGCCCGACTCAACAGCAGTAGTGACCACTGCTCTCCTATGAGGTCTGATAGGACATCATTCCTGGCTAATGGCGAGCTCAACCAGCCACCTGGAGCCTGTTCAATTACACTGGAGCCTTTCCTTTATGGAGAGGGTCGTAAATTTTCCTCATGGAGTAGACACCTATTCTGGATATACCAATCCCCCCCCACCCCACCCAAACTAAACCAATTACCCTAGCATCCTTCTGTAAGGTTTCTGAAAACATAAATCTTGAAGGAAGCTGACAGCCTCATCTTTCTTTTCTGGAGCAGCTGGTGGGTTTGAATCGCCGACCTCGTGCTTAGCAGTTAAATATCTGTCCTACCATGCCACCTTAACTAGTAACCAGTTTATTTTTCAGGTGGAAGATCTATTTTCCATCCTGGTGTCAATGCTGTGATTTGGCATTACCAAGCCCTGACATTCTGCACCTCTACATAGACCCTCTCAATGTATGAAACTTCCAATAGCCTAGATTTCAGTCTTTGTTGCCCATCAAGATTCCACATTACCTTCCCTCTTCCCACTGTATTACCCCAAGTGTTTTCAGTTAGTGCCTAGCTTGACAGCAGCAATAACTCTCTAAGCTGCTGTTTGAGGCAAATCGACTCTTTGCTCAGTAATCCTTTCTGGTGGAGATCAGACATCTGTTAGTGAAATCATCTTTCTGAAGGCAGAGGGAAATCTTTGCAACACCCAATTGGTTAATGCAGGCAGATTTCTCCCATGTGCTCAGTTGCTTGGGGGTCAGAGTTTATTTTATTTTATTGTCAGAACCAGAGGCCTCTATGAGACAGGCCGTCTGAGTGCCCCAAAGCACCTTCTGCTTGCCCTCCTCTTCACTGATTCCCTCAGCATGGATCGGGCCAAACTCAGCCGGTGGTTCCCAAAAATGATGCTATTAAAATACTCTGGCTCCCTGCAAACCTTTCTCGCTCTGCTGTCTGCTGATGTAGATCAACGAAAGAGCTCTGAGCAGCTTTACTTGCAGCAGTTTATATTAGCAGACTGGAAGCATATGGCACATGCTTTTTATAAAACAAAATACCACCCCTCCTATTGATATTTTAATACAATCGCCTCCCTTGGGAGGACTCCTGGCTATCGCGTGGGAATGAGTGTACGGGGATGATGAGTGGCACCATCCCTGTGATTGGAGGCAAGCCTGGAGAACGCCCAAACCAAATGACTAGATCCAAGCACACACAATCCAGGCTTGAGTAGTGGGGGGCCTGCATGTGGGATTTCCAGGCACCGAAGAACACTGAAGCTTACAAAGTGCCATTGTTTAGGCTATGATATTTTACATTTCTTCATCCTATTTTAAAACGCTCTTCCGCTGACCTCTTCTTGTAAACTCCAATTTGCTTCGTTATCCTTCCTTGAAGGTATACTAAGCTCTAATGTTCCCCTCAGAATTAGCCACCTAGACAAACCCTCCTTAATGGACTGTGGTTTTAAATGGCATCTTTAGAAAACAAGCTAACTTGTAGCAAATCGAAGTCTTTCTTGTTTCCGCTATTGATTGAAGAATTATAACTTATAGCTTTTGAAGTTCAACTTTTTTACCTCAACCTTGTTCCACAAATAGTCATTGTTAACTTGCTAACTTCCCCATGAGGAGCTTGCTCCAGTGTCATTCCCTAATTCCATGGGATTCCTCCTCATTCTCCAGAAGCTGTGTTGAGATAGACATTTAATAAGAAATGGTCTGAGCATTCTGTGGAGGCCCACTTCCAGGTGTCATTAGTGGGTGACGAGGAAGAACTCACGGAGTACAGTTAGGTCCCAGGAGCAGAACTAGTCCAGGAAACAAGTGGGAGCTGTCGTAGAGAATGAAATTCAGAGCCAGTGGGGCAAAAAAGTCCTGGTGGTCTAAATTAGAGCGAGCCTGGGAGCAGTACAGAAGAGGCTCAAGATCACCCTATGCAAAAGGCCCAAGTTTCATAAATTTGGGGGGAACTTATTATTGGGAAGGATATCAACTGAAACACTGGAAGCAACACTTTAATGCACCATTGGCCCCATAAGGTTGTGCATAATGTGTGAGTAAGAGGCTGTTAGCCAGAGTTATGTTGCCCCAACATTAGAGCTCTTGTTATAATTTTCTGCTTGCCACAGTTGGAGGATTGTCCAGTGCTCTTTTGTTTGGTCATTGTGGTGGTGGTGGCTACCATCGAATCTATTCCAGCTCCTAGCAACTCCATGTGACAGAGTAGAACTAACTGGCCCATACAATTTCCTAGGCTATAATATTTACAGATGCAGATCTGTAGGGTTTTTCTTGCAGAGCTGAGTAGTTAAAACTGCCAACTTTTGGTTAGTAGTCAAGTGCTTAAGCATTGCACCACCAAGATATCTGAAGACATGTGTTGGTCACTGGTCACTGAAAACATTTCTTGAGTGCCTACTATGTGTCAGGTACTGTGGATAAAAAAGAATACAATGTGAGCAAGTGCTGAAAGTGAGGAAGACTGTAGAAGCATCGATGCATTTGACTTGTGGTGCTGAAAGAATATTGAAAGTAGCCTGTGCTGCTAAAAGAACAAACCGATCTGTGTTGGACAAAGTCAGGTCCGAGTCCTCCTCGGAGGTCAGGATGACAGACTGTGTCCTACATACTTTGGCCATGTTCTCAGGAGAGACCAGGAGCTAGAGAAGGACATCGTGTTTGGTAAGTGGAAGGGCAGGGCAAAAGAGGGCCGCCCTTAAGGAGATGGAGTGACACCGTGGCTGCATCCGTGGGCTTGGGCACAGGAACAATTGTGAGGATGGCACAGGACCGGGCCGTGTTTCGTTCTATTTTGCATATGGTCCCTATGGGTCTGCGCCAATTCAATGGCACCTGACAACAACATTTCTTTTCTTTCTTTTTAAGTTCAATTGTTTGTTTTAGTTGCTAACTTTTCAACTGTATAAAAACCATACGTTTATACATATTTTTCTAATTTTCAATTATAAAGGCAAAAGTATAGAACATGTTTTATGTAATGATTTTTAGTATGATTTACAACTTTTTTCTCAAATAATATTTTTGTTGACAAATCTTACTCATTCCAATATATCCCTTCCCTTCCCATACATTTGTGTTGTTCAATCCCATTGGGTGTAGTTATACAATCATCAATGCTATCAACTCCCCTGGCCCCCTACTCCCCCACCTCCCACCTCATTTCCTGTACCCTCCGGAACCTTTACTCCTGTCAGTGTCTCTTAGGGGTCATCTATTTTGACTACCATATACCAAGTAATCTTAAATGAACAAATGAGCAGACACATGGCTAACATGACCAATGAAGCATACATATCACATATGGACTATAATAGTAAGGGGAGGAAATCTTAAAGAACTAGAGGATACTTATGTGGTTCATCAGTGCCACACCATACCCTGGATTTATCCTCCATTCCATGAGGCCCCACTAAGAGGGACTGTCCAATGTCTTGCTAGTGGACTTTGGGTCTCCAGTATATCAAGTCCACTTCATATGGATTTAGATGTGCGTCTTTTGAACTTGTGATACCTCTTCCCATCGACACCTTATGATCACACAGGCTGGCGTGCTTCTTCCTTGTGGGCTTTGTTGCTTCCCTGCTAGATGGCTGCTTGATGCTATAGCTCAGGGGTGCTCAATCCATTGATCGTGATCTACTAGTTGATTGCAAATGTAATGTGGGTAGATCGCACGGCATTAAAAAAATAGATGTCACTTAATTGATATACAGCGCAGCCAATCAGATGCAATCTTAGATGTCAAATGCAGTGCAAACAACTGCGCTAAGTGCAGCAAAAGTAACAAGCTAAGTTATTGCCAATTTTTAGACCTTGGTTTTTTTCTCTTAAACATAAGAAAGGGTATTAAAATGAGTGGGGGTGCTGGACCAAGTAAGAAGACACAAACGGATCATTTTCATACGGAATGGGAGATTTTGACACTACCAGCCAACATTCAGCTGAAGTCCATGGCGCATGAACAGTTCTGGAACTTACTCGTAGAGGGAAGGTACCCAAACATGAGAAAATGTGCTACCTCCTTGACTGCATTATTCAGCTCTACTTATTGCTGTGAGTCAGCCTTTTCCCACATAAAGATCATTAAGCCCAAGTATTGTTCCACTATGACTGATGGTCATTTGGAAGTGTGCTTGAGGCTGGCTGTCAGCAGCTACTGTCAGGACTATGCATCCCTGGCTCATTCCATTCAGTGCAAGTCATCAGAGTAAACTCAGGTCATGACAAAAAATTACATAGCTAATAGTATTGTGTTGTTCAATATGGACTCATGCAGTTATGCAAGGTATATAAACATACATTGTACATATAAAGAATCCTCAATGCATTTATGAATGCATGTAATAAATAAATAAAAATAAATATATGTTTTGCATTTTTGTAGTTGGTAGATCATTTTGACTTGATCATTTTATAAATAGCTCACATACTGCTATAGCTTATGCACCCATTTCTTGTACAGAGGTTAAGATTTAAGTAGAGGCCCAAAGTTCACCTGCTTCCTTGTTGCATTTACATATATATACATAATCACACACACATATATTTCCTACTACCCCACTATTATGCTTGCCTGTTCACCTCAGTAATTCCTCTCAGATACTATTTGATTGATCAAACATGCCCAGAAACGCTATACTCTCCTCACAGTCCATTTTAGAACTCTTACCCTTGTACCATCATTGTTGGTGTACCCTGCTCACCTCCCCCCACTTCTCCCCTCCTGTGCACCCCAAAAACCATCATTCCAGCTGCTGTCTCTGTAAAATGGCCTGTCCTGCTTTTCTTGTATAGATTAACACCAAACAACAACAAAATACTAATAAAGGAAAAGAATAAAACAAACAAACAAACAAAACACCAACATACAGATAGCCACCAGACTAACAGGGATCATTACATAGATCCACATTCGTGTCAAAAAGGCGAGTTTCCAATATGTCCATGCGGCTATTCCTGCTGTCTGGGATGCAGCATCTCATGCCTTTCCCTTTGCCCCATTTATGCCTTAGACTTTCAGTGTGGCCCCCTTATGAGTACTCCCCAACCAGATCTGGTGTGGTGCCAAGAGCTGTCCTCTGAAGCAGAAGTCCACACTCAGGGACTTCATGTCCTTGCTCCCATCACTGGTCTGTTACACTTCCCTCCTAGTCTGCCCCCCAGAGGGTGGGTCAGACCTCTCATTCTCCCAGTACTGTATCTTCAGGACTATCCTCTGCAGCGCTGTCATCTAGGGAGAGGCCGTCATGTCTCAGGCTGAGGCCGGCCCTGAGGTCATCTCTGGGAACCAGCTGCTCCGCTTGGGAACATTGCCCTCGTGGATTGGCACGCTGGAATGAGGTCCACTCCTGCTCTCCCTTCCTTTCCTGTGGAGACACAAACAATACCCTTCCCTTGGGTTGATTAGTGGTTTAACCCTTTTTGCTTTCATTTTTCTTCCCTCACCCCTCTGGGGACCTTAAAGGCATATGAGAAGAAGCGGGCGGGGATAAGATGCCTTTCAGCACAGGGGTTGTTGCATCTGTTGTTGATGACGTAGGATTGGGCTTGGTCTGACTCTTGCCAGGATGTCTGGTCCTCAGCCCAGGAATTGAGTGTTACGTGCATTTTTCTTTATGCCCTTCTGCTGTTTGAATGGACCTCAGTGGACTCAGGTTGTACTTGACCTTTTGTGGTTGGCTAACTTCACTCAGCATACATCCTCCAACTCTTTCCTTGAGATGAGGTGCTTCATGGTTTCACCACTGTTTTTTAGGGTTGCATAGTATTCCATTGTATATATACCAGAGTTTTTTAATCCATTCATCTATGATGGATATTTAAGCCGTTTATAGTGATGAACATTGGAAAGCAGATGACTGGTTGTGGTCTGCTTCTTATTTCTTCTGGGTATATGCCCAGTAGTGGGATTGCTGGGTCATATGGTAGCTTTGTTTCTAGCTGATTTAGGTACCGCCAAATCGTTTCCCACAGTGGCTGTATGTATCTACATCACCACCAGCAGTGAATGACAGTTCCCATCTATTTCACGACACCCCTCTCCAACATTTATTGCTATGTTTGTTTTTGAATTGTGCTATCTTTGTGGGTATTAGGTGGTATCTCATAGTTGTTTTGAATTGCATTTCCCGGATTTCTAATGATTGGGAACATTTTCTTATATGTTTATGGGCCATTCGGGTTTCTTTTGTGAATCATCTGTTCCAGACTTTTGCCCACTTCCTCGGTGAACGATTTGCTTTCTTCTTCTTGTAAGCTTGCAGGATGCTTCAGATTTTAGTAAAAAGCCCTTTGACAACATTTTTTTATCTTCATCAGCTTCCACTCTTTCTCACTGTAAGCAAGCAAGAGTGTGTCATCTGTGTATCTAAGGTTGTGAGTAAGCCATTCTCTGATCTTTATCATATAGTTCAACCTCACGGATAATTTGCTCGGCATACAGATTGAACAAGTCTGGTGAAAGGATACAACACAATGTACACTCCTCTGATTTTAAATAATGCACGATTCTCTTTTGCTCTTTGAACAACTGAATCCTGGTCCAATATTACTCATGAGCACAGTGAAATGTTCTGGAATTCCTATTTTTTAGGGCTATCCATAGTTCGTTGTGATCCATATAGTTGAATTCCTTTACATAACTAATAAAACACATGTGGATATCTTTCTGGTACTCTCTGCTCTCAGCCAAGATCCATCTGATGTGAGCAATGATATCCCTTGTTCCACATCCTCTTCTGAATTCAGCTTGAATTTCTGGTCACTCCCTGCTGATGTACTGCTGCAACCATTATTAAATTATCTTCAGCAAAATTTTACCTGGAGTAATAATAATGATACTGTTGTATAATTTTATTCTGTTGGGTCATCTTTCTTTGGATTGGGTACAGATATGGATTTCTTCCTATTAGATAACCAGGCATCTGTCTCCCAAATTTCTTGGGATGGATGAGTAAGTGCTTCTAATACTTCATCAGGTTGTTGAAATATTTTAATTGGTCTGCCATCAATTCCTGGAGCCTTGTTTATGGCTAATGCCTTCAGTTCAGCTTGGACTTCTTCCTCCAGATTTTGCTTAGATCCACAATCAATACTCACGGAAGCAGCAAACCATGCATTACATTGGGTAAATCTGCTGCATAAGTTTTCTTTAAAATGTTGAAGAGCAAGAATGTCACTTTGAGGGATAAGGTGTGCCTGATCCAAGCCATGGTATTTTTAATCACCTTAGGAGCTTGTGAAAGTTGAACATTGAATAAGGAAGACTGAAGAAGAATGAACACATTTGAATTATGGTGCTAACAAAGAACATTGAAAGAACCATGGACTGCTATAAGAACAAAGCGATCTGTCTTGGAAGAAGTACAGCAAAGGTGGTGAGACTTGGTCTCATGTACTTTGGATATGTTCTTAGGAGAGACCAGACCCTGGAAAAGAACCTCCATTTCGGAAAAGCTGAAGGGCAGTGAGAGAAGAGGAAGAGGCTCGATGAGGTAGACTGCCACAGTGGCTGCAACAATAGCTTCAAACAGAAGCACAATTCTGAGGACGGTGCAGAATTCAATGGTGTCTTGTTCTTTTGAACACGGGTCGCTAATGGTCAGAACTAACTTGACGGCACCTATGAACAACAACAGGACAGTGAGGAAAGGATGGGCAGCTGTTTGTGTAGCCAGTAGAGAATTTGCTGAAGAGGTGTTATTTTAGTAGAGATTTATAAGAAGTAGGAGAGCGAAATATGCAACTAGCCAGAGGAAGAGAATTCCAGGCCCAAAGAATAGCAAACACATAGGCCCGAGGAGGAAGTAGCTTCCTTCAAAGACAGCAAGGAGTCTGCATGTGTGGAGAGTGAGTCATGGGGAGAAGAGTAGGAGACAGGGTCACAGGGGTGAGGAGGGGCTAAAACACAAGAAGCCTCAGGGCAGTGGGAAAGCGTTGTTCATTTTCTCTTTCTCAGCAGTTGATAGTACACACAGAGTCAGCATATGGGAGTGACCCTTGTCTCTTCTGACAGGGGTGGGAAGGTTGTGAGAGGGGTGTGGTGTGGGAGGGAGGTTAGGAAGTTGTGTAAGGAGGACTGCATTCTCACAGAGAAGATCCCCTGGAGTCCCCCTTGCTGGAGGGATGGCTAAGCAGCTCCTCAGAGGAGTGACATTCCACAGGGATGTCTAGGAAAAGTCCTGCAGTATTATCTCCCCAAAGCCAGACGCACTGCTATCAGGTGATTGTAACTCGTGAAAGCACTATAAAGGGTTTCTGAGTTTGTATATCTTTATGGGAACAGATAGACTCATCTTTCTCCCTAGGAGTTGCTGCTGAATTAGCAACCCAACACCTAGAGCTCATGCCAACAGGAAACACAAAATGTTATCTATTAGAGACAGGAGACTTCTCTTCTTTGAAAACATTATGTTCATCTTTGAAAAATCCTTTTCTGCTTCTGCTAAACTTACAGCAGTTGTTCTGAAAATATTTTTCTAACGTTCTGAACACTGTCAGGAATTGCACAATTCACTCACAATATCTGGTGGGCATTTGGGGCATAGCACAACGCTGAAAGGAATGACAGTGTATCACCCTCGAGTTCAGTGATTCTCCACCTTCCTCATGCCATGACCCTTTAATACAGTTCATCAGGTTGTGGTGACCCCAGCCATAAAATTATTTTTGTTGCTACTTCATAACTGTAATTTTGCTACTGTTATGAATCAGGCGAACCCTGTGAAAGGGTCATTCGACCCCCAAAGGGTCGTGACCCACAGGTTGAGAACCGCTGCTCTAGTTGTTTGGCTCTTATTCTCTTAACATTCTATGTTTGTTTACTGAAGTAACAAATACAAGGGAATAAAAATGTAGTATTTCACCAAGAGAATATTACAACTATAGCTCTAATTTTTATACCAATAGACGGAATGAATATTACTATGGGCACTTCTAATATCCTGTTGCACAGCCAAATGCTTAAAAAAAGGAAGGGGTGTAAATTTGTGATTTTCATATCAGAAGGTTGTCGGGGCACCCACCTTAGAAAGAAGGAACACCCACTGCAAGTGCCTTTTTAACAACCAGTTCGCCGAATTTAACAAAAAATAGGTATCGGTGTGTAAGGTTTCTGGGGTGTTTTACTGCTGTTCTTGCTTCCCAATGCTGAAAGGATTCATGTGGAAGAAGCACTTTTTTAAATCCAAGTAACGTTTATGAGGGAAAGGGAAGTTTCAGGTCTTACAGGCTCAGAAAGCATACGCTCTCTCTGGAAAGCATGCAAGGCCACATGACGGGGCTGTGGGAAAGGTCACGATTGAAAATGGCCATTTCAGGGGAGCAAGGAAAACCATGTAGCTGGAATACCAGAACACGAGAAACCAAGCATGCAGAAACGGGCAGGAAATCCCCAGAGGGCCAAGAGAGAATGCGCCCTTAGAGGGCCTGCAGGTCCTTGTGTGCCCCACACTCCGGGGAGATTCCTACCCTCCACTTGTAGAGAGCACCTGAACAGGAGAGGAGCTCAGCCTCCCCTCAGCCTGCTTCTACCGTGTTTCCCCAACAGTAAGACATCCCCCGAAAATAAGACCTACTTACAGTTTTACCTCTCACGGAAATATAAGGCATCCCCCTGAAAATAAGACCTCCCCGAAAATAAGGCCCCCCAAAACTACCGTAACTCTGGACTCTGGACTATAGCGGTGGGTGCCACCACGCAGTTCGCTGTTGGTTGCAGCGCAGCCAGAGCAGACAGGAAGTGCAAGTAAATGTACCATAGATTATGAGTAAATGTACCATAGATTGTTGTACATGGAAATAATGGTAGTAACAAGAAATTCTTGATACTGTAGGATTCACAGTTTGTCTGGTTATGCTGGTTTGTGATGACAACTACTAACGTACCATATACAGGTAAAAAATTTCCTTCTTTTTGTTCAACAATAAATGTGTACCATATTCTTCTTCATGGAGAAATAAGACATCCCCTGAAAATAAGACCTAGCACATCTTTGGGAGCAAAAATTAATATAAGACACTGTCTTATTTTCGGGGAAACAGGGTATCCCCTCCTATCCCCCACAGGGAGGCGTGGTTGAGGGTATTGACCAAGTTATTGGTTGAGTTTAAATGCACCTGTGTGATGTAATACTGCTGGAGACTAAGGTGGGTGTGCCCAGACTCAGTTCTGGGTTTTCCCATAAGTGTCTAATTAGTGTACCTGATTTCTTTCCAACCCTTTTATTGTGGCATGAACAGCTAATTTTTGTTTAGTATAGGCATTCAGTGGAAACAATCCCTCTTTGTCCCTGTCTAGCTACCTTTCAGGCTCTGCTGAACTGGTGCAAACTGGCTGAATCCCAACACTGATTACAAAGCACTGTAAAGAAGGCCAAAATCCTCACAACTGGACCAATAGGTCAGGATAAGCAAAGAAGAAAAAATTGATATTGTCCAGGATTTTGTTTTGTTTGGCTCCACAATCAGTGCTCATGGAAGTAGACATCAAGGGATCAGATGGTGCATTGCATCGGGTAAATCTACACGGGACCTCTTTAAAGTGTTGAAAAGCAAGGGTGCTATTTTGAGACTAAAGTATGCCTGACCCAAGCCATAGTATTTTCAATCATTTCATATGTTCTTTTATAGTACTGTGTAATTCTGTTATGTTAGTATTAATCTTTTATATTTTTCTGTTTCTAGTTTTCTTGTGGTTTCTAGTTTTTCTAGTTTTTTCATTTTTCTCTTGGATTCTTTCTCCATCTGTTGAATGTACCTGATCATCATTCTTCCAAATCTTTTCCTAGTTGTTTCATAGCCTCTTCATCTTCAGCCAATTCCTTGAGGTCTAGGCGTTATTTACTCATTTATGCCCATTTCTCTTGATCTTTTCACGCGGACTGGTATTTCCTTCTGTCTCCTTGGGATCCTGATATAGCTGTTAAGGGGGATGGGGTGGTTGAGTAGAGTTGATTCTGTCAAGTGTTATAGGAGAGGAATGATAGAAAGAAACTTCAAAATGAGAAGAGGGAGAAAGGAGACAGAAGAAAATAGGAGCAAGAAAAGGAAATAAGGAAAAATTGTGGAAAGAAAAAAGGAAAAATTTGTTCTTAATCATTGAATAGGTGAGGCAAATGGAAGAAATGATGAAGTAAAAGGTGTGAACAGAAAATATCAAAAGGGCAGCTTGAGAAGACAAAATACAATAATATAGTGAAATGTGAAAAATCTTAGAAAGCCAAAAATGCGGAACATGCTCAGCATATCTTAAACCGAGAAAATTTAAGCCTAGAGTTGTGATGTTGAAAGACTCTATGGGCAAAATAGATACCAATGCAAGAAGTATTAAAAGAAGATGGAAAGAATACACAGAGTCACTGTACCCAAAAGAAGTAGTCACCATTTCACCATTTCAAGTGGTAGTGTATATGAAAGAACAAATGGTATTAAAGATTGAGGTTCAAGCTACATCATCCAAAAACAAGGCTGAAAGCATTATTCAAAAACAAGGCTCCAGGAATTGATGAAATGCCAAGTGAAATGTTTAAACAAGCTGATAAAGCACTGGAAATAATAATAAATAAACTGAGCAAGTAATTAGAAAAACTGGATTAGATGAAGAATTGGAGGAAGACTTAGTAACAACTTATGATACATATGACACAACCTTGCTGGCCTTTTGAAGGTGAGGAGGCCTTGAAACACTTGCTGATGAAGATCAAGGATTGCAGCTTTAGTACGGATTATAGTTTCATGTAAAGGAGACCAAAATCCACATGCATGTGAAAGTTGGAAATTGAATAAGGAAGGCTGAAGAAGAATCGATGGAGTTTGAATTGTGATTCTGGTGAAATTGGAAAGTACCATGGACTGCCAACAAAACAAAACAAAAAAATCTGTTTTAAAAGAAGTACAGCCAGAATGCTTATTAGAAGCAAGGACGGTGAGACTTTGTCTCACACACTTTAGATATGTTGTCAGGAGACACCAGCCCCTGGAGAAGGACATCAGCAGTAAAGAAGAGGGGCGGCAAAAAAGAGGAAGGCCCTCAATGAGCTGGATTGACGTGACAGCTCTGAAAACGGCCTTCACAGAAGAACACTTGTGAGGACAGTGCGGGGCGGGACAGGCCAGCGCTCCCTCTGTCGGACAGAGGGTTGCTATGAGTTGGAACCAGTTTCATAGTACCTAACAACAATTTAAAAGAATCTATAAAAATAGTACAAAATTTTATATAAGAAAGAAAGAAAAGCTGCTGCTGTTTGGTTGGGGTCTAAGCTGCTCAGGAGCATTGTCGATGGTGTGGGAGAAACAAGGTGCACTCCTGTGAGAAGGGTGTCAGGTCATTTGATCTCCCTTGTGACCCATTTTTTAAATTGTTTTATTAGGGGCTTATACAATTCTTATCACAATCCATACATACATCAATTGTGTAAAGCAAATTTGTACATTCATTGCCCTCATCATTCTCAAAACATTTGCTCCACTTAAGCCTCTGGCATCAGCTCCTTGTTTTCCCTCTCCCTCCCTGCTCCCCCCTCCCTCATGAGCTTTTGATAATTTATAAATTATTATTTTGTCATATCTTGCCCTGTCCGACATCTCCCTTCACCCACTTTTCTGTAGTCCGTCCCCCAGGGAGGAGGTCACATGTAGATCCTTGTAATTGGTTCCCCCTTTCCAACCCACCCTCCCTTTACCCTCCCAGTATTGCCACTCACACCACTGGTCCTGTAGGGATCATTCGCCCTGGATTCCCTGTGTTTCCAGTTCCTAACTGTACCAGTGTACATCCTCTGGTCTAGCCAGACTTGTAAGGTAGAATTGGGATCATGATAGTTGGGGGGGGGGAGCATTTAGGAACTAGAGGAAAGTTGTATTTCTCATCGTTGATACATCGCACCCTGTCTGGCTCGTCTCCTCCCCGAGACCCCTCTGCAAGGGGATGTCCAGTGGCCTACAAATGGGCTTTGGGTCTCCACTCTGCAGTGCCCCCCTCATTCACTATGGTAAGAGTTTTGGTTCTGATGATGCCTGATACCTGATTCCTTTGACACCTCGTGATCGCACAGGCTGGTGTGCTTCTTCCATGGGCTTTGTTGCTTCTGAGCTAGATGGCTGCTTATTTACCTTCAAGCCTTTAAGACCCCAGATGTCATATCTTTTGATAGCCGGGCACCATCAGCTTTCTTCGCCACCATTTTAAAGTTGTTTTAGTTAAAAAAAAAAAAAAAAGAGTGAAGGGGAAATGCAAGTGGATTTATTTACCTTTTAACCATAGACCAGGTTGTGAGCAGCATTTCTACCAAACAGAGTGCATTGGGAAGTGGATCATTGCAGATACAGTTAGGTTGAAATTTAACACCTTAGCATTTGATCTCCCTTTTAAGCCATTTAAAGTTTGTTTTAATGTTTAATATTTTCTGCTTTTTAAAATTGCTCTTCTGTTTTGCTTTATTTTTGTTAGGCTTGGGAATTTTTGAAAAAGTGTTTCTGTATATGGAATACAGGGTAGGAAATCGATAGGAGCCCTAGTGGTGTAGAGTAGTGGTTATGCATTGGGCTGCGACTGGCAAGGTCAGCAGTTTGAAACCACCAACTGCTCCGAGGGAGATAGGGCTTTCTCAGTCTCAGAAACTCACAGGGGGAGTTCTTCCATGTTGTAGAGCATCGCTATGAGTCAGCATTGACTCGAAGGCAGTTAGTTTGTATAGAGGCAATAATTGGATTAATGGTTCCTTGGGGTGTGGCAGGGAGGTTGTGTGTGGTGGGGCGGGGTGGGGGGGTTGTAAGGGGAACTAATAACAATGAGTACAAGAATTAAGAAAATATTCTAAAATTGGTGGTGGTGATGATTGTACAACTCTTATTAATATGCTTGAACTCCTGAATTGCATGATTTATGCATTACTTGCTAATAAAACTGTTTTAGCTAATCTTATGGGAAGAGACCACAGGGTCTTTTCTCCCATGGAGCCACTGGGTGAGTTCCAACTGCCAATATTCGGTTAGCAGCTGAGTGCTGACCGATTGTACCAACGGGAAGAGCTCCTGCCATTCGTGCATGCTTGCTAGACCGATACAACCTCAGGCAATACCACTAACTGAGGCGGAACAAATGACCAATGGACTCTAACCGCATGGTTAGAAGTAATTGTCCACGCAGAATAAGCTTGAAAGAAAAGTTTGGTAATCTAAGTCTGGAAAACCAGCCATTGAAAACTCTTATTTTGACACAGTTGGTGTCACCATGAGTTGCACTTGACACCATGGCAACCAGATTGGTGTTTGGCTTATCACCAGCTGAAGATTCTCATGTGGCTACTTCTTACTTTGCGTTCGAGTCCAGTTGACCTGGGATTAATTAAGGCTCTTTCAGAAACAGTTGCTTGGAGGATTTAATTGTTATTAAAATAAGTTACAGAACCATAGAATCATAAATGTTAGAAGCACCTAATCCAAACGCCTTTTTATGAAACAATTTCCTCAGTAACCTTTCTCTCAGGTAGAGTTTGAAGGATGTCTGCCTGCGTACTGAGAGGGAGCTCACTTTCTTCACAACACAATTGGTTTTGTTTTCTTTTTTTTTTTTACAGCCACAATTGATTTTCTTGTTGAAAAACTTTAATCCAGCGTTTCCAATTGTGTTTTCAGAGCACTCCCTTTAGGGGGTGTTAATCGATGAATCATGAAAACTAAATTGAAAAATAAAATGGTCTTCATATCTGTGGTCAGTTGAGTGTGGGAAATGTTCTTCTTGGTGGCATTTTAAGCACAGGAACACATGAAAAGTTCTGAGTAGGTCAGCCATGAAGAACCTGTTTACTTTGACTAACCCACAGATTTCTAAGCCGGCAATTGAAAAGAAGTAACCTGGGATAAATCAGTTTCAGCTGTTTTAATTGCTACAAATATTTTCATGTAGTGTAAAAGTCGACCACCTTGTACCTCTCACTCACTGGTCTTAATTCTTCCCTCAGGGGTCACTTAACTAAGAATCAGTCAAACTTTTCCTCCAAAGGCCAGTTTTGGGGCCAGAACAAGCTAGTATCTTCTTCAAAGGCCCTCACTGCACCACAAAACAAAACAACCCCAAACCAGGAAAATAGAAACAAATACAAGGCCCAATTTCAATTAAGGAGCCCTAGATATTGGCATCCACTGGATGGCGGTGGGCTTTTGGTTTGGTTGCCTAGCCGGTTATGGGTTTGGGCTCCTGCTAACTGCAAGGGCAGTGGTTCAAACTCACCCATTGTTCCAGACGAGCAGGATGCATCTTTCTGCTCCTGGGAAGATTGGCAGCCTCAGAAACCCAAAGGAGTAGCTCTACTCTGTCCTCTAGGGCACGGGTTCTCAACCTTCCTAATGCTGCAACCTTTCAATACAGTTCCTCATGTTGTGGTGACTCCCAACCATAAAATTATTTTTGTTGCTACTTCATACTGTAATTTTGCTACTGTTATGAATCATACTGTAAATATCTGATATACAGGATGTATGTTCATTGTTACAAATTGAACATAATTAAAGCACAGTGATTCATCACAAAATAATATGTAATTATATATTGTGAATTATTTATTTCTAATTACAAATAAATGAAATTTTGTCTTGAAGCAAGATATAGCAAAGGTAACAGTCTTCATGCTGGAAATGGATTTAATGACAGTGATTTTTAGTTTTATATAACTCTTAACATGCTCAGTACTTTGTTCGTGGCCTCCTTAAAGTGGAGTGGCTAGACCTGAGTACGATTCTCCAGAGATGATTTCACCAATTCAATACACAAATCCCTCCCCCTGCCACACTTCGAGAAGTAGCCTGTGGCAGCTTGCTTCTGCTATTGCTTCTGCTTATCTAGTGGCCAACAAAGAGCCTACAGGCTTTTTGCCCTTGACTGGTTGCCAAACCAATTCTCCCCCATCCTCTATTCACAGGATCTGAGGACTGACAGCCTGCTTTGTCCTCTCTCAAGTATCACAAACAACTAGTGCCACTTTAATGCGTAATTGCTGGCTCTACCCCTTTGGACTCCAGGACAAATCCAGAGCCAACATGGAGCGACATCTGTAGGCCCTTGATCCCTGACTCTCCAGAGCATGGTTCACTCAGCCTTGCTGGTGACCTCACTGCCTTGTCCTCCAGGGACCAGGCCTTCTCCTTTGAGGCCACATTCCAAGTGACTTTGTCACTGCCTGGTTTCTTTCCAGGATCTTGTTCCTCTGGAAGGCGAATCATGCCTTTTCTAGTTACCCTTCCATAGACACATGACTGCTGACTGCAGAAGAGCAAAACGGGACCTCTACCTGTGTGCAGACATGCCTGCTGCCCATGGGCCTGGGCCCCGGGTACTTGGCTTTTGCTATTTCGGCCACTTCTCCACCTCCAATGCTGGCCTCCCCTCTGTCTCAATTTTTGCCCACTCTATAAGAGAATCTTGCTCGTTCTCTGCCAGCTGTGAGCTTCTTTCAGGAACACCAAATGCACAGCATAGGTCTGATAGTGATAACCTGTCTCAGTACTCTTTCTAAGAGTCTGGACATCATCTTAGAATCCTCTTTAGCACAATATCCAGGTTCCCTTGCTTAAGCAAATGCAATTGTCCCGTATGTTGACACCTTTTCTTCATTCCTAGACTTTATCGTTTACCTCCACAGTGTGAGCCAGCCTATCCTTGTCTTGTCAGTACTGCTGAATATAATTCATTAAGATTTGAGTAGCCGCATAACCTATAGTTTAATCTGAATGAACCCTGGAGGCACAGTGCTTAAATGCTTGGCTGATAAGTGAAAGGTGAGAGGTTTGAACCCATCAGTCCTGTGGAAGAAAGATGTGGCAATCTGCTTCCATTAGAGATTTATAGCCTCGGAGACCCAATGAGGCAGTTCTACTCTGCCGTGTAGCGCTGCCATGTAGGAGCTGACTTGAATCAGCTCCACTGCAGGGTGTCTGATTGGTTTTAGTTTAATCTGGGTTCCATGTGTCCTGATACTGGTCTTTCCAGCCGATCCCTTTCTTTTGCTGACATGCTGGTTGGACAGGCCCTAGAGTCAGTCTGCCTAGGTTCAAATCCAAATTTGGGATGCTTCCAGTTGTATGGGAATCCCTGGGTGGTGCAAACAATGAAAGATTCAACTACTACTGAAAAACTGGTGGTTTGAACCCACCCAGAGGCACCTTAAGAGAAAGGTTTGGCAATCTGCTCTGAAAGGTTATGCCTTGAAAACCCCATGGATAGTTCTACTCTTACCCACAGGAGGTTCTCGTGGCAACGAACAATAAACAGCTGTGTGAGTTTGACCAATTTGACCAATTAACCTTGAGAACCTTGGTCTCTTCCTTTAGGGATAATAAGAGTGAGTTGCTGTGAAGTCAGTATGACTACGTGGCGGCCTGATTTGTAACAGGATGAAATGTTGCCTGCTCACTTCTGAGCCATCTTCCTGCACAACCATTGGATGTCCTTCTCCAACTATCAGTCTCTCCTGATGACACACCAAGGTAAGCAAGAGGGAGTCTCAGACAATGTTCTATGACCCATGGGGTTTTCTTTGACTAATATTCTAAAAGAGGTCACCTGGCCCTTTTGCCTTGCCTGTCTTTGGCCAGAAGTTCTGCTGGTATTTGAAGTACCAGTGGCATTGTTTCCAAGTATCCCAACAAGTCACCACAGTATAACAAATGGACCAACGGATGGTGATGAGATAATAGTACCTAACAAATTTAATTGTCTTGCTTAATAAATGGGGAAATGTATGTAAAGTGTTTAGCCTGGAGGCTGGCATGTAGTAAGAATTCAATAAATGTTAATACACACACAGAGAAAAAAAATAAAGTACTTATCCCAGCCCCACTTAAGTAATGCATGAGATTATATTATTAGAAAGGATAATACTAAAAATTCACTGTTACCGAGTCAATTCTGACTCCTAGCGACTCTATGGGACAGGGTGGAACTACTCAGTATGGGTTTCTGAGACTGTAACTCTTTACAGGAGTAGAAATCCTCGCCTTTCTCCCAAGTAGTGACTGGTGGCTTTGAACTGCTGGCCTTGTTAGCAGCCCAATGGGTAACCACTATGCTTTCAGAGCTCCCAGGATTAATAATGACATTCCACTATTAGAGTTATATGTAAATTGTTCTAGAACTTTTTACATTTTATCACTGTCCTCTCTCTCCAGCCTGCAGGTACAGTAGTCTACACATCTCTGTGTGTCAGACCCCAACTCTCCATGCAGACTCTTCTCCACTCTCCCTTCTTGGGCTCATGCACTCAAAGACATCAGGTTCAGAGGGGTATGCCTTGCCAGCAACCGGCTGGCCATGCTTGAGTCCAAACAGAAATTCGTCTTTGGACTCCTCTATGTCCTCTGTGAAATCACTCTAAAAAAGAGCACACAATCTATTCAGGCATATCTGTGCAACCTATAATACAAACCACATGTTAGGAACAGCACCAGCTCACACTAGACGTTGCATAGCAAGTGGGAGCAAGACTGGAGGCACTTTTTTCTAGCACGCCGGAGCCAAGTCTTCCACATGGAGGCAGTTTAGGCTGAGCTAATGGCTTGTGCTAGAAAAGTGCATTATCCAAGGCTGGCTGACTCCCACCTCTCCCTAGGTTGGCTCTTCATCGTGTTCAGAGGTCTCAGCACTTCCAATCAAGGGGTCATATCTAGTGCACTCACTGAGTGCCTAGGAAAGGGATCACATTACTGAGATGAGGCAAGGAGAAGGCATTAGTCAGCAGTTGTGAAAGAGGCTAGCAGCCCCGTGGAGCTGGGAACACACATTATTAAAGGATTCCTAATGCTATTCACCTTCCTCTTAACTCCTTTTTTCCACCCCACCCTCACCCCTGCCCAGACTCCTTACCAGGCTTTCTTGTCTCCAATTCCAAGAAAAGGTCAAGATTAAAGGCACTCAATTTGATTTCTTGGAATCTTGTATGCTACCTGGATTCAGAGACTGATCTGCAGGTCTTAGGAGAAGGAGTGACAGGGCTTACACAGCTTGACAGGATATGTGCTGAGATACAGACAACAATCAGTCCTCGAGTCTCAGAAACTGAAACTGGGCCCCGTGTGGACACTGGCTCTTGGAAAGAAGGCCAAGTTTTCGGTCTTAAGGCTGAACGAGTGGTGAGCTTGAGTATAATGGAATTGGACTCTTAACGGGGCTGAAGAGATTTAAATCTCTCAAACCTAGGCCAAACTTGGCTCCTGAGATGGGGATAAGACTAAGTTGGGGCCAGACGTCAAATGCCCCTTGCTGTGGGGACAAGCAGGGAGCCTGGAGTAGGAAACAGGCTAGACCTACAACTGCAGCACTCTGAGCTCAACAGATTCATTTTGCTGTGTCCTGTGTGTGTGTCAGCCTATCTGACCTTGGAGAACCAAGGACATTTCTTAATGTTGGTTCAACCATCACTCCATCACTTTCTACTCTTCAGCCTGCAGGGCAGGGACTAGCAGACAGAGAGACTACAGAGTCAGGTGTATTTAACAAAGGCAGGAAGGTATCAGAGGTGATGAACAAGAAGTGTGAAGAACCCATCTATCACTAGAAAAACTGAAAAGATACCACAGTTGGGGTAAAGACAGAATGGGACAAGTCCAGGGAGGTCAGGAACACGAAGGACATCATGAAGGGCTGCTGATCAAATGCGTGACATCTTTCCACCCTCAAGACCCAACCCCTCCAGGAAGGATTGGAAGGCTCAAGGACTTAGTTGTATTGCTAAGGTCACAGTGATCCAAAGGGTCAGGATCCCACAGTCTGAGGAAGTGGTCTGAGAGAGTGGGATACAAACAGAATCCCTGATCCCAGTGTAGGGACCAGCTGCTCTTCTTTCTCATCCTTTCTGAGTGCTGGTGACTCTAGGTCCATAGTGAACTTGGTCAGAGGCAGAGGGAAAGAACAGGAACAGAGGTTTCTGTATAAGTGAGATTGCTTTGCACTGTCAGTGTGACTTGTGTTTAGACTAGATGCAGAAGTCTCCTTAGCCACGGAGTCATGCTTAGGAACTAAAATATGAAAAGGAATCCGTAAGCTGGCTGCATTGAGATTTTGTTCATATTTGTAAGGAGTTGGTAGAAAGACCTTCAGTAGGGAAATGGGCTGAAGGCTCCAAGAAAGTTGGGGATTTGAGCAGGAGGATCACATCCACATTTCAGAGTATGGGAACTATTGTCAAATTACCCATGAATCAAGGCAAGCAATGGCTTATTTGTGCTTACTTCTTGATCTATAGTAAACACTTTCACATTTTGTCATCACAGCCAAGACTCTGCTTCCAGGCATAGCTGTCAGCTCTTTCCCACGCCCACAGCACTTTCCTCCAGAAAAATCAAAACGTGCTCTGAAATTTACAAACCCTGACAGGGACAGACTGCTCGGTAGTCACCAAAGGTGGAGATTTGGACAAAGCATGAATGGAGTCTGTGATAGTATCTTGGGACGACATTTCTCAGGTCCCCTTGCTACCTGAGAATCTTCTATACATTTGAACCCTTAAAGATCTCAGTATGCATGTGGGAAGTAAGAAATACTGAGACCAGCCACGCTCATTGTAAGGGATTTTTTTTTTGACTTCTCAAGAATCTCTTGATAAAATTCACTTGTCTTCTGAAAATGCCCTGTGTCTTCTGAAAGTAGAATCTTTCTTTTGGTAAGACAGCAATGTGAGTGCCGGTAACATAAGCCTGGGTTTGCTTGCGCATATGTACTAATCTATAGTGAGTATTGATGTGCTATAAAACATATCAAACTGTTCATTCCAGATTAATATGTAAGTTCAAGTAAGCCCAAGCACACCTTACTTATTGGGTAATCCTCTTCTGGTGGGGACTAATGAGTGTCTGCGAAAAGCTTTGAACTCTCTCCTCCTTGGGTTAATAGCAAGCATCACTATTATTAAGGTGCTTTGAGATCTCCAAATGAAAGTGTCCATCAGGTTAAAAGTAAGGGAAGCAATAATAAACTCTCCTTTGGGGGAAAGGTTAACGACAACATGAAGGGCTGCTGATCAAACGCTTGTCATCGTTCCACCTCAAGACCCAACTCCTGCAGGAGGGACTGGCGGCAAGTACTGAGGACAGCAGCCTGAACCTTCCCTCCCAGGACTTGCAAAGGTTTACAACGTCTTCTTCCTGTACATTATTAGCTAGTGTGTGTGTGTGGGGGTGGGTGGGTGGGTGGTGTACATTATCCTAGAAATAAAAGGCTCCAGAAAATCCTGAGGGGGATTATGAAGAAAGTCTCCTTCAATTGTTTGCCGAGAAAAAGAGCA
Source organism: Echinops telfairi (assembly GCF_000313985.2). NCBI lineage: Eukaryota > Metazoa > Chordata > Mammalia > Afrosoricida > Tenrecidae > Echinops > Echinops telfairi. The sequence goes on from NW_022111324.1 coordinate 68,911,892, forward strand.
TTCCGTGTTCAATGCTTTAAGCAGTGCTGACCCTTTATGTCACAGTGTGGTCATTGAAACTGACATCTGTGTTGTTCCCTCTTGTTTGCCGTTTTGGTAATGTACCCCCAAAAGAGGACTGTATCTTGGATGCTGTGGGGGGAAAAAACCCTCACTACACTTACATCTTATATCTCTGCTTTCAAAAATTCAACTTAAGCCAAGTCTTAATACGCTCCCCGCCCCCACTAGGTATCCATTAGTGGTAACTTTTTCTTAACAATTTCATATATTACTCTTGGATCGCTTGTATGGAACATGTGGAATTGAAGGGTCAAGGTGGGGCCAATCTTGTTCATTTCATGCAGGTTGACATGATTCATCTCTGGGCTTGGGGAAAGGACCACAATGGGGTCAGTGTCCTCGTGGTCTCATGACCTGACCACTGGTATCTGTGGCGTTGCACGTTGTGCTCACTCTGGTGCATTTTCCCCAGGTGGACGGTATCTGTGCTTGGGGACTTCTTAGCCAGCACCCTGGGGTAAAAGGGACCACTGTGGTGACTTTTTTTTGCATCTACTTCACCAGTGAGGCGACTACTCCCACCCCAACCCCTGAACACCCTCAGCTATCCAGTTAATTCATTTGAGAGTTCATCCCAAGTCTTCCAGGATTCAAATATTTTCAATCTTCACTAAAGGACCTGAGTTCTGGCTGACCCCTGTGGGGAACTTCCTTCTGTGCGATTGAGAGTTTACCCTCCTTTAGGGCGTATCAGGGAGGAGAGGAGAATTTATGGAGTAGATAGTTTTTCTCACGTTATCACTTGCCAGAGTCTACCTTGTAATCACTCGATTTATTGTGCACAAGCCCTAGATGACAACCTTAGTCTGAATTTTGTAAGATGTGGGGAACCCAGGAAAGCAAAGGTCTAAGCAGGCAATTCCTAAAGTGTAGGCACCAGTCCATTGTTCCTTAACGTCTAATATTTTCCCTGTTCCCAGGCTCAGGGGTCTCTTCCTGAAGATATCACCATTCCATTTCCCACTGGGTGATCAATCATCTTCATAAAGCTCAGAGATAGTTCCAGAACATGCTGTATGTTTAGAAATTGTAGCATTGCTTATATTAGGAAAGAACTGAAAACACTTAAAGGAGCAGCTATAGAGAATGAATTAAATTTAAAACAACATATAAAATAATATGCAGGCACTTAGAAAAGAGAAGTAGATCTGTAAACACCAATGTGGAAGGATATAATTGTTATTTTGTTTAAAAAAATAAACTGAGTTTCACAACAGCAGTACAGTAGGATCCCATTTTGAGAAAGTTCTGGATGAGCATACAATACATTAAACTATATAATGCCAAGGTGATTTCTAGAGCAAAGTGGGTTTGCATGTGCCTTGGACTTGGAATAGCACCATATGGCCTGAATTTTATAAGCATGTGTTATCCTTGTGTTCCGAAAAACCAATACATCTAAAATTACGTAAAAAAAATAACAGTTGCTCATTTTATTGAATTAATTTAATAAGCCACGCCTCACAGACAGAAGTATGTCTTACATATATAGAAAAGATGTCTCTGTCAAATCCCTAAAGAGAAGCATGTTAGGCTATTGTATCATTCAAGGTTTGGGGCTGCAACCAACAAAAATCCACCTTAAGTGAGGAGCAGATTTATTGAAAGGAAGTTGAAGGAGGAGGTGAGCCATCTGGCTCCAGGAAACACTGGAAGCAGGTCACTTCCTGGGATCTCAGTATAGAAACTCCTTGACCATCTCCATGGTCTACGGTAGCAGGAACCAAAGGGACAATCATTGCATGACTCAGTCACAAAAGCACCAGAAATAGAGGTCATTTGAGGAAAGAGGTTTACAGTTTCCAAAGAAAGAGGAGAAGGAGGCTGAGAGAACTTAACAAATTTCTATTCTATTTATTTTCTGAGCAATGCAATGAATTTGTTCAGCATTAATCATATTCTTTAGCCCATTGTGACCTGTTGTCCAAATTTTTCTAGAGGAAACACAAACAAGGTCTAGTAACACAGACTGGCAAAATAATTCCTGTGATGTTAATCAGCTCATGAGACTTGAACCCATGATATTGTCTCATTCACGTTATATTTAACCCAGCTAGCTAATCAGCCATGGATTACACACCACTCACAGATACTCTCTGGTGTTGGTGCTTCCTCTACATCCAGCTGAGCAGGGCCGTGCTGTAACATGCTTGTCAGTGCTCTCTACCATCTGTATTCCAGAAATCCCTTTTGATCATTCAATTGTGGTTAGTGCCTGGGTGCTGATTAATGACACAATTTCACAGCTATAAAATTGTGGAATCAAATTACACAAATGGGTGCATTCTTTCCTAGCTCTGCACTCATACGCCTCAATCCTGCAAAATGGTGGATGCCATGCAGTATCCTTAGCCTGGAGTCTATTTTGGAGTTTGATGCAATTCTATATTCACAGTCTACTCTTAGCATTGTCTTAGTTATCTAGTACTGCTACAACCTAAATACCACAAGTGAATGGCTTTCACAGACAGAAAATTATTTTCTCACGGTTTAGGAGGCTAAAGGATGAATTCCGAGGGCCAGTCTAGAAGGTTTTCTCTCACTCAGTTACTAAAGAAGATCCTTGTCTGGCTCCAGGAAAAACTGGAAGCAGGTCACTTCTTATGACCTCAGGATAGAACTGCCCCTTAGGGTTTCCAAGGCTGGAAATCTTTATGGAAGCAGAAAGCCTTTTCTTTCTCCCTTAAAGTAGGTGATGAGTTTGAAACACCATAACCCACAGCAAAACAAGGATAGTACCCTCCAAACAAAAAATAAATTGGACCTATCCCGATCCATCAATAACTTTCCCTTGTACTAAGTTGGACTCAGCCAAGTTGACCAGAGAAACAAATCGAGGGTAACTCATATGTGTGTCAAAAAGAGTTTTATATCAGGGAGTAATTATATATCAAGAAAGGGTCTCAGCCCAGTCCAATTCAAGTCTGTAAGTCTGGTACTCGTCCATAAGTCTCTTCGGACTCACACAGCCACATGCAACGATACAGAATGCAGAAGGTCACAGCCCGGTGGGTGCAAAGTCACATGATTCCGAGGTCAGTGGAAACATTGCAGGGTTCTGATAGCTCTCAGGATCGCCAGCCAGCAGGAAGGAAGGGAAAGGCAGAGAAAGGGGGAGGTTCCCTGGGCTTCCTTTATGAGAAGGCCATGCCCACAAAGAGGCACCATCAGGCTGTGACCTAATTGACTCGTTGGATACCATCCCTATGCTTTTATATACCTTCAAGTTGACATAAAATTATGTAACTACCACGTAAGTAAAAAGTGTAAACTCTTTAAGGTGGCTCCAATGTCCTTCTCTTTTATTTCATACTGCTCTTTCTCAACTCTGTACCTTGTACCTGGACCTAACTGCTTCTCATCTTTGCGCATGCCCCACATCTCCTTCGGGTCTAGCTTAAATAGTAGGAATCGGCTCTATAGCAGTGACGTTTTTTGGCTTTAGAAGATCTCCCTGATATTCATTGTACCCCTGTCTCCCATCCCCAAACTAAGATGGGTGTTCCATTTATCCATTCAACAGATAGTTTTAAACGCCATATATCAGAAGGGTATAATATGATAGCACAGTTGTTTAAGCATTGGGTTGGTAGCTGAAAGGTGGGAGGTTCAAGCCCACCAGCCACTTTGCCAAAGAAAGTTGAAGCAGTCTGCTTCTTTATAGATTTACAACCTCAGGCCCTCAGTGGAGTGGCTCTGCTCTGTACTTTAGGATTGCTATGAGTAGTAGGCTCAATGGAAGTGGCTTATTGCTTGCCTTTTTTTTTTTAATAATATGCAAGGCATTGATTTAGGTGCTGGCATATAATCTAGATAAAATTAAAAAGGCATAAATCCCTGTTGTACTCTTTTTGGAAATAGCAAACTTCTCTGTGTTGTCACATTTTATTGCTAAGATTTGTTAACAGTCTAATTTCTCCTGTAGGGGATGAGTTTTTTTTGTTTTTTGTTTACATTGCATCTCTTACTACTGTTGGACAGAATAGGTATTTAGTGAAAACACATGAATGGGGAGAGTTGTACGGTACCTTACTCCCTCACTCCTGCCTAGCATCCTGGTCTTGATTCTCCCTTCTATTTCTCACTCATTCACTGCCATCAAATTGATTACAACTCATCGCTACCTAACATGGTGCAGAACTGCCCATGTAGGTTTCCAAGACGATAGCTCTTTACAAGAACTGACAGCCTTGTCTTTCTCCTGAGGAGTGGGGTTGGTGGTTGCAAACTGCTGACATTGTGATTAGTTGACCAACATATAAGCACTATGGAATCAGGACTCCTCCCTCTGTTTCTGCTGATCCAAATTTTATTTACTCATTTCTCTTTACTGTAGTTTGGGTAAAAGCACACGAAGTGCATTCATTTTCCATTCAACAATTAATACATAGTGTGTCTCGTGGCATTGGTTGGAATCCCTCAATGCAACAACTCACTCACCTCCCTCTCTGGGTCCCCTCCTTTCCTGAGGTTTACTGAAGCAGATGTTGCCCTTTTGGTCTCATAGGTTCAATATACTGCTTGATGATGTGAATATTTACTCTATACACCTGTTATCCCGGGTGGGTTCAGAACCAGGCTTGAAAATTTCTGAGAGTCACAGTTCTGAGGTTCCTCTATCAGACAAGTAATTCTGGTCTTTTTTGGTAATATTTTTGTTTGATTTATATTTTTCCTCCCTCCCTCTTTTTCCAGGACTTTTTTTGTGTGTTCCTGATTAGAGTGGTTGGTAATGGTAACTGAGTATGATCAACTTCTTCTGGTTTTGGGGAATAATCTATAATTTAGATATGTAAATTGTTTCTGGTCCTTCTCAGATGATGCATTCATTCAATAGGTAGTCATACTATTCTTTCACACTTGGGTCTTGTTGGCAAATATATGGGTTTGTAAGATGAATCTGAACCACCCAGCAATTTTGAGAGATCTAGGCCTCTGGTGGGATTTAGTTATTCACTAATTGAAAAAATAAAGATTCCAGGTCAAACTCATGTTCACTGAATAGTGGTCATCATTAATTATGCTGTCTTTATCAGTTCAAGAGGGAAAGTTTTGTTTTGTTCGCAAGTTACCACTGTGCAATCCTAGCCACCTAGGGTGGCGAATTGAGGGTTGTTTAAGACCCATGTTCAGTTACACAAGGACTATCTCAGAATTCTGGGAGTTTTAGAAATACAACAAACCAAGGATAATATAACAAACAGCTACTATTGAGCACTTACTGAGCAATAACAACAACAATAAACAAACCCTGGTCTCTAGTGTTGCTAATTCCATGGTGTAAATAGTTTCACCACGTTCAGTTCCAAGCTACTGAAATTGGCTAGAGTTGGAGCTCAGAGTTGGTAAGTGATAACCACACTAGCCACCTATGAGCCAGTCATAGCCGATCCAGCACAATTCACTAATTGTACAGACATGAAAAGTTCTTATCACATCCCTGTGATGTGGGTGCTAGTATTATCTCCACTTTACAGCTTAGATAACTGAGGTTAAAAGAGACTAAGCAATTTTCCTAAGGCCACAGGCCTATAAAGAACTAACAGGGATTTTGATCTACATCTGTATATCCAAAATTCTACCCATAAACGGAGATAAAAGATTTATGAAGTTATTCATGTCATTCTTTTATTTGAATAAAGGAAAGAAGTTTCTGGATTCTTTCAACATCTAATTTCCCTAACTTTAAAATATTCATAAAAAGATATTCTAGCTTTCTAAAACCAGAGGAAAGTAAACAAAATTTTCCTTTATTTATTCCACTCTATTTCTTTCATAGAAAAAAAAATAAAAATAAAGGTGTTTTGTAAAATTTTGCTATGGAAGACAACAATGATGATAAAAGGATTTGGGGGGAGTGTCTGTTTTTGTTTTATACTAATATTTTAAGACCCATCCCCTACTTAAGCATAAAATATATCTTCAGGTTTCTCATGTGGTCAATTCAAATTTAAATTTACTGGTATCATAAGTCATAGACACAGCATTTCTACTTACTGTAGAGAATTTCTTTCTCTGAATAACGGATATGTTCCTGTTGGTACAGAAATACTTATTTAGGGGGTTCCCCAATTTCCTCAGTAGGCAAAGATGTTCTTATTAATCATTGTATACAGAAGAAAGAGCCTTATGAGTCCCATTTAGGGACACACACATATTTTACCCACCACATATTTTATCCACACAACCAGTTCCTGTTGTGTGTGCCACTGAGTGAATCCTGACTCATAGCAAACTTATGTGGCAGAACTGAATTGCCCATAGGGTTTCCTAGGTTATAATCTTTATGGAACAGATTGGCAGGCTTATCTCCATGGAACTGTGAAGTGTTAATAAGGTTAAAAATCAGCCAAACCATTTTCTTGACTTATAATGATCAAGCAAGTTATGTCTACAGAGAATATCTCTGTCACTAGATCAGAAGTTTAAATAACCTTTTCCCATTTGGGGTGTGAGAGTGGTGAGGAAAGTTGTTTGTGACTCCCTTAGATTTTTATAACAGTCAGTTTTGTTGTGCATGAACAGCGTGAAACAGGATTCATACATTTGGAAAATGAATCCACAAAAGAACAAGTGGACCCCTAATGTCGATGCCTCCAGGTGGTGCTGAGAAAAGAGCACAGCCCTGCCCATGACATATCTTGCATGTGTCTCACATTTCAGGGCATGTTAGAATTATTCTCTTGTGTTCATAAAAAATTCACTGTAATTCAGAAGTTTACATCAAGCAGTAACGTTGGAACTCTGTCACCTCAGCTGGTCTTCTGGTTTCAATTGCACAGTTACTTTGCCTTAGTGTTGTCAATTCTTGAACCAATAGCAAAGGGAACACTTAATGACGGAAGATTAATGAAACATAGTGGACATATTTGTGTATTCCAGGAGTGGGGGGGGGGGCGGAGATATTGAATCACATATAGATTCCTTTAAACTCATTTCCCAGCTGTTCTTCTGGCGTGGTAACCAGAGCTTACAGTCACCATTGCTATTTCCACCCGGTTGCCCTGGTCTTCAACATTAGCTGCTGATAACAGTTTCCATGGTAACTAGAGTGACACCTCTAGTCTGCCACCTCCTAACTAGAGAAATGAAAAAGGTAAAGGAAACAAGAGCTAAGTGAAATTAATCTTTGGCATGCAGGTTTAAAGGAACTGTACTTTAATCACCAGTAATTATCTAATACCAAAATCCAAATTGAATTGATCAACTGTTATTTTCTTTCGATTGTGTGTAGTAGCTCCTTCTTCTTGGCATCTCTCCCAGATGATCTACCTTCTCCCTTTCACTAACTGGTCCCATTTTGGGGGAGGAAATGGCTTAAAATAATATTTCTCAGACTGGAGGCTAGGACTTTTAAAGAAACCATACAGCCTTCTGATACAGGGAAAGAGCAGAGATGGGGAAAATGGCAGGTTCCCCAAAAAGAAAGGACTAACTGTGCCCTAGAAAATTCCTCACCAATGTTACCAGCTTTCCACGCTTCCTGTTTTGCAACATTTAAGGCTTGCTCCTTTCTAAATCTCCACACATCAAAATGACATTGACTAATGACTCACAGGAAAAAATGAGCAAAAATAACAGATAATATGTAAGAAAGCAGAATAGGGAGAAAGATGGTTTTATATGGCCATTTATTACTGCCTTTCAAAATCTCCCCAATCACTATCTTTTTGCAAAACCATGAGTTAAAGACCTCCGTGCCCTTTTCCTTGTCTGAAGTGTATTCAGGCATCCAATAGCTATTTATCCAGACTTGTATGGACATACAAAGGAACAAGACAAGTTCTCACAGCGATTATATGGGGGAACTTCCAAAAGTTTTGTGGAAAATTTCATTATCTTTGAATTCCATTTTCCATGAAATTTTTGAAGCTCCCTTGTATAAGGATATTCGTTTTATTTTTCCCTCCAACCATTCAGCTGTCTAGAGAATTAAAATTATCTCAGTCGAACTAAGATAGGGGGAGCAAAGGGACTAGGTGCCAAGTATGACCAAGATTAGAAGTTCAGCTGCTCAACAGTGTACGGCATGGCAGATTCAGACAAGAACAGAGTTCATGCCAGAGAAGCCCTCTGAGGAGAGGGAAGCACGCATGTTCCATGAGAACCGTGAGCAGATAACCAAAGTGGTAAGCTCTGTCTAGACAGGTTCTTTGTTATTTCTGTTTATGTTACTTACTGTGTCTGAGTGACTGACCTTTTCAATCCCAACCCCAATAAGAAGGATATCCCATGGAGCCATAATCCTTGTTAGGAATTAGGAGACATTTGGGGATCATCGGGGATACCTCAGATTTTCAGTTTTGTATTTATTTTATATAACAGTTGTCTTTAATTATTTTTATTGGTACTCCTTATTTCTTCTTGTGGATTCAAGCTATTTCTTTTTTACTTGAAAGACACCCCTTAATATTTCTTGTTAGCTAAATTAGATATAATTTGATTCTTTCTTTTTTTTAATGCGAGTACTTTAATTAATTAATTAATTGATTAATTTTAATCATTTTATTGGGGCTCATACAATACATAGATCACTTGTGTAAAGCACACCTATACGTTTGTTGCCCTCATCATTCCCAAAATTCGCTTTCCTCTTGTGTTCCTGGAATCATTTTCCTTTTTTCCCCTTCCCTCCCTCTCTACTCCCTCCTCCCCCATGAACCCTTAATAATTTATAAATTATTATTATATCTTACACTGCCTGGCATCTCCCTTCACCCATCCCTCTGCTGCCCATTCCCCAGACAGGAGGTTATATGTAGATCCCTGTGATCAGTACCCCCTTTCTACCCACCCCCCCAGCCCCTTCCCTCCTGGTATCGCCACTGTCACCCCTGGTCCTGAGGGGTTCATCTTTCCTAGATTCCCTGCATTTCCAGTTCCCATCTGTACTGCTGTGCATCCTCTGGTCTAACTGAAATGGTTTTATTTCATTTCAAGGGGAGTTTTACTGGATATAGAATGATTGGTTGATGGCTTTTTTGGTTGCTGTTTTGACATGTTGAAGATGTCATCCTTGGCTTTCTGGCCTCCATTGTTTCTAAAATGAAGTCAGCTATTAATTTTACAGAGGCTCCCTTGAACATGTGGAGTCATTCTTCTCTTGCTGCTTGAAGATTTCTTTGTGTTTGACAGTTTGACCTTGATATGTGTTGGTGTAGATCTCTGAGTTTATTCTACTTGAAGCTTCTTGAGTTTCTTGAATGAATAGATTAATATTGCTGTTTTGTGATAAAGCCTTGGAAGTTGACAACCATTATGTTTTCCTTTTTAAAACATTGTTTATTTATTGCCTTTGGTTGTGAATTGGCGAAGGTTCACAGAGCAGATCAGGTTACTACTTAACAATTCAAACACAACTTGTCTTACTCCTCATAATGTAACACCACTTACCCAACGTCTTCGCTGGGTTTCCTGTTTCCGTTCTTCCTTCTTTTCTCACGCTTGTGAACTTTATTCTTGAGTGAATGATGTCCTTTTGACCTCAAGAATATTCTAAGGTATGCAATACCTCCTCAGTGTTATTGTTCCCCTTATAAACTCACTTCCATCTAGTCACTTCTGACTCACAGTGATCTTTTGGCTGAAGTAGAACTACCCCTGTGGGTTTCCAAGACTGTAAATCTTTATAGGAGTAGAAACTCTCATTCCTCCCACCCACCCAGAGGTGGCTTTTAACTGCTTCCTTTAAAACTGGTGGAAAATTTTACCCTTGGAGTGAGTTCATTTCTATGCCTGTAGGGTAGCTAAGGATTACAGTATTAGAAAGTTCAAGTAGTAGCCTGGTCTTTTTTTTAATGATTCTGAGTTTTGCATCATCTAGTTCTTCTAATCTTGGGGTTATGGAGACTAATTTTCATGTGACCTAATTGGATTAATTGTTTCCATACATTAAATTTTTTCTCCACTATTCTTTCCTCCAAACACACAGAGACCAAGAGTTGTACCTCAGGTAACTGATGATTTATGTAGTTTTGCTACCCCTTATTTTTCTTCATTATTTTTTTCTTTCTGTTCTCCAGATTGGATGATCAGTTTTGATCACTTTTTTCTTTTTCTTTTTAAAATAAGTTTATTGGGGGCTTGTACAACTCTTATCACAATCCATCCATCCATCCATCCATTGTGTTTGATCACTCTTTAAGTTCACTACTTCTGTTTTCTGTACACTATAGTCAGTTTTTGAACCTCTCTAATATATTTTTCATTTCAGTTATTATACTTTTCATTTTCAAAATTTCTATTTTTTTCCTTCTTAAAAAACAATTCTATTTATCTATTTTATCTATTTGGTGAGGAACTATTAGTCTTTCATGCAATTATTTTAGAAATGGTTTCATGTTGTTTTTTAGTTCTTTGAAAATATGAGAGTCTTTTAACAATTTGTGGAAAATTTCCATTACCTTTCCATTCCATTTTCCCACAGACTTTATGAAGCCCCCTATATTTATAATGGCTGATTTGAAGTTTTTGTCAATGACATCAACATCCAGGCTCCCTTGGGGGCAGATTCCATTGACTTTTTTTCCCTGTGTTTGGACTGCATTTTCCTATGCCATTATATTTATGGTTATTTTAAAAATTGACATGTTAGCAACTCTGGATTTTGATTTTCCAAGGATGTGCATGTTTTGCAACTTGTTTGGGTGAGTACCATCAAATCTAATTAATATATGGCCACTGAAGTTTCTGATGAGGTTTTATTTTATATTTTAATTCTTGTTTTTAGTTTTAAACTAGATGTTTCTAGCTGTCATCAAGGGATTAACATAGCTCAGTGGTTATCCAATGAGAAGTTTACCTTAAACACCTTGAGCAAGCAACACTTCCACTCATTACTAAGGAGATCACTGTGTGGGTTAGCACACATATTCAAAATTCTTAGAGTTTACAATTTGGCCTTAGCTTTCACTTTCTGTTTGCAAAGGACCTCGTGGACAGTCGATAACGAGGACATACCTAGGCACTCTTTTCTGTTTGTAAGGGTATAGGCAGCCCTGTGCACATGTATAATCTTTCAGATGCCCAGAAATATGGTGGGCCTCTTCAAAGCCCTCCTGCCTCCATTCCTGCCCCTGCCATGGCTATCTCATTCCCCAAATTTCACTTTAAATTTTTGACTGGTCTCTTATTTGTCTATATAAGTTACATACGTTCATATAACTTAAAACTGGTACCAGAGCCTTAGGCAGCTGTGATGTTAGCATCCCCTGATTGCCACCGATTACTTTTGCTTTTTATAGTGGCCATGGACATAGAACTGTCTCTGGGAGGCTTTAAAGCAGATTAGCCTCCTCCATAGCATGAGGCTCTTGGACATAGAGTAGGATTGGGACAGCTACAAATCAATGTAGCACAGATCCCACTGGCTTATGGCGATTCAGTGATTTTTCTTGAATAAATGTTTTTTCACTTTTTTTTGTATGCTTTGCACTGATTTCTAGACCTTTGAAATGGTTGTTTTTTTTTTTATAGTTTTGTCAGTTTTATTAGGGATTTTTGGAGGAGCATTTATCAAAGTCTTTACCCCAGCATTCTCCAAATATCCAACTTACTTGGCAACTCTATTTTTTAAAAACAACACTTGAAAGTGTAATTAATTATATGAGAACTGGAACCACACATTCCAGGTAAGTTATGGTTTGGGTGTTTGCAAATATATATATTTAAAGCAATTAAGAATATGTTCATATAACTTAAACACAAATTAATTCTGTGTGAAAGATATGAAAGCAACAGGATTTTAGTTTTCTCATTACAAAGTGTTCAATAACGACCTTCATTTTCCGTCTCCTATATTATGTACTCCTTTATACATCCCAATCAGTGCTGTCACCAAGCTGTTTTCTAATCATCTCTTCATAATCATGTTTCTAATCATTTTATCTCCTTTAGGTAAAAAATGTGTATTGATGATCTAAGGAATCTCTTAATGTGTAGTTATTGATCACAATGGCTGCTCAGTCTATTTTTTTTTTCTTTTTTAACATTTTATTAGGGGCTCATAGAACTGTTATCCCAATCCATACACACATCAATTGTGTAAAGCGCATTTGTACATCGTTTCTCAAAACATTTTCTCTCCATTTAAACCCCCG